>NC_090265.1:1269783097-1270104059 GCF_040414725.1 Anabrus simplex
TGTAGTAGGTGTAATTTTATGAAAGTTGACTATAAATGTTAGTTTCTTTGTAGAATATAAGTGTGCGAGTGTATTTATATGAGTCAGTGGACACATAGGATCTGTAATTATACACAGTAATGTGAGAATGAGCTTGTTTTGATCGTGTTTTTATCCATTAAAGAACATGAGTGCACTAGGTGGACCAGGTTTTAGTCTAACTACGGCAATGCCTGTCATACAACTATTCTTAAGTTTTCTACGGAGTAAAACATAAAGAGAGAAATGGATTAGGAATATACATCGTGATTATTTTGAAGTCCATGAGAAAACTGTAGCGTGTATACAGCATTTTAAGGATAAGTCTGAGGTATGTTAGGGAATCCATTTCTCTACTTCCAAAATATTCGTGTTTCTCGAAAAATATTAACTTAGATAGAATATAACTGATATTGTGTTATTCCGTCAGTGTCTATGTACTTCAAAATGTCGAGTGATTTAGATGCAAGTGTATTTTATAATAATCTGTGATTTGCCTGCGGAAATGTTTGGCTGGATCTTGGTTTATAAAAAGCTTATGAGTGTGACAGGTGGAGCAATGTGTATACTGTTACACATAAGATATAGTGACGTGAGGGATTAGCTGGGTTTGTAACGCAGGGTTTTACACTACCAACACCTTCAGATTCATGTTGTGGTTATCTGTTACCAATCAGACAGCGCCGAACTGAAGGTCGTCCATGTGGTTAAATATCAATGTTTAGCCAATAGAGTTTTTGCACTCATGTTAAATAGGTAAAAAACGATTATATCTTTAGTGTCTGAACGTTTCATTACTAAGGTTACTATCATTGTGTGTGAAGTGCAGTAATGCCATATGTCAACATTATGTTAGCGTTACCAGGGCCGTTCATTGGGTTAACAATCATTTCGGGTGTACTTGGGCTGAGTGACTCAGACGGTTAAGGCGCTGGCCTTCTGACCGCAAGTCAGCAGATTCAACCCTGGCTCAGTCCGGTGGTATTTGAAGGTAATCAAATACGTCAGCCTTGTGTCGGTTGATTTACTGGCACGTAAAAGAACTACTGCAGGACTAAATTTCGGCACTTTGACGTCTCCGAAAACCTTAAAAAATGTAGTTAGTGGGTCGTAAAGCCAATAACATTATTATTTCGGGTGTACTTCCCATTCATTGGGTGCTGAATTGAAGAAATTGTCCACCACTTCAAAACTAAGGTAACAAATAATGTTTCACAGTTCTCATGACAGTGAATAAATCGAGGAATTCCGCACCTTAATTTATTTTTAAACATTCAAAATGATGTTATAAATATCATTTTAACAGTTTTATCATGTATTTTCATCTATCCAGCGAAGTGAAATCTAAGAGAAAGGTAGTAAGGAGAATGGTCATACAGTGTCGTACGAAGTGTCCACGAAATTTGATCAAGAGCGTTACCCTGCTTGCCTGCCGTGGTTAAGCGTAAATTACACACACACAAAAAAGAACTGTGGACATGATATACTAGCTGTAGTGCCCGGCGTTGCCCGGATAGTTTCTGAATATTTACCTTTTAAGATTTGCATTACCATTTAGTTACGTGTGAAGTGAATGTTTACAGAATTCCTTTTTGACTTGCAGATTGATATGTTACGACCTATTATGTAGTTTTAGAATTATTTAAATGTGTTTGATATCAAGTTTTAGATCATTTAATTTTCGATAAAAACTTCGTCCTTATGGAAGCTCGAATCGGCTGGGAAGTATTTGATCCTGTCAAAAATTAAGAAGTGGTAATTATATGTATTTAGCCGTCGCACTATAGATACGATGTACAGGATTTCAACTGTCTGATTTTTTTCACCATTCATCTAAGTGAACCCGAAAATTGTAGATTCGACACTGTTCTCGATTATTTTTATTTATATCTCATTCCCCCCTCACCCTCGCCCCAAAGGGGGCTGAACATGAACTTTAAAAAGTTCGGAGTGTCACTATTCATTTCAGCGACCAAGAAAACCATGGATTCGATACTATTCTATATGATTTTTACACCAGCCCTCCCCCCCTCGCCCCCTGCCCAACAGGGTGCTAGGGGTGTCTTACCCCCGCACGGTTTGTCTCCTGATACTAATTGATAAGTGTACCAAGTTTGGTGAAATTGCTCCAGTGGTTTAGGAAGATATGTGTTATTTACCCACCCACATACACATACACACACGCACACACATACATCCATTTTTATATATAGTAAGAAGATGAAAATAAGATTTTATATATAAGTTAGTTTTCCGAATATTTTTATCTCTCACCCCCTTCGCCCTCCACTTGGACTTGTAAAAAAATTGGAGTATTACTATTCATCTCAGAGACACTGAAATATATGGATTCGAAACTGCTTTTAATTATTTCTATATCTCACCCCCCCTTCGCTCCCGACGTAAAAGGGGGATAAACTTAGACTTTAAAAAATTCTGGAGTATTACTTTTTAACTCAGGGACCCCAAAAACTATGAATTCGACACTATTCTCGATTATTTTTATAACTAACCCTCATGACCCCCTCCCTTAAAGGCGATAGGGATGGCTTACCCCCACAGTGCTCGTCTCACGATAGTAAGTAATACGTGTACCAAGTTTGGTTGAAATTGCTCCAGTGGTTTAGGAGGAGATGTGTCATTTACACACACACACACACACATCTATTTTTATATATAGTAAGATTTTTATACTTCACCCCGTTCCCATCCCCGCCCAAAGGAATCCTATGTGTGCCTTACACAACAGTATATTTTTTCCAGATAGTAAGTCGTATGTGTACCAATTTTGGTTGACAGCTATGCCCAAACGTACATGCATAATCTCGCTGCTCTAGAATCCTGGAGCTGACGTTGTCATGGTTACGGCAGTTCATTTCTTTTATCCGATTCCTAGAGCAGGGGTAGTGTGGTGTAAATATCTCCGTAATGGTTGAATTCAGGGCCTTACAACATGGTTTTCGGGCCCGTAGGGCTTACCGAGTTTTGTTCTTTACGTCAAGAGGATTAAATTGAGCTTTGTCTCGCCCTAATACGACAAATTCGATATCTTGCCTATATTGCCTATTATTTTTATATCCCCCCCACCGTGCCCCGCACCTCGAATTATTTGAAAATAAAATACAGTCCATGTTACTCACTGACAATGTATCTTTCTATAGGTGAAGAAATTTTTAAAATCGATTCAGTAGTTTTTGAGTCTATCCGTTACAAAGAAATTTTTTTTAAGAAATTATTTTTAAGAAATTTTTAAGAAATTAATTTTTTTTAAGAAATTCTTAAAACGAAAGAAACCTAGGATAATTTACATCATCTTCCACCGAACGAGCTGGCCGTGCGGTTAGGATCGCGCAGCTGTGAACTTGCTTTCGGGAGATAGAGGATTCAAATCCTGTCAAAGGCAGCTCTGAAGATGGTTCTCCGTCGTTTCCCATTTTCACACCAGACAAATGCTGCGGCTGTAACTTAATTAATGTCATGACCGCTACCTTCCCAATCCTAGCCCTTTCCCATTCCTCCGTCGCCAAAACATTCGAAAGTGTTAGTGCGACATTAAAAAATAAAATAAAAGCCACCTCATTCTCGTCATATGTTTGAATGTATTGCATTCCCATGAGTACCACGTTATGATTTATTATAATATAGGGCACATATAATTTTTTCCCATTACCGTGTCGTACTGGGATTACCAGATGAAATATGACCCTGAAAGTTTCCCATAATAAAGAGTAACCTAATTTTAAATATTTATACGACTGACATCTCCAATAAACACTTCATAAATGTCACAAATAGTAAAATAAGTTACTGAATTTACCATACTTGGTGTACATTTTACTGAAATAGGTCTGCATCAAACTAATGCAAAAGCACGAGGTATAGAGAATGACACATAGACTTTAGGACCATTATGGAGGAAACAAGGTAAGAACCTGAATATCAAACTTCTATGAATCACCACCAAAAACAATAATAATGCTATAGTTTTTACGTCTCACTAACTACTATTACGTGTTTTGGAGACGCCGAGGTGCCGAAAATTAGACGCACAGAAATGCTTTTACGTGCCAGTAAATCTACCGATACAAGGTTGGCGTATTTGAGCACCTTCAAATACCACCGGACTGAGCCAGGATCGAAACTGCCAATTTGGGGTCGGAAGGCTAGCAACTCATCCGTCTGAGCCACACAGCCCAGCACCATCAAAAGCAGATGGCAACAAAAATGAACTCTCAAAGGCAAAAGGAAACGGGTACCAAGGAATCATCACTTCACTCATGGGTTGCAATAATGGCAAAACTTAAAAAATCAAGTTTTGAGATAAATAAATACAAAGGGTCCCGTAGTAGAGTAACCGTTCAATACCATGCTAATAGACATGCCATGATGCCCAACAAGACATACAGCATAATATGCCGTTTTCCGCATCATTCTATGACATTTGGTTGTAACAAACATTTTACGCCCGGTCCGGGAGACGAGCTCGGAGGTGGAAGTTCTAATTGCGCGTATCGAGAGAGAGAGAGAGCTCTCAGTACTGCGAGACCTGGGAATTACGCACTCTATCGTGCAAACGAGAAGGAAGAAGGACGCTGCTCTCAACGACTGCCTATGTCAGGCGGCGGAGTCAACTTTACAGGGTTATAATTTGAGAACTGGATATTTCACCGATTTCCCTGCATGTTCGTGGATACCAACCCATAAATTCCGCGCGTCAAGTAATAATAATAAAAATTCGTTACAAGCCTCAGAAGTTTACAAGTAAGGACTAAATGAACTCAACATAATTCGATAATGTAAGAAGATGTATTACTCAACGAGTACATTATTAATGACAGTGGGGGTGGGGATTGGGATGGGATCACGAGTAAAAATAATGGCGAATACATTGTTTATGTGTCTGTGATATGAAATTTGACGCTCTGGATACCGTTTAAGTCCACGTTCAGCCTCCATTGAGACGGGGGATTGAGAGGGGATTAAAAGTAAATAGTCTAAAATGACCAAGATTAGTGTTGAATCCACTGCTTTTGGGGTCGCAAGGCTGATTGGTGACGGTCTCAATAAGAGTTGAAATCGTGTAATGATATCTGTAGCCAAAATAAAAAAAGACATGGCGCAACAACCCCGAAGGGCCATCGCCTACCAAGCCACCGCTGCTCAGCCCGAAGGCCTGCAGATTACAAGGTGTCGTGTAATCAGCACGACGGATCCTCTCGGCTTTCTAGACGGGAGCCACCATCTCACCGTCAGATAGCTCCTCAATTGTAATCACGTAGGCTGAATAGACCTCGAACCAGCCCTTAGATGCAGGTAAAAATCCCTGACCTGGCCGGGGATATATATAATGCGACGGGTATATGCATATAGTTATCACTTATTATTTTTTTTGGAAAGGGAAAAGTACTTCCCAGTCAATTCGAGCTTCCACAAGGGCAAAGTTTTACTCAAAAATTAAATAATCTAAAAATTGAAATGAGGCACATCAAAATAATTCTAAAACTTCATAACAGATCGTAAAATATCATTCAACATTTCAAAGGAATGCTATAAAAATTCACTTCACACATAAATAACTGGTAATAAAAACAAAGTCATCTCCGTACAGGCCATGAAGGCCCTTTGAGTGGTGGAAGGTATAGGCTTTCACTATCCGTAACCTCGGCTCTTGATGGGGTAGAGTGGTTAGCTCTACGCCCGGCCGCCTTTGCCCCCAGGAATTAACCTGATACTCTCTTTTGGTGTAGGCTGAGTGAACCTCAGGGCCATGTGCACCTACGGAAGCGGAAATCCCGTTTCTTAAATTTTACGACTTCCTGATGGGGATTCGAATCCGAGCAACGCCGGGTACTACAGCTAGTATAAAATAAGAGTTTTGTCTGTATATTGCTCTGAATGAAAACACGAATTGTGTTTCTGTATCTGTCGTGTTCGCAGTAAAAAGGAAATGCAATTTTTAATTTTCCCTCACCTCTGTCTGTCTACACTACAATCTATGCTATAAATATTTTATCCACGCTGAGTGAAATGGTAGTTTAGGGAAGTCCTAACATTCAGTTTTCAAAAATCTAAAACATTAATGGCCCTATCGATAAATACTACATAACTAACGTTATACAGAATTAAATTTCCAATCGTTTATATCTTATACATTTTTACCGCACCGCGTATGATAACAAAGGTATTCATGAATATCTATTTTTGTAACGAAGTCCATGCCGAGCCACGAGAAAATGGCCGAACAGAATTTAATGAAAATCGGTATGTAAAGTCGGGGAATAAAGCACTACAGTCTAGAATATAAATAACTTTATTCACGCCGGATGAAATGGTAGGTTAAAGGAAGGCGCCTAAAATTTAATGTTTAAATACCTATGTCATTATGCAGTTTATAAAATATTATTCACAACGTGTACACGACTTCATGTAGAATTCTGTATACAGTAGCGGCAATTGGGAATTAGAAGTGGGGGGGGGGGGAAATATACACACAACAGAAAGTAGCCGGCTTGAGGGATATAGCGGCGGTAAGGGGGGGGGGTGTATACACGTCAAAATTGAACAAGAAAGCTACAAAATGGTAAGTTTTTGATGCTCTTTGAGTGAGTTTCGACAGAGAGGTGTAGATTGACAGTTTACTAACTTAAGTGCGGCAATAATAGTTTTTTTTTTTTTTTTTTTAGATTTTGATTTAATACTAAACAATGAAACTTTTATAAACTGCATAATGACATAGGTATTTAAACATTAAATTTTAGGCGCCTTCCTTTAACCTACCATTTCATCCGGCGTGAATAAAGTTATTTATATTTTAATACACACGTATTACAATTAAATATAAGTATGGCGTGATTATAAAGTTAAAAAATCATTTAGTATTTGACTACTCTCTAAGAAACTAACAGACAATATTAAAGAGACTGCCAGACTGACGAATGCACGCGGGAAGTAGGTGAACCATACCTCAGTGTCCACGACCTTAGCAAAAAATATACCCCTTTATCATAGCATTTGCGAAGTCTCCACTACTTGCTGTGGCGCTATACAATTCGGTTAACCGCGGCAAACGACATTTTGTGCGTATTTTTTTTAAATAATTCGTATAATTCCTAGTTTCAGCCGGCTGAAATGGAATAAAAATGTAATGTTTTCTCTACAAAGTGGGGGAGGGGCGACGGCCTCCCTCGCCCCCCTTAGTCGCCGCTACTGTCTGTATACAATGTAGAATTCTGTAGCGAAACACGGGCACACCAGCTAGTTAATAAATATAGTTTCAGCTGAACACATACACTATTTTCAGTGTCTGAATGGTATCAAACAATGCTGGCATTGTCTTGAATTGTTCCACCAAAGACGAGCCTTGTAAAGACACGAAGATGCATCGGAAAAGAATGAATTCCTCTCCACTGCTCGGTATGGTACAAATTTCCGTTCACTCCCATCCGGCTGTCAGGCACATGTTACGATTGACGATTACGGGGAAGTTGGGCGAGTAAAGCCAACTTCAAACTGATGAGGTGGTTCGGCACTTGTGAGTTGTCGACACTCGACACCTCTTCTTTGAAGCTCGAGTAATAAATCACGTCAGCTGTGTTATATTCATAGACACGGGAGAAAACGTGTCACATCATTAACACACAACATCGTGGGTCAATTCGCGTCATCTAGGTGATGTACAGTTTATAGACATTTCATTTCATTTCATTTACAGGGAATTATATTGATTAGGATCGAAATTGCCATTATTATCGTACAGTCACCTCCCGTAGCATAACCGTCAGTGTTATTAGCTGCCGTCCTCGGAGGTCTGGTTTCGATTCTCGATATTGCCACAAGAGAAGACGAGATGGTCCTACCTCTTGCTCCATTTCTCTCGCACTGAATAGTGAATACTGAATGCTGCCTCTCTATTGATTATTTTAACATTGTTGGTTAATCATCTCCGTATTGACTTATATTCAATTTCTATAGAACACTTTCATCACAACTTGTCCCTTCATTCAAATGTATATATTGTCATCGAACAAACAAAACGTATTTTGCATTGCACTTCCTATCCAGTATTTTCTTTAGGACTGGTCACGCCTCCCAGCCACATACAGATAAGCAGTCCATCAGAACAATTTCCGTTGTGTTCATTTTCTTATGCATATATGTAAAGGAAAATGTGGTAGAAATGGTACATGCAGCTCACTTCCTTTGACGGTGTGCCTGAAATGAGCCGCAACATTGGGATGAGGGCTCGAGTTTTAGTCGGGCTCAGTGGCTAAATGGTTAGCATGCTAGCCTGGTTCAAGGAACGCGGATTCGATTCCCGGATTGGTCGGGGATTTTAACTTTCATTGGTTAATCCTTCTGACTCGGGGGCTGGGTGTTTGTGACGTCTTCATCACTGGAATTCATCTCAGTTGGGACCCCATTCTCACAGACGCGCAGGTCGCCTATATGGCGTCTACTCGGAAGACCTGCAACCAGGCCTCTACGGAGGCCACACGCCATTATCGTAACCCTACGCAATGTGTAGGGAAAACTTCTTCTATAACTTTTCCCACGCCTTGTGGGGTCGCGGGTGTGAACTGTGTTTCACATGTGGATTTGGGCCCGTATTCAGGCCGGATGCCCTTTTTGACGCCAACCCTATGTGGAGGGGTGCAATCACTTTTGCGTGTTTCTCTGCTGGTTGAGAGTGGGGTGCTTTGTCTGAACATGAAGAGGGTGTTGGGACAAACACAAATACTCCGTTCCCGAGCCGGAAGAATTAACCAGTTGCTATTAAAATCCCCGATCCGACCGGGAATCGAACCCGGGACCCTCTGAATTGAAGGCCCCAACCTTGAACATTCAGCCAACGAGTCGAACAATGTGTAGACAACTAGTAAAAATCAATATTCATAACTCATTTCAAGGGCCTAATTCATATTCGACCATCAGTAAAATTTGTAATTACAAACAAAAACGTGATATGCGTTAGTGTGTTTAACTGTATTGTTCTAACTTTAGCGTAACATTGATAGGGTTAATGCCAAAGCTAAAATTATGCGAATAAGGGAATAAAAGATAAAATTACTACACAGTTGCTAAGCAGAATATAAGAAAAAAGACTCTAAATATGATGAAACGAACCAAATTATTTGTTTGTATTTGGAATTCCTTATGGTCTACATAGTCTGACACCGTGGTTATCTGGTTCGATTCCCGTTGGTGGAAAAAATCCACCGTCAGAATGTTGGCCGGCGGGCTAGTAGAGGTTCCCTTTCCCATTTTCAATTTATAATCATTAGATTGCGAGCCAAAGACCTGGGTTCAGTTCCGGACCTCTCTGAAGTGTCCATGTGGAGTGACTGCATATGACGCTGTTGCTGATTCGTCCGTCGCTCGGATGGAGACGTTAAGCCTTGAACAGGCCCCTTGTATCACTTAACTTGAAAATAGTTCTCCTCACTAAAATCAGCATTGTAAAGGAAGTTTGTGATGATGTCAATCGATCAGGTTGATCAGAAATTTAAAAATCAACTTCACTCCTCCATTAAAATAAACTGTAATAGATTAAATGTCTGTCTGTTAGGTTATCAGCCCAGAGGCTGGTTGGATCCTCAAATAGCACCAACAAAGGCTATGCAGCTATAGGGAAACTGAAAAAACCAATGGCAGAGCCCAAATGAGGCGTACTAGGCAAGATGAGCAGTGAGGTAGTTTGCCATTGCTTTCCTCACTGGACCAGAAGGTGCCACTACAGCACTACTGATCCTATGAGCAACACCTTTCCTAACACTCGGACACTAGTTGTGCTCCAAACGTCATTACTCAGCACCACCCATACCCCAGCAGCTTCCATATTGTCAGAGCCATGGATGAGACTAGGACTTCGGTGGAAGCTACACTTTGCTCTAGCCTGTGCCAAGAGACGGATACAAAAATACTGCATCCATCAAGAAATGGCAACAGACGGGAATAGATTAAATAGAGAACGAAAATGACTCAGTGGAAGTCAGTTGATTCCAATGTTTTCAAGGCTGAATTTCTAATGTCGGTGAAAAAGATAAACAACCTGCAAAGAAAACCTAACAGTTTTAACGGAAATGCAACGCTGCTAACAATTCATATAAATATTTTCAGCAAATATACGAAAAGTACCATAAAGCCCCATTAACGGCTATAACATTGTGTCTATAAGAAGAGATTCCCATTAATATTGTGATATCGATTATGTGGAGGAAAATAAAAATCTTGTTCGTTGCTAACATCCAGTGTGTTCAGCAAAGTGAAAGGAAGTGAGTATGATATCTCTAGTATTATGTACAGTTTCCAAAAGGGAATAAATGAACGTCATATAAAGTATCCTATGCTACGACAGAAGAGAAAGGTATCAGGCAATATGCCGAGCGTTCTACAGAATAACTGAATAACAACACCTTTCTCCAAATGCACGTGCAAACACATTGATGGATTTCTTTGGAAGTATTCTAACGTCGCAAAGCCCCATGATACAATAGGAAAAGGATAGGATTAGGAAAGGAGATGCCATGCCTTTAATTAAAGTTCATTTCTAGCATTTTCTAGGTGTGAAAATGAGAAACGACGAAAAACCATCTTCAAGGCTGCCGACGGTGTAGTTCGAATTTTCCTGAATTTGAGCTCACAGCTACGTGTACTAGTACACTGCATTTCGAGCTGTGACCTGAGAGAATGTAATTATAATCTAACTTCTGCTTCCAGGCGACTGAAGAAAACACAGAAATTAGCAGTGACAAATGAATGAGCCCCTAGGGCCATGTTTCGGTGTAAACGTAAAGTGAATAATTGGTTTATTTTCCCAAGGCAACGAACGTCTTCACCGATTGAAAACTTCACAATACTGTATATCGATGTCGTGTGTTATGTCCGTTACTGTTTCTGTGGAACAGAGAAATGAATGAAGGTGAGGGAAAGAATACGTGGATATAGAAAAGTCAGAAGATTAATTTATAACCTTAAATTGGAGCTATATTTCTTCCTTATATCTTTTGATTATTTTCAACTTTACACTTCGCTAAGCAGGTAAGAAATCAGGTAAAAAAAAATAGCTTGTAAGCTTGAGGAACAATTTTAGAGAGGTCTAGAGTAATCAGATAACAGTATTAAAAATATGAGCTTGAAGCTCCCTAGTTATAAATTTTACCTGAGGACTGCTGCTCTCTTCAATCAACAGTCAAGGAGACGGATCTCCCAATTTTTACATCAGTTGAAGAGCATCTTTCTTCTATCAATTTACACTTTCCAGGCCTATCACAGGCACAACCTACATTTAACAAAATTAATTAGTATTCACTGTCGTAACTGCTCAACAGTCTGGTTCGCCTTAAAGTGAAATGAATAAGGTTAACTGTAACAGGGGTAACAAGTGCCCATTCTACCTGGCCTTATTTAAAAAGTTACTGGCCGAAGCTCAAAATGTTAGGAGGCTAACACTTGCACTCCTTGAAAGTTACATGAAATACTTAAAAACCCGATTTGGGCTTATGGCCCGACGTTACAGAGGCAAAGCCTGTACTGCGGAAGTGACTAGATGGAGAAAGATATTTAAGTTACACAAATTACTAGATAGATTTTAAAGGTTACAAAATCATTGTCACCTCAATATCAAGTTGAGAGGGAATACGAGAGGGTTCCGCACTCTTTATCTCCGATTTCGGTTAAGATTTTCGACTAGTTTGAAATTTACATTTAAAGTTTTCAATTTACATTTCATAAAATAAAAGTTTACATTACTAAAAGTTTAAAACCTTCCACTCAAGATAGTTTTGAAAAACTATCACATGTTAAGCAGAATTTGTCATTACCTTGAGCTGGTGGACCTCCCGAAGATGGACGAGGCAGCCCTCGCCTCCGTTACGAATACACTCTAGACTGGAGCGATGACAAAGACAACGTGGCTCACCAGTCCTCGCCTTTCATAGCGACGAGGAAAGTTCCAGGACACTCTGGGTCAAGGCCCCAACACACCCCCAATTGGTTAATTTAATATATATCTGAAAATTTTGATTGGTAGATAAATAAATGTATAAAATGTCTAATTGGACAATGTGTTAGTTTGGCAGGAAGAGATAGAAGTATAGAAAACTTTAGAACACGGGAAACAAAAAATAATAATTCTAGTTTAGGAAACCTTAACACACAAACTTTACCTTGAATTTCAATAGTTCATCTTTACCCCAGAGGGTGCAACATAATATGATAGTAGCGACATCTGTTGAGAAATGTTCAAACTATTTTCAAAATGAGTTTCGGATTTCCTGATCTAGGTGGCCACCTACAAGGCGCTAGTTTTAAATGCACGGGGCAGGTGTACCTCCGTTACAATATCAACGACTGGCGTTTCAATGAGCAACAACCAGTGTTGCCAGACGATAAAATATTTTAATTAAGGAGGTTGTCCTTGCAATCGAAGATGATTAGATGGTTGCATCCACTACGGATATAATGGAGGGTTTTGGAATGCTTTACGTTAAGCTTGAAAGACTCCGTGAATGATTTAACAACCTGTATAATCTTGTATAACTGTTACGTTCCTCAGTCTGTTAAAGTAATTTATGAATAAGTACAATTTAGAAATTACCTGAAAAAATTAAGAACAGTTTATACCCGAAAAAGAAACATGGAAGAATCATTACACCACAGCGCACTACTAGGTGGACCAGTGAAGCGAGACGTGTTATTACAAGTTAGTTATAACTAAGGCTCGGAACTTGAAGACCAACAAATTGCCAAAAAAGACCTATACAAAGAATGAAAACTATCCAATAAATGACCTAAAACCCAGCAAAAAGGACGTAAAAGTTCATTCATTCATTCATTCAAAATTTTATTTTTAATTACATATCGTCCTTTAAGAAAAAACACCGCGTATCTGACAATGTTCTTCCTATCCGTTATGTTTCTTAGGACTTTCACGCTTCTCAGCCACATATGAGTATGCAGTCCACCAGAAAAATGTTCGTTTAGTTCAATTCCTATGAGCGTGTGTAAAGGAAACTGGGCCTTACTGTACCGTATGTTTGCATGACATATTTACCCCCGCTTAGAGTATAATGTATTTAAGGTTCTTTTTTACATAAAATATAATCTGTTGTTAAATGTTTTCTTTTTCCGCAAAATTAAAAAGTACCTAATAATAAATTAGTTTTTATAGACTTAAGAATCAAATATTTATAGACTGACGAAGTCTAAACTCAAACAAAATGAAGAGGCTTCCACTATAACAAACCTCTATAACCGTCAGTTTACAACTGTCACCGATTAGTTTGCTGATGCAACCATAATTTAAACTCATTAAACATTGAGTCTCCCTCTTTTTCACTTACGCTGCGTGGGAAGGTCCATTATTTCCCTTGGCAGCCTATCCTCTATTTGACGTGTACGACCCCACCACGAATTTAATTGTAGTTCCTTTATACAGCAAGTCTATCCCTAAATTCGTCTTCCCCTTTTCTTCAGCCTGAATACTCCCTTGAATTCTTTCCGCATGTCTGCGCCAGGAATCATTTTCTCCACGTTCACGTTTGCTATCTCCTGCTTATCGTCGGCGAAGGAACAAAACCTCGTATGTCGAAAGGCTCCTCCTATCCTTTATTATCCTTAACACTTGTCACGCCTCCTATCTACATAATGGATATGCAGTCCATCAGGACAGTTTTCGTTGTGTTCATTTTCCTACGCAAATGTGTAAAGGAAAATGAGCCATAAATATATTGAACCCTTTGGTCCATATTGAGGGATACCTACCTTTCTTACCTATCAGCAAAGTTCATGAGATCTGTCTCTTGGGTCATATCGGGTTCTTCGTCACTTGCTGAGGTAAAGGTAGGGTTCAGTAATTCTAATCTATTTACTGGAATGAAAGGTCTATTTATAAGATTCCTATTTATTCAGGAAAATTCTGAAGCAATCTGATATGTCAACGGTATCATAAAAGTCAACTGTATCCACTGGACACCACAATCATTTTAACATAAAGGTCAGAACACTGGTGTGAGACTTTAACGTAACTGCCTGATGGGCATTCTTACTAGAAACCATTGTCTCAATTATTAATCATTTAAGAAAGGAAAGTCTGGAAATCCTTAAATTCGGCTTCCATGTGAGACCACATGTACCATCATAGTGATTCGTTATGGTCCAGCCCTCGTAACACGAACTCTGGACTCTGGGTATAATTAAGGCAGTCCAATTGGTGTGTGCCACACAGTGGTTCTACGGCATGGACCCTTAATTGAATCGATGTGACCTGCGTCTATGTCATGGACCGACATCTAAACTTCTAAGTTACTTTAAAGTCATTGTGGATGATGACCGCAAGGATAATGATGCTACAAGGGCATATGGTCCTAATCTAAGTCACTGAGGTTGATGGTGGTGGTGGTGGTGGTGATTATGGTTTTAAGAGGAAGTACAACTAGGCAACCACCCCCTGACCATCCAAGTTTCTAGGCTGAAGGCTAAACACGATTAAGTTACATCGGTTGATGACCCAAGTTTCCACTTTACTATCCCCAGCACATTCACTGCTCAATCAATCAAAGTTCAATAATTACAACAATAGCAATGCTCACAAACTTTGTGGCAGTAAAATCCATTTCCTTCGGATATGTCCCCTTAATCGTTACTTTATATTTTAATATTCCCCCAGAAAAACAAACTAAAATTTCCAGAATGCATCTCCAAGTTATTCGATTGATTAAAGTTATTTCAAAATGCGGTTTCACTGAATTTAATAATTAAATAAATTTAAATGATTTAGCGAAATGTTAAAGAACAGTAAATTTTATCTCCGCGGACTCTGGTTTCTTCACAAATTTCTACGCAGCTTGTGATGTGAATTCAATCTAGTGATATTTATCTGGCTGGAAAAGAATTGTTACATAATTCATGTCCAGTTATATATCTTGTCTCATGATTTCACACTTTAAAATCTAATCTAGTCCTAACCGTTATTAACACTCGGATATCCTATGAATCTACATACAAACCAAACAACTCGCCATATAATTACGATGATATATCTCGTCATACCATTTATGAATTTTGCACACCCCTCACAGACAAACCAATCATCACGACCATCGCTCTATATTTTGGACAACCCTGAATTTGGTTACTCTGTTCCTTATACTCAAAGTTCGTGATTTCAAATGTTCATTACGTCCCCAATTAAACAAATTTTACAATATTTCACAATACTCAGATCATTACCGGCTATGAATTTCAACAAAATGCAGCATTTTAACGTTTTCCCCGGCCGAGAATACAGTACAATCTCAATTCCACGCCTGTCCCCTTATCACAGCTGAGGCCTCTCGTCCCCAAGTTCGCTTGGCAGTTACATGAAACACCTGGTTTATTTCAGTTGACTGGCTTCTCAAAATGCTCCCATTTAAACTCTGCCGACATAATTAAACAAATACGATATTCTAACCAACAAAATGCACAGATTATGCTTCAAGATGCCCACACTAATTATACGCGTCGCCAATTAATACCGCTATGGATTTCTATGAATTTCTTTCCATTCCCAACATTATAAAATATTCCTCGGGCTATCACGTCCCGGCTTCAATGACAGGACTCTAACCTGATTCGCATATCTCATCTCAACTCATATAAAACATTCCTCGGGCTTCCATGTCCCGGCTTCAATGACAGGTCCAACCTGATTCACCAACAAAACTAACCTCTGTTTCACAGCTCCACAATTATCATCGACAAAGAACTGGAATAAAAACCTCACTAGAAATCTCGACGTCTAATATCGCACAATGCATTAATCATGAATAACTTCGCATAAAGGACATCGTATTTAATAACTTGATTTTTGCGAGAAATGACTGAAACATTCTACTAGATCTTTTTATTGTCAGTCAGACACAGTTTAAAATGGGCCTAGAAAAACGTTTCTCTCCGTGACCAAATTCATCACCCTAGATTCTCACCTGAGAGCGCGCTTCCATTCGATTGAAAATGAGTAACCATGGATTATTATTATTAACGTCAAATTGCAGACAGAAAAATTTTACGTCGAATGAACATCTTAATTTGACATCACAAAATATAGGCAGTACACTCACATGGATGACGATCTACATTGGACGTGATATCACTTCGGAACCCTATTCAATAACTTTTTCAACATTATACGGCACTCGCAAGATTCAAAAATTTATCCAAGTGGAAAATAAAACAAATGACTCTTTTAGTCGTATTCTCACATTTACAAAACTTAGTAGGGGTGACCACTGCGTCGTATATCCCCATTCAAATACACTTTTAGAGATCATGAGACAAGATATAAGAGGTAGTAAGATGGAAAGTCACCTACCTCAAGTAGTCACACCATTGTTCGTCATAGGGCTCACCTGCGACCCTGGCATTTTATTTAGCCATTTTTACATTCATGGCTGTACAGATCATTATGTTTCTTAAGGTTTCCTGGAATAAAGCATTAAAAAAAAGAAAATACCCTTCACTTGTTTGCTGAGCGCACACGATGGACTATAATTATTTCGGCACACGAATTACTTAATCACATTAGAATTTATTCATTACTTTGACCGTCCTATCTGGTACAATTATTTCACTCAAGAAAACTATCTCCTCATGGAGAAAAGACCTAGCCACAATGGCTAAAGACTGCAGTTGAACTCAGTCTACTTTCGTTGGTTTGATTTCGCAGAGCAGCTGAACAATTTTTCGTCCGCTTTGTATCACAAATGCCGGAGAAGGAGACTTCGTCATGGCGTCCCTTCATATTTATAGCAGTTACCCCCTCTCTTCGGATATCTCCCTTTGCCGCCAAGAAAATTTCTATAAATTTTCTGACTTAACTGAACTGTAATTTCAAGAGTTTTGAAAGTGACTACATGCTTGCTACATTTCTGGCGGTAGTGTTCATGGACATTTAAAATGTATACGGGTTCGATTTGTGAGATGATTGACCCCCTTTGATAGGCACTATATTTTTTTGACTTGGCGTGGGTCACGCCATGTACACGCGCTTTGAAATAGTTCACAAAAATGACTTGAGATTCTTCCGCCGTCGACACGTGTGGCTGACGTCACGTACCCCAGAGCGTGGGACCGAAGGTAATCACCCCCTCGTCACGTGTCAAATCCATGCTATCAAGAATCTAACTTTTAAATGATTGTCGATTTATGCATAATGTTCTTAGGGCACAAAGGTCATGGGTTCAATATTATACCGTAGGAGTGCATAAATAAGACATGCAAATATACATTCCTACACTACGGTACGGTAAGGATCATTTTGCTTTGCAATCATGCATGGGAAAATGAACACAATGAAAATCGTCCTGATGGACTGCAAATCCATATGTGACTGGGACGTGTGGCCAGTCTTAAGGAAAATAATGGATAGGAAGTGTATTTTGAAATACCAGGTTTTGTTTCCTCAACAACGCTATGATTTTGTTTAATAATACCAAGTGCCATATCGAAACCTGGCCCTTGATGATTTAGTCCTTGCCCATAGCTGCAAAAGGGATCCTGATCAGGCTTCCTAAAGCCGAAGTTTTCTTACGGTCGGTTGACCAGCTCAATTCCACTCTTCTAACCAAAAACACATGGGTCGTCCATCCAGGTGGGATCACACACAGTGTTGCATAACAGGGGATTTTCAACATACCTACGCCACTGAGATGATTCTACATATTACATATTAAAGATCAGCTTAATTTAGGCATAAACTGACCTGGATAGATCATGATTTCCATATTTAATTTTATAAAAATGTGAACTTTATAATTTTGTACCATTAACTCAACTTTTTCTTAGCAAACATATTATTAGAATTGAACTATTCTGATTTAGATATTGTGTGGATGTAAAAGCCGGCCCCGCGGTGCAGGGATGGCTCTTTGGGGCTGTTGCTTCATGGCGTTTGGTTTGGTTTGGTTTTATTATATGTAAATATATTGGCCTGTGTAAATGTCACTCCTGTAGTAATTGGGATGTAAAATTATGTAGTTGGTAAATAAACAAATTAATAAAATGTTTATGTTTTATATTATTTGATAGCCCGCCCGCTGTCCATAAACATTTGAAGCGTCAAGTCTATATTGTCTGACACCGTGGTTAGCTGGTTCGAGACCCTTTGGTGGGAAAATCATTCACCATCAGAACGTTAACCGGCAGGGTAGTAGAGGTGGTGGTATAACATTTTTAATCGATATATTGCATGCCGAAAATCTGGATTTAGTTCCAGATATCCCGGAAGTTTTCGTGCGAAGTGAGGGCAAATGACGCTGTTGATGATGATGCTTTTGTCGGATGGCGACTTTCACCTTTGAACAGACCCCTTGGTTTTACACGACAATAGTACACTATGTCCCGACACG
The DNA here is from genome assembly GCF_040414725.1 of Anabrus simplex. NCBI lineage: Eukaryota > Metazoa > Arthropoda > Insecta > Orthoptera > Tettigoniidae > Anabrus > Anabrus simplex. The sequence continues at coordinate 1,269,801,502 of NC_090265.1, forward strand.
AGGTTTTGCCCTCCCCCTATCCCAATATTATCATTATTATACCACATCTGCCAACGGCCGTAGCCGTGTTGAAACACCGGATCCCGTGATATCTCCGAAGTTAAGCGACATTGGGCGTGGTCAGGAGTTGGATGGGTTGCCACGCGCTGTTGGTGGGGGTAAGGGAATGGAGGAGCGGAAAGGAACTGGCCACCCTGCCGCACGTAAACTCCGGCTCAGTAACACCTCTGCGGAGGTTCGGACCTGCCTTCACGCAGAATAACCCTTACCTATACCACATCCAGACACTCGGGTCAGCCGTAGGCGTCAAATATAAAGACCTGCACCAGGCGATCTGAACATCTCCTCGAACACTCCTGGCACTAAAAGCCATATGATAAATACGTTTCATTTGATAGTTCCTTGACGGAAAGTTTGGACCTAGCTGATCTCTCGTATATGGTATAGGCCCTACGCTTTTTTCATATCTGTTATAATATATTTTAAAATATCGAAGAGTTTCCCATATTGTCTCTACTCCAAAATTGAACCCCAAATATAAAAACATGATGCCGGTTGGCTGAATGGTCAGCGTAGTAGACTTTGTTTACTGGAGCCCCAGGTTTGACTCTCACACGGGTCGGCGATTTTAATCTAAATATGTTAATTCCCTTAATTCGGGAATTGGGTTTCCAACCACTACCACAATAACCCCAGCTTTCAGTACATGGCAGATGCCGGCTATCCTTGTCCGAGGATCTCGCTTACAAGACTAGCAATAGCAAAAGCCACACGAAATTATTTTCTGACGGCAATATTTGAATCGTGATTTATTAAAAGCAGGATGTAGAGTGTTAAACTAGTAGTATTCCTTATATACGTTATTTCCATACAAGTACTTTTTGTACTCTCGTAACAGTAGTAGTAGTGGTAGTAGTAGAATAAAACACTCTCACCCCCTAGTTCCGGATTGCCTGGAACTGACGAGAGAGTATTCATTTATTTCATCTCATATTATTCTGGTATATGAATGCTTTTCTTATTACATTTAAATTTATCTACTATTGCTTTAAAATTATACTTACACCTAAGCAATATTTCCACTAATCTCTAAATTGTAGTTACTTAATATATACTTTTTGTCCTAGATATTAACCTTTACTTCGTTGTCACTTGTAATATTTAGCTAGAAGTAAGCTCAACATATATAGACGAGAGCGAATCAAAAAGTAAATTACACTTCCAAGTTTCGGCCATTTATGAAACCACCTATACATAGGCAATAAGACTATGACAAAATTCAATGTAAGTTCACTTTGCCACATAGTTCCTAAGAGACTGTATACATTTCTCGGAGCGGTGAACCAGCTTTTCGATTCCGGATGCATAACCGGATGCTATGTAACCAACTGGAGGCAGCTGCTTGCACCTCCTCATCGTTTAGGAATCGTCGTCCATTGAGATCCTTTTCCAGCTTACCGAACACATGAAAATTGCATAGCGTCAAGTCTGGACTGTGTGGAGGATGTTGCCATACATACCACTTGAATAGCTGCAGCAGTTCGGACGTGTGGCAGGCCGTATGAGGTGTTGCGTTATCGTGCAAGAAAATCACAGAGGCGCTCAATTTTCTCCGCCGATTTTCTTTAATTGCCTTATGCAACCGGTTCAACGTAAAATTTTGAAATACTTAAGGTACATATGAATTTGTATATGACGGTGTTGTAATGAAAAGATAGTGATAAGCTCAACGTATAGTATTGTAAGCACTGGAAATACTTAAGTTCTGTGTGAATTTGTATATGATGATGCTGGATTTAGAATATTAAACTAGTAGTATTTCTTGAAATACTTACTTTTCATGCGATCGCTTATTGTTCTCTTGTTGTAGCAGTAGCAGTTATTGTCAATTATGTTTTAACCTTACTTTTATTATCAGACTGCTGTAAGAGACCACTGCCACCGTAGTATTTCCCAATTACGGTGTATTTGTTAATAATAATATTAATAATAATCATAATTACTTCTTTAATAATTCAATCCCGCTGAATCCACAACTGATCTTCGATTTTCTTGGTTGGCACGGCTACAAGTTGTACAGGGGTTTCCTCATTTTATTACACCTTTTTTTAATTAATACACTACTGAATTTGGGCATAATACAGAAACGAAACCTCGGCTGTTAGTGATAAATGGGAGATTGATTATTTGATCAATTTGTTTAATAAACCTTCCCCCATGTGGAGGCTGCCACAAGAACAAAGTATGTCGACTACACAGAATTTTGTCTTCGAAGTTGTTGATGAGTTTGCTACTATGCCAGATAGAAATATACTACCATAAGGCTCAGGAATATATCGTCGTTGCCGGGACAAAACCTCCTATGTGAAATATTTTAGCTCAGAAGTTTGACCGATAAGGTTCTGTCATCTAAGGGGCAATTTTGTGTGCATATTGTCAAGGCGTCCGCCTCTGTGGTGTAGTGGTTAGCGTGATTAGCTGCCACCCCCGGAGGCCCGGGTTCGATTCCCGGTCTGCCACGAAATTTGAAAAATGGTACGAGGGCTGGAACGGGGTGCACTCAGCCTCGGGAGGTCAGCTGAGTAGAGGTGGGTTCGATTCCCACCTCAGCCATCCTGGAAGTGGTTTTCCGTGGTTTCCCACTTCTCCTCCAGGCGAATGCCGGGATGGTACCTAACTTAAGGCCACGGCCGCTTCCTTCCCTCTCCCTTGCCTATCCCTTCCAATCTTCCCATCCCTCCACAAGGCCCCTGTTCAGCATAGCAGGAGAGGCCGCCTGGGCGAGGTACTGGTCATACTCCCCAGTTGTATCCCCCGACCAGGAGTCTGAAGCTCCAGGACACTGCCCTTGAGGCGGTAGAGGTGGGATCCCTCGCTAAGTCCGAGGGAAAAACCGAACCTGGAGGGTAAACAGATGATGATGATGATGATGATGATGATTGTCAAGGCGTTCTCGCTCTTCATGATGTGTGTGCTGCGGAGGTTTTGTCCCGGCAACGACGATATCTTATAAAAGGCGGTCATTTTGACACACTTTTAGAGGGAGAAGAGAAAGATATTAAATTTTTGCCAGTACTTAAGTACTTAATTATTACCACGATATTCTAAAATCATCAACCAATTGTCCGCCTCAGTAGCGTAACGGTTAGTGTTATTAGCTGCCGTCATCGGGGGCCTGGGTTCGATTCCCGCTACTGCCAGGAATTTAAGATTGGCAGGAGGGCTTGTATGTGGTTCGAATGGTACCTGCAGCTCACCTCAAATGGGGGTGTGCCAGAAAAGAGCTGCACCACCTCGGGACGAGGACACGAGTTCTCTTCATCAACCAATTAAGCAATTTCACAATAATTTTCGAATTCACCATGAAAAATAAATAAGAGTATTGTACTACCGTCTAAAATAGCTCCCTAAAATTTGACACCCGATGTTATCTAGCAATATGTTACCTACTGTATATCCTATTTTGCTATGGATATATCCGTTATAATACCGTGATGTATTTAATTCTGAGTAAATGTAACATATTACTTTAGGAAGGAATCAGCAATGAATGCTCCTACTCCTGTCATTTACGTTAATACATTCATATTTCAGCGTTGCATTTACATTGATCGACTACTGCATTTATGATAATGGACATTAGTTGAGATATGAATGCATAAGTGAGTGAGTGCAATAAACGAATATGAAATGTGAATAGAGAGAGCTTTGATGGTATAGCTTCAGGTTTCCCCAACAACATGTATGGTTGAAAATGTACCTAAAATATAATATAAGGAACGAAAATGGCCATGTTTGACAATGAGAAAATTCACTTTGACAGAGACTTTATGGTACATAAAATACCTCGTCGGAATGTCTTCATCCAATTACATACGGTGTCTTCGGTAGTTGGTCCCTGGTAAAGGAACACTTGAAATCTTTAGAGTGTCGTTTCTGCTGCTCTTAATGACAGACATGATTATCTGGTTGCGCCATCCGACCGGAAAACGGATTCTATCTGTATGCTCCGAATTATGAGAAGAGAAACGTTCATATTTGTTTCATCCTTGCGGCAATCTGTGTTCACCAACATGTTCGACAATTTATCGAACCGTTACGAACAATGCGTGGGACGTGAAGGTGCACATACTGAACACATGCTGTACCGACGACATACATGTTACAAAAACGCATCTTGATGTTCAGAGCATTTTTGTAATATCACTAATGTTTGTTTCGCCGCGTGCTGTACGAAGATAAATGTTTCAAAACAGAAGAAAACATCGTAAAGGAATTGAATGTTTTAATGTAACCATTTCTTTCAAATGTAAAGAGTTACATAACATCAACATGCAGTATTTAAATAAAATAAAAATCTGAACTGTAGTCTCACTATTGCACTGAGTAAGTTATGTTTCTATGCTCGAATATTTTAATGTAGAACCTGTGTGATGGATAAAAAATGGCGTATGGCTTTAGTGCTGAGATATATCCGAGGACTTCGGCTTGCCAGGTGCAGGTCTTTTGATTTGACTCCCGTAGGTGACCTGCGCGTCGTGATGAAAATGAAATTATGAAGACGACAAATAATCCCAGTCCCCGTGCCAAGGGTATTAACCAATTGTCTTTACAATTCCAGACCCTGCCGGGAATCGATCCCGGGGCCCCTGTGACCAAAGGCCATCACGCTAACCATTTATCCATAGAGCCGGACGTGAGACGGACGAGCCAGTTTTCTATATTATACTTACAATATATGGATGGATTGTTGAAAGCTTCAGTCTGAGGTCAGGCTAAACACGAAGTTGTTCCTATATTTATTCTTCAAATACAAAATTGTGAACCGGGTGAGCTGGCCGTGCGGTTAGGTGTGCGTAGCTATGAGTTTGCATCCGGGAGAAAGTGGATTCGAACCCCATTGTCGGCAGCCCTGAAGATGGTTTTCCGTAGTTTCCCCATTTTCACACCAGCCAAATGCTGGGGCTGTACCTTAGTTAATACCACGGCCACTTCCTTCTAATTCATTGGCCTTACCTCTCCCATCGTCGCAATAAGACCTGTCTGTGTCGGTGTGACGTAAAGCCAATTGTTTAAAAAAAATGTTGAGAACAACTTCCACACAAATAAGTTTTTGTAAAGGGAAGAAGAAGTTTCGCTAACTGTCTCCGTTACTGACGGGTACACAATATAGCCTTTGGTTCCAAAACATCTGATCTCTACAATGAATATATAGGCTACGTGCAGTATTCAGGATAGGAGCTCGGAATTAGGAGGTAGGTTGACCTGTGCACGTGAACCAATAATGTATCAATTGTATGCCATTAATTCATATCAGTTTATATACAAAGATAGTTATAAACATTTCCAGCAAAACATAGTTGCAAATTCGGTGTGCTTTTCAAATCAGACTCTTCTTTGAATTGTATGGTGTAGGGCCTACCAACTTCCGGTATTTCGGGTGTCACCGGTGACACACATACTACGGGTTGAAACTCCCTGTTATAGGTTGTTCAGGCCATGTCTCTTAGGGCAGATACAGATAATTTACACATTTGTATACATACCTGAATATTCGTGAACTGTTGCTAGTAAATGATTGTAAAAATTATTTTCCAGTTTATTTTTTGAGTTCTCTGGTGTTTTTGTGCACTTTGTTTGGAAATTTTGACCGTAGGCTCTACATCGAATGTAAAATTTAAGACTCATTTTATTTGAGTTTCTGGACTCCATACCTATGTACGCTGCATGATCTAATTTGGCGTAGACACATAAACGGGACTGTAAATCAAGTTTACAGATCTCTTCAAATGATTATGGGCATATTCAATGTTGTAGTAAGGATGTAAAGGAGAAGGCATGTAAGTCACTGCTAAGACACCAATTAGAGTATGCTTCTAGGATTACTTTCGGGGAGATAGTGGGTTTGATCCCCACTGTCGGCAGTCCTGAAGGTCGTTTTACTTGGTTTCCCATTTTCACACCAGGAAAATACTGGGTTTGTACTTTAATTAAGGCCACGGCCAATTCCTTCCCACTCCTAACCCTTTCCTATCGTATCGTCGACATAAGACCTATCTCTGTCGATGGGACGTAAATAAAATTATTAAAAATGAATTACTCTATTTTAGAACTGGAATAATCCAAAGGAATGCAGCACGATTTGTTATAGGTGATTTCCGGCAAACTATTAGTGTTACGAAGATGTTGCAAACTTGTGCTGGAAGACTTGGGAGTAAGGGAACGAACAGCTGGTGTGAGTGGAATATTCCGAATAGTCAATGGTGAGTTGGCGTGAGATGACATTAGTAGATGAATAATCTAGAGTGGTGCTCTGAAAACCAGGAAATATCATAACATGAGGATAAAGTTGGAATTCAAGATGACAAATGGTGGGAAATACTCGATAATAGAAGAGAGGAGTTAAGGATTGGAAAAATTTACCAAGGGAGATTTTTTTATTAATTTTCAACTTATTTTGTATCATTTATGAAAAGACTAGGTAAACAAATGATAGGGAATCTGCCACGTGGGCGTCAGCCTTAAATGAAGATCAGTGGTGACTCATTGATGCTCGCATTTCGTATTGTATTCATTATTAGCTCTTTTGTATAACGCTAGCCAACGGCCGTAGCCGTGTTGAAACACCGGATCCCGTGAGATCTCCGAAGTTAAGCAACATTGGGCGTGGTCAGGAGTTGGATGGGTTGCCACGCGCTGTTGGTGGGGGTAAGGGAATGGAGGAGCGGAAAGGAACTGGCCACCCTACCGCACGTAAACTCCGGCTCAGGAACACCTCTGCGGAGGTTCGGACCTGCCTTCCGGCAGAATAACCCTTACCTTACCTTGTAGAACGCTGAAGGGTTAATTTGTGTATTTTCAGCAGTAATGACATCCGGTAGAGTTAAGTGACAGCAGAGAATGCAGATAAAACCTCCACTAACAACAACAGTAAGTGAATTTTGTTTTATTTTTAGTAAGTTTTACGGGCTTTGATCAATGCAGGCCATTGCACATTTTCCTCTCCCGGATCGGTGATATTAGTGCATCGGAAGTCAAGGAATTCTTTCACTTTCCTATTCTTTCATAACTCCCTACTCTCTTCTTCTTCTTCCTCTTCTTCACGGTTTCATTTTCAATTGGATTGTCATCTTCATTATCTTCTTGATAAATATGAACTAGTGACCTCATCTTTTGCATCGTTCATCAACGTTCATGATGACATCCACCACCATCGCCTGTAAGTACTTTACCACTAAGACAGAACACGATTTCCACGTATTTAATGCTCACCGATTGCTCACGGAATCAGAAACCTAAGTCAGTGAATATTTTCATTATCTTAACTCCTAATAAAATATGACATAGGAGATTAGAAATTCCAAGTGCTACAATGTTTCTCATGTACAGCTTTTTACATGGAACTATTACTTGCGCAGATATTTCGAAGTTTGTGACAATTGTAAAAATCGCCAATATCTTAGTTATTACTGTATTCCTCGCAAGGTGAAAATGGCTGCAACATAATAGTTGGACTTTGCACTAACCTTATGTACATTTTTTCTATACGGCGAATATTAACCGAGAAACTGAATTTTTTCTCTTGGTCCCCCTTAATAGTACTTCACCACTGTATAATAATATATACCCTAGTGCACTCTCCTGCTATTTTCGAATTTAAACAACGAGTTTTCAGAAAATCTGTTAAGTTGTTTACCCTTGATAACGTCACAAGTAAACGAACGAACGTTTATATCAATGTCAATGGATACATACATAGGCCTATATACATACTTGTATACAGATCAAAATCGAACCGAATCCACATTAGACTTTTGTATACTAATCCCAGCTAAAAATTAAGTGTGAGAGAATCACTTGAAGAGTGCAGACAAAATATTATATAGTTCCATATATAAGGAAATGCGAATGACAAGAATCCCTTTCCCTCAAACGAGCTATTTAGGAATACAGTATAACAGTTCGTTTCATTTGTGAAAGAAAATGCAATAAATGTCTGACAACATAACAAATGTCATCCCTCAAAATACAACGTGAGATTAAAGTCACTTTCCTTCAAAGATTGACATATTTGACTGGTATTTGTTTACAACGTTGTACTAAATAAAGTCCCAAATGGAGACACACTTCACATCCTTTATACATCGAGTTATAGATGGTTGGAACATAACCCATGACTTTTATCGATCTTCCTGAACGACAGTTGGATCAACTGTTGCAAGCGATGCAGGTGCTCTGATCTATGAGAAGTGTACCATTTTTTAAGTGTATTATATTGCATATTAGTGCAACTAATTTTGAGACACCATGCTCCTTCGTGAGGTTCACGATGGTCCTCTCGGTGATCCTTCCGGTGGCTATGCTGAACCTTTTAGAACATCATAGCAGGAGAAGATTTAAATTTAATAATTGGTCGTGAAACAAGCTGTTGGTCGTCAACCTGGATAGGTGACGCAAGGTTTTCCGTTTTGGGCCAGCAAGCTTCTCGGAGGCAACTACGATGGGCTTTGGTTGAAACGGACGTATTGTCCGAGTGTACTCTGGCTCCATTGAGGGCCACGCCATTTCCGCGCATAAGAGTCTCATTATTTTGTTTTATGTTATAATTTAATACTTTGTTGACTCCACACTTTTTTTCAAGCTATGTTCTTCGACCTTTCGATTTTCTTTAATATTATTTCAGTACGCTGACGAATTTTGCGTGGCTTAATAAACATTCTATAAAAGATGGTAGTTTTTCTAATTCCATAATCTAACCTTCAGTGTTCTAGTGTTTTTTTGTTCTTGGTGTTGTATATAGTTTAAAACATTTTGTTTTCCTTTTAATATATTTTATCGTAGGTCTTCAGGCACTCTTGTAAGTTTTAAGTCAACTGTGTGTTTTCTTTAAAGATATAACAAACGTTTAGTACGAACGCGAGGCTGCTCCCATGGCTAAATGGTTAGCGTTCTGGCGTTTGGTTTAGGGGGTCCCGCGTTCGATTTTTGGCCACTTCGTAATTTTTAACCTTAATTGGTTAAACTGGTCTGGGGATGTACGTGTGTGTCATCTTCGTACTTAGAAGTCTCACATATATGCAGGTCACCTATACGCCGTCTACTCGACAAAGACTTGCAGCAGGCCTCTCCGGAGGCCATACTATATTATTATTATTATTATTATTATTATTATTATTATTATTATTATTATTATTATTATTATTATTATTATTATTGCAAGCGTTCACCTAAGCTTCTTCATACATATTGTGTTCTGTTTTAATTTAATAAATGTGTTGTAGCGTAAATCTTGGCTACCCTGCACAATACATCAATCTACAAGCGTACGTCCCCACGGCCTCAGCCTGTTTCTCCCACATACATGCCTTTGTTTTTGGCAGCAGTTTCTTATATACTTTGCCTAATAGGTCCTGCTGTGGAAGCTAAGAAGTTGGTCATTTAAGATGTTCTGACCTTTAAAGAGGTGTAAATTATATCACGGACACTCGGGTTAACATAACTGTGTCTGTTTTCTCAATGTAACATGCGACAAACTCGGAAGACTATCAACTCGCCAGAAGGAAATCGATTATTAATCCGACATGCATACACGACTGCGTTCAGAAATTGTGTTTTATAATGACAGTATAAACTTGGACGGATAGAAAAGAGAACCGCAAACATCTTCCTTCACATTTTATCCAAGCATCCGACTGGCAGCTTGTCGTATCAGATAAGACAAAAGGACACGAGGCCATTGAAATCTACATGAATTGTAAGTAATTAATTGGGTAACGAGCTTCGTGTACCAGTTAAATAAGCCTTCTTCAGGTGTTGCTTCCGATTGACATAAACATTTAAATTAATGTTACATGAAGCACTAAAATTTTGAGGCTGTGTTATTCACGAACAAATTATTCTTTATCGTTGGTTGATGTGGGATACATGAATTTTATATGAAATTCTTGTGTTTTGGGATGGAGTAGTAGACATTTTCTCCTAGAATTGTACATATTTCGCTTAACGCAGAAGAGATCTTGAGTTGTCAGACCATACTGTACCGTACTGTAGGAATGCATACTTTCATGAAATATTTACGCGCTCCTACAGTATAAAGTATTTAAGGTTCCTTTACAAGTAAAAAAAGGAAAACGAACACCGAATATTGCTCTAAGGAACCGCATGCCCATATGTTACTGAGAGGTGGGACCAAACTGAAGGATAATAATGGACAGGAAGTGATATGTGGTATGCGAGGTTTTAATTCTTAAGCGACGATATGGGAAACACTGCTAATGTGACTGTTCGGGGAGAATTTGAAGTGGAGGTGTCACAGGAAGATCCTTTATGAAAGACACGGTATCAGCGACCGATATCTTAAGTTATTACAAGAAGTTGTTATTCTAGAACTGGAAGTCTGTCCTCGTTTTTCAGACATGGAGTTAATTTGGCAACCACCTCCTCACTTTGTTTTGGGACTTAGTGTACCCGACAGGGGAATGAAGCAAGGACTAGTGATCAAGAGAGCGCACATTTGTTTGTCTGGAAGCAAGTACGCGGGAACATGAAGCGTGGAACGCCAAGTATGAGTCTAGGGTGTTTTTCCACCAAGCTGAGCCAGGAAACCCCAGGATGAAAAGAGGGAAGGGGTTATCCCGACTACAAGTCGTTTTTGAGGGGAAGAGGTAAAGTTTTCACCGTCATAATTTCGGAACCATCTTTAAAACAGCATGGCCAACTTCGTTTTTCATAGCAAGAAAATTAACGAATTTAATAATATTGCATTTTACAGGGATCCAAGAAAGCTGTTCATCATCTGTGAATTTTATTAAGGTTTGTGAAGTCCTTTATGGCGATAATTGCCTGCAAAAGAAGGAATATATGGTTATATAAGAGTGAAAAGTTGCAGAGGCCATGTGTTAATTTTTCGGCATCCACTTGAGTGAGTTGAACATGAGGTCAGATATTTATTTATTACTCTGGATTGTGCGATCAGATTTCATCCGGGTGAGTCTTAACCATCTTGTAAGGTCACTGGTCACCTGATTATCGCACTATTGCGCCTTTAATACCCCGTGAATAGGGTGTATGGAAATTTTGAGAGGGGGAAACTTCGTAGTTGATATAAGGTGCGGGAAGCGTCACCCTAAGGCATCCTTCGCTTTTATTTCGTGGGGGACAGACGTGTGTCAGATCCGAGCTGCAGTTTCATTTAACTTTCAATTTAAAGAATAGTGGAAATGACTTAATTCAAGTGGTGTATGTGAAATATTAATAGTGGTCAAATAATAGAGTGTGCGTTTGAGGTATTTGGCCGTCATTTAGAGCACGAACTTGAACTGATATTATTATTATTATTATTATTATTATTATTATTATTATTATTGTTATTATTATTATTATTATTACTATTAATACCTTCGTTATAGGAAACAAGGAAGGGGTTATTGGAACCCATACAATAATTAATATAGTGAGCAGAGGTAAACTATTAAACTAAACTAAGCTAAACTAAACTACAAAACTAAATGTGGTTGTTTAGTTAATAACCCTGTACTAGAATTTCTGATCCCGGGACATTGGATCGTAAATTCGGGCCGGAAAGTGCTTGGTCGAAGCAGACGTGCGTAACGGGTTTAACTGTGTGTGTTGTGTGCCGTAGTTACCGAAGGAGATTCCAGTGTCGAGGATCATGGATTTTCATCCTAGGAGTTACAGTTCGCATCGGATCATCATAGCGGTCTACCTGGAGGCAATGAAGGAGTAAACCGACCGATGGATTCCCCGGAGTTACCCGAGGTGTCATGAAGAATGAGACTGAGTACATTCATTTTATCGCTATGACTCGTATAATAACAGAATTTCCATTTAAAATTAATGAATTTGTAAATAGTAATTATTAGGGTCTCTTTTGTTTAAAATGTAAATGTGCTCATTTAAGGGCACAGTGTTCAGTTAGTATCAAGTATGACTTTTGTAAATACGGGAAGATTTGTTTGGGGATGTTATTCTTCTATTTTATTTTCGGAAATTTTCCCACATCGGTTTTTCGTAGTTTGACTTTGTGTAAAATGGTTAGTGCCAGTAGTTTCCATTCAAATATTCATTTGAGTTGATTGGTACTCAATCAGTGGTATTATCATGCATGTGAGTAATATTTAATGTCGATTAGTCACCACGGATGAAAGGTGAGCTGTAGTGAATCTTCAGAGATCCGAACTGAAATCCTCCACTGAATAATAACTAGGTCCTTGTTTCTTTGGATTTTATTAATGACCACACATTTGTGTTTATTTATGTAGTAATATTTGATTCTGTATTTGTTAAGAATCGGTTGGAAAGATGGATTTTGATTATCACGTAGGAGTGATATCATATTTCATTATGACGTAGGTTTTAGACCTCTTTTGTTCCTTTTCGGGTTACCCAGTTGCCGTGTTACGTGAGAGCTGAAAAGAAAGAACCATCTCGGCAGTTGATAAATGAGTTAGTCAATGTTGACGGAAGGTACTGAAGCCGGGACTTCTGGTAGAAAATATAAAACCCATTTGGTTGGTCGAGATAATCAGGACCTTATTAATGTGATGAATTGATTGAAGGAGATTCCAGTGTCGAGGATCATGGATTTTCATCCTAGGAATGAGTGAGCGAATTATGTTATGTGTATGAAGTCTGGAAAGTGTCATTTGAGATTTAAAGAGACGACGTATTAAGGAAGGGGCGGAGAGACTCCCGAAGAAACTGTGAATTATGTGGCTGGGAACGCTCCCTGCAAACCAGAGAGAGAGGCCCGCGCGTGTTCTTTTTTGCTCCCTAGGAGTGTCGGTGGTTGTTGCTTCATGTCAGTTCTAATGGCGAGGATATAGTGTCCCATTTTAGTAACATGGCGACGTTTTAGAACTGTTTAATTATGGAATCTAAGCCACCTATCTACCTTAGCTTATTTTATTATTATTATTATTATTATTATTATTATTATTATTATTATTATTATTATTATTATTATTATTAATAGAGCCCGTATTTCCATGCACTATCAAATCTCAAAATATGCAAGCATTCATGCACTATCCTATGGCAAAACATGCACAATAAACTGGAAAATATGCACTATCAAAATTCAGTTCCTTTTGAAACATGAACAAAAACTACCCTAATTTCTCCAAATTGTCTTGATTTAAGCTCATCCGTTTATCATTCAGCACATACCTAAGCACAAAAAATTATCTTTTTACGTCACGAGAAGTGATATATGCATAATTCAATGAAGACATTTGGACAAAGTGAGGTCAAATTGTACGTCTTTTGCATTTTCACCACAATACGTCTTTTATAAGCTTGACGAATTCAAAATCAGGATTTGAACGATTTAGTTTGTTCAACTTATCTCTATCTGCGGCAGCTGCTTCTCCATGCGATGATTGCAGACACATTTCAATGTCCTCAATTAAGTGGTAACGATTGCTTGCTGCGATAACACAGACGTGTGACGATTGAGAGTTCCGGGTAGGACATTCCAGGATGACAACGGTAGAGGGTTCAATGAAAAACCAGAATTTGTAAGCTGCTATCCTAGTAACGCGGCGCCACAGAAGTGCGATACAAGGTTTCTTTTGTTCGTCTAACAGACGAAAAATGAGTCGTCAATGATTAATGCACAATTTACGGTTCAATTTATAGCAATGTCCAACTGTAAAACAGGGACACCTTATTCCTAAGAATTAGATTTCGACGTGGGGTCTTCCGGCTTACGTCATTGTTTACTCAAGCAACAGATAAAGTGTTTGGTTAATTGCATTATACTGTAGGACCTGTACTGTATGTAGGCTACTAACTATGGTTGTCACATAGGATGCCAGGAATACATTCTCTCCATCTCTCAGTAATAGACATACTGTAGCCTACAACGTGAAAAATTATCCCAAATTCTGCAAACTAACATTCAGAAAATGCACTATGATGCAAGTTAACAATATATATGCTTCAAAGTCAGAATAAAAATCATATTATGCAATATTAAACGTCCAAATATGCGCTATTAAATCCAAAATCTTCCAAATATGCATTATCCATGAATTTTCTCCGAAAAATGCCAAAACATGCAAACATGCACGGAAAAAGAACGGTTATTTGGAATTGTTAAGCCGTAAAACGAATATTTGCAAAGTTTGAGAAGTGTAGGTATTTTATTTAAAAACATGCATTTGCTTGGAAATCCAGGCTCTAATTATTATTATTATTATTATTATTATTATTATTATTATTATTATTATTATTATTATTATGTGTAGTTGGGTATTTCAGTCACATCTTCAATCGTCGCAGGAAATGAGTTCGGATCTCGGTGGCATCCGCCAAGAGCAGGTGGGTTTTCCCACAAATAAACTCACTCAAACTATCCCCACTGGGACTGGGCTACCGTTACACAACTTACACACATGTCTGAGTGAATCCTAAGCTAGATTTCACCTGTTATCCTACGAAATAACGTACATCATCGATAAACAAACATGATCATAGAAAATGACACGGGTCAAAAATAAATTTGTGATTCTGGACACATGACATAAATTGAACGTTGAGTCAGACCCAACGTCATTCCGGAACACAATCAACAAATAAAATACAGAACACAACCAAGACAAACACACTGAGTTTATTTGTTTATTATTCCGTATATGCGAGATCGTGGTAGAGACATTATATAACGGTTGAACTTAGTCTCGTCCTCAACAGATTTAAACACTTCTGAATATGCTGGCTGCGAAATTTGTAATTATTCAATTTCATTAAATATGGTTATTTTGAATCATCTTCTATAATCACCAGGAGTATAATAAACCCTTTAATTTTACAATTTTAAATAAATTTCTTATTCGTTTTTACTTTTGTGACACCTGTATTCTCCTACCCTTTAAGCCGCTGGATTTACAACCCAGTTGACGACTCTGTACATATATCGCCGGAGACCTATATGGTTAGGGGGCGGGTGCATTAGGAACACATTGAACTGACAATTCCAAAATTTGATTGGTTGTTGTGGCACGTCAGTGTGGACACCCGTGCGATCTAATACTGTCCTACTTTTTACTTTGTGGTATCCTTCAAAGATGTTAGAAAGGAAGTTGTGCAAAAGAATGTGGCCCAGTTACTTCATTAGGCCGTATTTTAGAAAGCGCGCCAAGATGATCGATTGGGGTGGTCTAAACGAATGTTACGACTTGTATTTGTGAAGGTAATACAAAGTAAATGAGTGCATTCTTCGTATAATTGTGGCTGTTGAAAGACAGGCCTGTATTTTAAGGTATATAGCGTCTACGAGGATGGGGCCCCTTTCTACAATGAATTCTAACGCTGAAGACGGCGAAATTACCCAGTCTCCGAGCCACCACCATTAACCAATGGAGGTTAAAGTCCCCAATGTGGCAGGAATTGAAGTCGAAATGCCTTGGACCAAACGCCAGCACGCTAACAGTTTAGCAATGGAGCCCGACACCCAGACTGATGCCTGAAATATTGAGGAAATGGGAAGAACTACAAAAGAGTTGGGTGTGAAAGTAACTCGACTTAACAATACTTCACAAGAGAAACGCATTGCTAACTCTACTTATCTATTTAACTAAGGTTTGATCTTACATATCTAATTCAATAAAAGTTTTTATTTTTATATTGTAATTATATGGTTAAGTGTAAAAGAGGGCCCTGAACCTTAACTTCGCCACTGATAATGACCAAAATAAATAAATAAATAAATAAATAAATAAATAAATAAATAAATAAATAAAGGTATAAACAAAACAATGAATACTAAAACGATACTTTCTACAGGGATTTGGAGCTTTTGAAGAAATAACAGCTTTCCAAAGTTTTTATTCAAATTACTATTCTCAGGGTGAATTTTTATGTAAAATTCTACAACAATGTATGAATGAAATGTCAACTATAACTATATATGAACACTGAAGTGTAAACGTGTTAGGGTTGACATATTTCTGCTATCCACGCACAGTATTGTTCCGAAAGCTCCGTTGAAAATTTCATTAGAAGAAATAAGAATTTAATTTTTGACGACGGCCACTTCCTGACTGCAGCGCTTGAGGAATTTTAAAACTCTAATACGCTAAGTTTCGCACTTATGATTTTCCCAATATCAGAAGGCAAACGTAACGGGAAATATCCTGCGGCAAGTTCTACTATGCACCTAAATGCTATGGATAATAAACATGATCGCCATTATTACTGACAGTGAATGAATGCTAGCTTGAGAGTCCCATTAGTATAAATCCGTATAATATATAAACAAAAGTAGCCTCTAGGATTAATCATTTCAATAATATTAATCTATATAACAATCGCTATACCTCTAAATTAAGAAACTGCAAATCGGCAATCCCAGTAAATATCTTTTCCACAGAGGGGTATTTCTACCGTACAAACATAAGTGGCTAACGTGAGGTGTCGAGGTATGAAACTACTCTGATTAGAGTGCATGACCGTTTGTCAAGTCTGGTAAAGGAGCTAGCAAGAATATCGGCCGAACCTAATTAGGCGCACTGAGCTGTTTCTAGCCTTACCCATGGTGCCCAGGTGAAACTCTCTCCATACTTGCTCCACTGAGGAACAGAGGTACTGTTGATGACTTTTTGTGCTAGATTATAATATTATTGTTTTTACGCACCCCAGACTACATCTACGGTTTTCGAAGGTGGTATTTTGTCCCGCAGGTGTTCTTAGGTTCCGGTATATGTACTGAAGTATGTGGGCACCGTCACATACCGCCGGACTAAGCCAGGACTGAAGCCTAGGTGGGCTCCGCAGGCCAGTTCTTCAACCGTCTGAAATACTCAGCTCTGGTAGTGAAATAGACTTTATTGTTTTTGAATATGCATGCCTACAAGAAATTGTACAATTATGTAGACTTGTTTTACACGTATATGTAAAATATTATAATATTACAGTAAAAGTAGACAGAATTGTGAATTTTACTGATAGTCTAAATTATGCGGATACAGGCATTTAAAATAGTCCTGGTGCTTAGTGTGAATCTTTCATTGGAAGTAAATTTAAATATTGTCACCATTACTTTCAGGTTGCATGTGCGAGCAAGTGAAAGAAAAAAATTCTAACATAGTGCACTATGTTATGTCGTAATTAGAGATTTTCACTAAACTGGTTGTTGAATCTTTCTCAAATAAGCACCTGAGATGAATTTCAGGCAAATTATACTCACAGGACGTAAGAGCATGGTAAAACGTTGTTCATTTTTTTTTTTTGCTACTGACTTTAAGTCGCACCGACACAGATACGTCTTATGGCGACGATGAGATAGGAAAAGCCCAGGAGTTTGAAGGAAGCGGCCGTGGCCTTAATTAAGGTACAGCCCCATCATTTGCCTGGTGTGAAAATGGGAAACCACGGAAAACCATCTTCAGGTCTGCCGACATTGGGATTCGAACCCTCTATCTCCCGGATGCAAACTCACAGCTGCGCGTTCCTAACCGCACGGCCAACTCACCCTGTAGAACGTTTATTAAGAGGCTGTTTAATATATCGCCGCTGCGCGAGCAATACCTCTTATCCCACAACTTGCTGATGTACCCGTGCTTCGCTACGAAATTCTACATTGTATACAGAATTCCAGGTTAGGTAGTATACACCTTGTGAACAAGATTGTATTATATTGTACGGCTCTTAACGTTACCCTAGAAACACGACGGGGAAGTCACCAAACGTATTTTCTCATATGAAAATTG
This sequence comes from Anabrus simplex, assembly GCF_040414725.1. Lineage (NCBI taxonomy): Eukaryota > Metazoa > Arthropoda > Insecta > Orthoptera > Tettigoniidae > Anabrus > Anabrus simplex. Next base: position 1,269,819,234 of record NC_090265.1, read on the forward strand.
GGTTAGGGAATTTTCATTGTAATGGTAAGCCCCCTTGCCTACCATCAGTCACAATCAGGTTGGGGAGTTTTCATTATAATGGCAGACACTCACTCTCCACCTGCTCTTTACATCCTCAGAAAGACTGTCATAGTGGTTTTCCCAGGTGAAATGAACAATGACATCAGTAGGAATGGCGCCATTAAAAGCAATATGAAATACTCGATGAAATGTAATAAACACGCATTTTCTCACTGTTAACGAACAGTGCTATGCTGCCGATCTAACAGTCCAAAGTTCCAGAGCTGAAATGACCAAGCCGCAGACAGCCGTGTTCCATGAACACTCTTCGTCTTTTTCCGGCGGGGGGGGGGTCGAATAGTGGCGAGTCCCAGGGCCTTTTACTAATCTGTTTCCTGGGAGTACCCGATGAGTCGGAAAATCTCATTTCACTACACTGGCAGCGGAAAAATCTATCTGACTTGGAGGCAAATTTTTCCTCCAAGCCAAAGGAGAAAACCACTCTTCACTGCTAAATTGGAATAAAATGAATGTAGAATTTAATAAAAATGAAGAGGAACACGCCTTTCTTAAGAAACGCCTCTTTTCACGGTTGAATTTTGAATTATTTAGTGAATTGTGGTGCTATAATTTGTAATAGGCCTAAATTGTAATTCTAGACCAGGTCATACTACTAGAAAGACAGACCACGCGTCTCAATGGATATGCGGGCTGGAGCCCGGATCCTTTGAGCCATTTTAGCCCTTCGACCTTCCGGTCTTGAGTGCTGCTTTCGACAGATATTAACTAGACTGCATTGATGTGGATGGTGGTGGTACCTTGAACGAAATCGGACTGGTCAGAATGTGACCTGCACCCCGAGAGGTGGTTTACATTAGGATGGCCTTGGGTCTCTTATGACGGAGACCCTCGGTTTCGTAGTTTCCAAGAGTGGAGATAAGGGGGTTAGTGTTTGAGCTGAGACCAGAATAAAATTTCTTTGCGGATTTTTGGATCCTGGGATAAATTTCTTGAATATTGAGGTCGGTGTGGATGTCACGATTCCGTTCAAACCATTGGGCACCTGCAATCATGCGAAGGGCACGATTTTGAAATCTCTGGACTTGTTGCAGGTGCGTTTTGGCTGCGATCCCCCAGACGGGACTGGCATACTCGAGGATTGGCCGAATGGAGGATTTGTATAACAGGAGTCTGTTTTCCAAGTTGAGCCCATTGTCGGCTTTCATGAGTGGAACAATTTCATGGAGGCGGCGATGTGCCTGGGCCGAAAGTTTCGCAACATGATGTTTAAATGTTAGTGCTCTATCAAGGGAAACACCCAGGTACTTTGTAACATCGGACCACCGAATTACTTCGCCGAAAAAATTCAGTGGTTCTGGGTCAGTTCTTGTTCGTTTTGAAAAGAGAGTAGCACAACTCTTATTGACGTTGATTTTGATTCTCCACTGTCGAAGCCATGGTTCGATAGTGGAGAGAGCATCTTGTAGGTAATTTTGGACTCTGGGTGGTTGCCAAGAGACAGCAGAGATTGCAGTGTCGTCTGCATACATGTAGACATTCACGCGCGGTGGGCGGGGTATGTCAGCCATATAGAGGTTGAAAAGCACTGGGGAGATGAATCCACCCTGGGGGACCCCAGCCTCGATAGGGCGGGGGTCCGACAGGGAGTGACCCACCTGAACCTGAAATTTCCTATCAGAAAGGTAGCTATGAAGGAGTAGGACCAAGTAGCCTGGGATTCCGTAAAGCTTGAGTTTGTAGATGAGCCCTTGGTGCCATACCCGGTCGAACGCGCGCGAAATGTCTAAGAAACAGACTCCTGTATGCCTCCTGTGATTAAAGTTCTTGGTTATCTCCTCAGTGAGTCTGATTAGCTGGTGGGTAGTGGAGTGGTCACTACGGAATCCAAATAGCTCGTCATTAAGGAGGTGGTTATCATCGATGATTTTCTGTAAGCGGGTGAGAAGAATTGCTTCGAATAGTTTTGAGAGGATGGAGAGGAGAGAGATTGGTCTGTAATTTTGTGGAAAGGTGGGGTCAGCTAGAGCTTTGGGTATCATAATGACCTTAGCTAATTTCCAGGGAGAGAGGAAATGAGCAAACCTGAATATAGCATTAAACAGTTTAGTGATGAATGTTAACGCCTTTCTGGGAAGGTTTCTGAGAAAGGTGGCCGAAATGTTGTCAATACCAGGAGATTTTCTATTGTTTAGTTTACGGATGGCGGCCATGACTTCAGAGGGAATGACAAATTTGAAGTCGGGAGGTATACTGTGTTCACCTAAGTTTTCAATTTCCTCCTCGACGAGATCGATGAAGTTATCGTCTGAGGGGTCAATGTTAGAAGTGCAAGTGGTTTCAAAAGTGTCGGCAAGAGCGTTGGCTTTGTCGACATCTGAATGGGCCAATCCTCGAATACCATGGAGGGTAGGTATGCCAGTACGCTTCCTAGTGAATCTCCTAGCCATCCTGTGCAGTGAGTTGTCGGCCACACTTAACTCGGCTAATCTGGATCTCCAGGCTCTGATTTTGTGGTTTCTAATAAGTATGGCTAGGTTTCTAGTTTGCCGGTTCCAGAGGGACTTTAGGTACGGGGCTCTGAACCGGTGCCATAGTTTGCGGGTTTGGTTCTTGATTTTAATTTGATCTAGTATTTCGGTGGGAAGAGTTTCAACTATTGTCTTGGCGAAAGAGGGTCCCACGGCGGAAGATTCAGCAGCCTCAATGATGGCGGAGGTGATTGTTGAAGTCAGTGTATCAATATCTTGGGGTCCTTTGATGCTGGGGTTGCCGGTGATGTTGGACTGGATATGATCACGAAAGGATTGCCAGTTAATTTTGCGGAGGTGGATGGGAATGGGTATAGGTGAGTGAATGGGGCTGGAGGTTATGGTCATGAGCACAGGGAGGTGATCAGAATTTAGAGCTTCGATGGTGGTTAATTTGATCTAGTGGCGGATATTGGAGGATATGGCAATGTCGAGGGTGTCAGGAGCAATGTTTGGATTGTGGGAGTAGTAGGTATGTCGATCCGGACCATGGGTGAGGAGGAGTTTGTCGTCGCAGTGGCGTGAGAGTTGATTACCTCTTGTATTTGAAGTGCGGCTGTTCCAGCGGGGTTTCTTGGCGTTGAAATCTCCCGCAAGTACATGTTGTTGTCTATGGCGTATAATTTTGTCCAGATCAGCCGGGTCAAATGTGGCTTTGGGCGATATGTAGCAAGCAGAGAGGCTGAGGGAACCTTTGTGTGTGGCTACTTCTACGGTGGTGGCTTCAAGAGCGGTGAGGTCAGGGGGGGTAGGAATACGCTGGTGGGAGAGGGTATTTCTGATGAATACAGCGGTACCTCCATGTTCACGGTTGGGACGGTCGTTGCGATATGATTTGAAGTTTGGAATATGGCAGGAGTGACGGGATTTGAGCCAGGTTTCACAAAGGAGGGCGATGTCTACCTTCAGATCCTTGAGTAGCTCACACAATTCAACGTGTTGGCGCTGAAGACCTTCAGCGTTCCAGAAAAGGACCCTCAGCTCTCTGGGGGATGCCCTGTGGTTGTTTGTATTACTCATCTTGGAACCACTCAAAGACTGCTTCTAAAAGGGCTTGTTTTTGGCAGCAGGCGTGGGGGCAGCAATTATACGGGATAGGGTCTTCTTGATGAGGTTAATTATACTTTTGAGGGAGGGATCAGAAAGTAGTTTGAGAAGTTGAAAAATTTCCGAAGTGTTGCTGGTCAGGGAGGGGGTAGACGGTGCTTCCCTTTGTGATAAGGGGGCCGCGGAGTTTGGGAGAAGAGGAAAATCGTCAAGTGAGAAATTGATACCGTTGGAGGGAGGGGGAGTTTCTGCTTGGATAGGTTGGCCATTAGTAGCATTAGCGAATGTGACGTTGGTTTTGAGTTGAGATCTTGATGGCAGGGGGCCGAGGGCACCTTTGCGGGCGGAGGGGAGTCTGGAGTTGTAAGATTGGACAAGCTTGAGGTAGTGGGTACAACCCCGGTAGTTGGCAGTGTGCTGATCTCCGCAGTTGGCGCATCTTGGTGTTTGGGTGCGGTCTCCTCTCTTCGGACAGTCGTTGGAGGCGTGGTAAGCTCCGCAGATGACACACTTAGGAAGACAATGGCAGCCTCCAGAAAGATGGCCAAACCGCTGGCATTTGAAGCATTGTACAGGGCCATTTGGGCTGTTGTATTTTTCAACCTTGATGTCCGTGCGAAGCAGGTGCTAGCGAGCCTCTGCCAAATGTGCACACTGCTTATTCGAATCAGCGCGTCAGAGTAGGGATCGAATAGCTGGAATACAATAATGAATCAATGTGTTACGTACCAGCAGTATCAGACAATGTATATTAACCAGAGGAATGGCATGTTAAAGAAAAAGTTTTCCAACTACCTAGCTATTTCACGCCAATATTCAGTCAGACTGTTATACTCGGTACGCAACATTAATCCCATCTATCGGAGTTGACGGCACGATAAGAGGCAAAGAACATCACACCAATGGTCAATGTAATGTTATTGTTGATCAATGTTGTGCGCTTTCGATATTGTAGGCCTTCGCATTTAGTTTTCTTGCTACTCTGAAATACTACTTTTATCATAGTCGGTACAGTAAAACTGAATAAAACATAAATGAGCCGAAATTGTATTCTCTATAACCTTTGTTTTGTAGTACTTTTCTATAGGACCAATGACATAGTTATTTAAAACTTAAATTTTTTATTCGCAACCCTAAGCTACCATTTCATCCAGGGTCAGTAAAATTGTTTATAGATTAGACTATAGTTTCTTCTTTCCCGAATCTATATACCGATTTTCATGAAATTCTGTTCACTCATTTTCTCGTGGCTCGGCGTTGATGTGGACTGAGCAACAAAAATCGAAATTCATGAATATCTGTGTTATCATAGCCGGTACGGTAAAAATATATAAGACATAAATGATCGGAAATGTAATTCTATGTAACTTTAGTTATGTAGTATTTATCGATAGGACAACTAATAATATAAATATTTGAGAATTAAATTTTAGGCCTTCCCCTAAACTACAACTTTACTCAGTGTGAATATAATGATTTATAGACTAGATTGTAGTGGCTTATCCCCCGACTTTACATACCGATTTTCATGAAATTCTCTTCAGCCGTTTTCTCGTGATGCGTGTACAGACAGACAGACAGACAGACAGACAGACATACAGACAGACAGACAGACAGATAGACAGACAGACAGAAATTACGGAAAAGTAAAAAGTGCATTTCCTTGTAACTGTGGACATGACCGATACAGGAATACCATTCTTTTCAAATTCTGAGCACATGTACAGACAAAACTCTTATTTTATATATATACTGTGGACATGACCGATACAGAAATACCATTCTTTTCAAAGTCTTTTCAAACTCTTATTTTATATATATAGATGTGCTTTTTATCCATTATCCTCTTTAAGACGGGTCATGCCTCCCAGCCACACATGCCTTTACAAACCGACAAAGAAAATTAGCAAACGAATGTTGTTCTGATGGACTGCATACCCATGTGTGGGACGAAATAATAATGTTATTGTTTTCACGTCCCACCAACTACTTTGACGGTTTTCGGAGACGCCGTAGTGCGGGAATTTTGTGTCATAGTGCTTTTACGTGCCAGTAACTCTACCGACACGAGAACTGACGTATTTGAGCACTTTCAAATGCCACAGGACTGAGCCAGGATCGAACCTGCCAAGTTGGGGTCAGAAGGCCAGCGTCTCAACCACTTCCAGGATGGCTGAGCAGGGAATCGAACCCTCCTCTACTCAGTTGATCTTCCGAGGCTGAATGGACCCCGTTCCAGCCCTCGTACCACTTTCCAAATTTCGTGGCAGAGCTACCCGGGCTCCGGGGGTGGCAGCTAACACTAACCACTACACCACAGAGGTGGACCTATTTAGTGTTACTCTATTTATATTCTTTTGCTAACCTTATTTCAAAGAAGTTGTGTTTTCATTTCTCTGGACTATATGTAGGAGGTAAAGGAGGTCTGTACCGCAATGACATATAGTCACATTCGATGACAGTGAGAAAATACGAACGTACATTTCCTCATATTGACTTTGAGATGTTATTACTCGTTCAGCTTAACAGTATAATTGTTAGAATACAATTTAATTTTAATACGCTTACGTTTCCCTTATAACCGTTCGTATTTATATCATTTAATCGATTCAATATTAGATAGCATATTAGTGAATAAAAATTCTACATAACATTTATCAGTGTTACTCTATTTAGTGTTCTTCTTCTTCTTTATATGGTTACCCTCCAGTGTTGGTTATTCCCTCGGACTCAGCGAGGGATCCCACCTCTGCCGCCTCAAGGGCAGTCTCCAGGAGCTTCAGACTCTGGGTCGGGGGATACAACAGGTGAGGATGAACAGTACCTCGCCCAGGCGGCCTAACCTGCTATGCTGGACAGGGGGCCTTGTGGGGGAATGGGATGTTTGGAAGGGACAAACAAGGAAGAGGGAAGGAAGCGGCTGTCGCCTTAAATTAGGTACCATCCCGGCATTTGCCGGAGGAGAAGCGGGAAACCACGGAAAACCACTTCCAGGATGGCTAAGCAGGGAAACGAACCCCCCACTACTCAGTTGACCTCCCGAGGCTGAGTGGACCCAGTTCCAGCCCTCGTATCACTTTTCAAATTTCGTGGCAGAGCAGGGAATCGAGCACGGGCCTCCAGGGGTGGCAGCTAATCACACTAACCACTACACCACAGAGGTTGACCTATTTAGTGTTACTCTATTTATATTCATTTGCTAACCTTCTTCCAAAGAAATAACCGCTCAACTATAAACCATGAGTGGATAACTTGGTTACTCGATGTACAGTGTAGAGTTTTCAATCGTATGTTTGCATTCCTACATTATTTCACTTTCTAGGTTAGCTTCCCTAACTCTCAATAAAGTAAACGTAGTAGTCTCGTCTGACTTCAGGCAGGCAACACGCTAATTTCATTATATGGCTGCATTTATGAACACTAAAATAGTAGACCGAGTTCTAACATTTTCCAATTCATAATTAAATAACAGTATTTTAGTAACTGAGGAGAACTAATATCTGTATACAAATTATCACCATAGTGGATGTTAAGAAGTGACACAAATGCAAAAGCGAATACCCTTTTGTAGCAGGAATAAAAGATCAAGCAAACTCTTCACTGACAGGACACGGTGAGCATCGCATGTTCAGGCTTTCTAATATTCCGATCCTGCATGGTGTATGCTGGATGCCATTGCCTCCAGGATTTACATATTTCTAAAATCTATTGATGAATCCTGTGTTCATATGAGTCCCTAAAGTTGTGGTTTCATTTCTCTGGAACTATTGGACGGAAAATCGATCACGCGTTTTGTTGAAGCCTCTGTCGCTCTCGGCCACATGAACCTGCCTGTAGTGCGTCCGTCGGAGGTAAAATTGACTTTATAATATTTCGATGACTTCCTGTGCCATCATCGTTATATTTCTGAAGGGACACGTGAAGTGAACCATGTTACATGGCTCTGAATTAATATATCATCTTTTTGATGTTCACGAAAACATTAAGCACTCAGTCTGACATATCCTCATGATCCTTCTTATTCTTTATCCGTTTACCCTCCAGGGTCGGTTTTTCCATCAGACTCAGCGAGGAATCCCACCTCTACCAACTCAAGGACAGTGTCCTGGAGCTTCAGAGTCTGGGTCGGGGGTTACAACTGGGGAGGCTGACCAGTACCTCGCCCAGATGGCCTCATCTGCTACACTGAACAGGGGCCTTGCTGGGGATGGGAAGATTGGAAGGGATAGACAAAGAAGAGGGAAGGAAGCGGCCGTGGCCTTAACACCTTAAGTGCCACATATGCAGTAAAAAATAATTCCATCCAGGCCATTCTTTTTTTTTTTTTTACTATAGAGTATAAAATAGTGCAACTTATTACAGAAATGTTCCTTTTAGTCATCTTGGGTCAAAATTGTAGTCATAACATAGTGTTGAAATTGTGGTGACACATTGGTCTCACGCGGCCACTGACACTACCTTCCAGCTGTATAGGCCGCGTGAGACCAATGTGTCACCGCGTATCCTAGTACAGTTCTCACCTTCCTGATCCACTTGTCTTTACCCAACTCTGCACGGGAATTTCCACGCTTCCTGTTGCTGCCTGCCCTCCCTTCCCCTCCCTCGTTCCGACATCTGTCCGGCTCTGACTCAAACATTTCTGCTTACTTTTGTGTGTTCCACTGTGTGGAGTAGACTGTGCGTCTTGCTGTTGAAAGTAATGTGTAAGTAGTTGTGCAGTGATTTGTTCGCTATTTCATCATGGCAAGAAACTACGAAGAGGAACAAGAGCATATAAATAAGCTGTGGCAAGAACTTATGTCGGAAGAAGAAGAAGAAGAAGACATTGCAGACCTTGTACTTGGCAATACTTACCTATCTGATGGGTACCAGCCTTCTTCAAACGGAGACTCTACCGATGAGGAGGACAAACAACCAACAAGAAGGAAGAGTAAAGTAAGTCAGAATTATATGAAATCTACTGAAAACGTGACTAATGTAGGCTGCACAGTTTCTAGTGCTTTCACTAGTGTAAATCAACCGATTCCTACTATTTCAGGGACAACTTCATGTCATAACAAGAATCCTATATCTCTTCCAAGTTCATCAGATGCAACTAACTCGCCACTCCTGAACAATATCCCTAATCCTCCAAACAATGACGTTATTCCTGCTACCATTATTCCAGCATTCCTGTACCTTCTACACGTACTACAGTTCCAAATCAGAGAGTTAATACAATAAGTGAAGCCATAGAATCTGTTGTAAGAGAATGTGTGCATAGCTTATCTGACAGTGACAATGATGACAGTTTCCCAACCTGCAGTAATATTACATGGAACACAGTGACACGTCGCTATTTGTAAGATTTTGATTTTACAGAACCCAATCCTGGCTTGAGTCAAAATGTAATCAACAATTTGACAGGAAAAAATCCTTACGAAGTCTATAGATATTTTGTGAGTAACGAGGTGCTGCAACTACTTGTACGCGAAACTAACAGGTATGCTGAACAAACTATTCAAAAGGGCATTTATCCTAAATCCCGCCTAACTCGATGAAAGGAAACTGATGTTGAAGAAATGGAAAGATTTCTGGGTATTTTGATTTTGGATGGGGTTGTGCCAATTTCCATCCTTACAATCATATTGGTCAACCAAGAAAGTGTACAGTAATGAAATGAAAAGGGTGATGTCAAGGAACCGATTTCAGATACTCCTGAAGCACTTGCATTTCAGCGACAATGAAAATGCAAATAATGACGATAGACTTTATAAGGTAACTCCTTTAATTGATATAATGAGGGAAATCAACAAAAATGCTGTTATACCGGGAGAGACTGTTTGCATTGATGAGTCGCTTGTGCCATTTCGGGGCCGTTTGAAATTCAAACAATACATTCCAAACAAACGGCACAAGTTTGGTATTAACATTTTTAAAGTCTGTCTAAAGGGAGGGTACACTTACGATTTTAGAGTGTACTGTGGGCGAGAGAAAAATGATAGCACTTCAGTCCCAACAAAAGTGGTCATGGCTCTTATGGATGGTTTATTAGGTAAAGGCCGTTCATTGTGCACCGATAATTGGTATACGTCTGTCTCATTAGCTCATGAACTAATATAGAATAAAACTCATATCTTTGGAACGTTGAAATCTAATCGGAAGTATAATCCAACCGATGTTAGTAAAAGGAAGTTAGCAAGAGGAGAGACAATAGCCCGTGAAAGTAACAGCGGTGTGGTTGTTCAGAAATGGCATGATAAAAGGGACGTGTTAATTTTGACAACTAAACACAATGATGAGATGGTCACTATTCAGAGGAGGGGTGGTGAAGTGCAAAAACCACGGAATGTTATAGAGTATAATAAATCCAAACCGTACATTGATTTATCAGATCAGAAAAAGAGTTATAGTACTTCCCTGAGACGGGGAGTAAAATGGTACAGAAAACTAGCTATAGAGATATTGATCTTCACAAGTATAGTAAATGCCATCTATATTTACAATCAACTTGGGAATGAGAGTATATCTGTTACCCAGTTCAAAGAGGATATTGTTGAACAGTTAACAGGTACCGGTATCAACGATTTTCACATTCCCCCACAAGTACCAGAAGAACAGGTATTACCCCACCGACTGGAGGATGTAGGCCGGCAGGGAAGACGGAGATGCAGTAAGTGTTATGAAGAGATCCATCGGGAATCAGGAAGGCAATATGACATGAGGAAAACTCCACAGTCTAAGTTCAAATGCCCAGCTGGTGAAAAATTCTTCTGTTTGGACTGTTTCTTCAAAGTGCACTGATTTGTAGTGTGATTGTGAAACACAGTTTGAACTATATTTCTTCAGAAAGTCTCATTTGTTATACTCTAAATTCATATGCAAAAAGTGTACCAATTTGTGGTGTGATTGCGAATGAGACAAAGTTACAAATATTATTTTTCCAGAAAGTTCATGTAATTTGTATGTACTATGTTTTCAATTTGTATATAGACCCTGATATGAGACAATAAATACACTATACAGTACAATATTTTGTTATTTGTACACATGACACGATCTGAAAACAATAAATAATGTCATCATAATTTTTTTGTTTTGGTTGATATATTATAGCGACGTCCAGGCTACGTGGTGCCACATCGGACCCGCAAATGAACAGGCCAAGAATAGATTCATGACGTACTGGCCACCTGCTTTTATTTAACATACGTTTACATGTCAAGTGTGATAACAGTATGGCGCCACGGGGCCTGAGACTTGGAGAGTGCGCGCGAGTCCACAGCGGACTCACGCGGCCCGAATGGCATTAAGCTCTGTGAGTCAACGTTGGTCTCACGTGGCACTCAAGGTGTTAAGTTAGGTATAATACCTGCATTTGCCTGGAAGAGAAGTGGGAAACCACGGAAAACCACTTCTTGGATAGCTGAGGTGGGAATCGAACCCACCTCTACTCAGTTGACCTCCCGAGGCTGAGTGGACCCCGTTCCAGCCCTCGTACCATTTTTCAAATTTCGTGGCAGAGCCGAGAACCGAACCCGGGCCTCCGGGGGTGGCAGTTAATCCCACTAACCACTACACCACAGAGGCGGACATCCTCATTATTCAAGAGCCAAATCCAGATCTAACACTTATCTCTTACTGATTCAGTTTCATAGCTATTGCATGCTGTGACATTCACCAAAATGACTAGGAAGATGAGACGTAGTGTTTACAGCGCATTATGTCGTCGAGAATGGGCTAGACCAATTTCGTTACCTTCATCGATCTGTCTCAGTCTTATCCTTGGCTTTGGCTATATGAAAGTGGCTGATGTAGAGCGATGCTGGTGATGCCATTCCTTATGCAGCTAGTACCTGCTATAAATGGTGTGAAAGTGTTGCACATAAGGTCGGTTGGTACATGCATTTCTGTGGATTCGGCAGACTATTATGTAATAGCAACTTCTGGCTTAGTGAAGAAAGCAACGGGAAATTATCCTACTCCTCGTTTCTACTCTTAACCAGGGTCTATGTCTTGTCCACATTCACTTTCACGCATTTTTTCTTCAACATTTCCACCCATACGTTGATGTTGTGCTGTAGGTTTTGTTCACTTGAGGCAACAACAATCAAGTCATCAGAGAATCCCAGGTCAGAAAGTCATTCTGGCCGCATGAGATAATTTCCAACCGTCAAGTTCTTGATTCCCTTATGACACAACTTTATAATTTGGTCGAGGTACACGATGAAAAGAAGAGGACTAACAAGGAGAGGTCACGATGTCCGCATCACCTATTTTGTTCAGACATTGTAGGTTGGTAGTACTACATAACAAAAATACACTGGCAAAGTAGTAGCTGGCAACTCTCAACATTTTTCGAAATAAAATATTTTGAAAATGTCGAAAAATGTTACGATAGGTTTAGCATGCCAGATACCATCAAGCGAGAGACTGTGGTGAGGTGGTCGAGTGGTTAAGGTTCTCCATTTCAGCTATGAAGTTGGTGAGTTCATCTGTCAGGTTGCCTCCGACCTGGAGGACCAGAGTACTGCTCTTGGTCTGGCTCATCACCTTAGACCTGTCCAGCTTTGGTGGCCCTCCCAGGAGCCGTAGCTCTAAGGTCATATGAGCATGCAAGCTTCCAGAAACACCCGGCAATGCCGTATTGCCTTCGTCAAGGGTGCAGAACTTGCGAGAGGACACGGGTCTCCTGGGTGGTGATACATCAGTAACAGCGCTGGAATGAAATAGAATTGTCTCAAATGCCTCGTCATTCGGAGTTCAAGAAGAAAAAATGCTCGCGAAGTTCGTATTATTAGACCATCTATCTTGGTCTACGAACTCAATAGGTAGGCAATGAACAGAGATAAAATAATTGTGCGTATAACTGTACAGAATGGTGATCCGTGCGTATAAAATGGAGGAAGACAGGTTACCTTGTATACTAGAATGAAGAACCAGAAGCAGTCGAAGATCGTGGAGACGATGGTTGTACTCGTTCTTCTATAACAACAATAGCCTACTTCTTGTTTTACGTGACTTGATAACGTAATTTTAACCGTGGATTCTCACCTCAGTGTGGAATGCAAACCGCAAGGATGTGACTTTTCATTTTAAAAATTCCACGTGCTTTTTCCGGGATTAAAATTGGAGCCTAGGTATTGCAGGATTTCGTGATGAGATGGATGACTCGAGATAAAGCGAGAACACTGCGTTAATCGGAACAGGGTGTGGTCAAGCTGGTTTATTCACAGAGGTTTCAGACTGAACTCTGAAAGAATTGCTTAGTGATGACACCTATAACTTCAAGCTAAAGTTAAATTCAGTCCACTAATAACTGCTTCTTCATTCCTGAGCGTGCTCATTGACTGTTGCTATGTCATTGTACGTACAGGTATTGAATTACCTTTTGAGAAGAATGTGTAGCTAGAAAATTGCGCGTACCACTTAGTATACTCTAAAGAGAAAAGCCATGCTTCGCCATGGAGTTTTATAATGGAGAATTTCAGTGGAGAAAGAAGAGAATTATTCAGAGTAGTTTCCGTAGCGCAACTGTCCCACGGCGCTTCCAAATAATTGGCTTGGTGCTCCCCGGAGGGAAATGAAGCCGGTCCGATGGGTAGCATTAATGTCCCGTTACATAACGTACTGTACACATGTACATAGGCAAGTTTCATCTACTGCGCGATTGTCACAATACTGGGCAAAATTTAATTCACTCTCCTCTGCTCTCCTTCCTCCTCCCCATCCCACCCCGACTTTCCTCTCAACCTCCTCTTTCATTTCAATGTAGATGTAGTGCAGTGAGGCAGGGAAGTTAACTTAGAGAAACGTGATGTTACCGTTAAAGCCATTATGAAAAACAAATTCCACTGAGAGTTCATTTCACTTTACATTTTCTACTACAGAACTATCCTAGCAGCCTTCACGGATGTGCGCAGTAAGACGCGTGCTTTATATTGGCAAATCTCTGAATTGCACGGGTACAGTAATGTCCGTACACATATTGGCAATTAGACTAGTTTTCACTTTGTGAAATTCTTACCAATATTCCTAACTCAATAATAAATCTGCTCACACGACGGCACATCGTCAAAGGTAATGTCCAACACGATAATTGTAGTTTCTTAAAGATTCTGCCTTTTAATATACATTCAAATGAAATCATGTTTTAACGATTTAAGGGCACCTGAGCATGAAACCTGCATTAAGTGTGGCTTATTTCGTAGGTTTATATCTATTAAATTATTTTTTTCTACGTATATCAAGTATTTCTCACATTTTAATATCTGCTATGTCAAATTATCGACAAAATATCAACTGTCTGTCCCCTTCAGTCCTTGAACAGGGATGCAAATAACAACAAATCATATTTCAGGTATTCTTACTCCAACTTAGGTACAATGTACCTTACGTAAGGTATTTCTTTACGGCACGAAATTATTTTTGTGCAAGTCAATATTACGTCTTTTAGCCTATTAAAACTTGCTTCCAAATTTTTTTTCTTCACTCAAACATCTAAAGATGGTTAGTCCTCTACTAATAAAGTTTTAGAGGAGAGTATACTTTTATCAAGTCATTTATGTAGTTTTTAGGCAATTAACGAAGTTTACTCATTTTTCTCTAGCTCTCGCGATTCCTACGAAATATGAACCTGCAGGACTGAATAGCTCAGGGAGTGCTACTGAGCGGGTTTGTTTCGCGGTCAGTCCGGTGGTATTTGAAGGTGCTCAAATACCTCAGCCTCGTGTCGGTATAGTTACTGGCATGTAAAAATCTCCTACGGGACTAACTTCCAGCACCTCGGCGTCTCAGAAAATCATAGAAATATAGTCGGTGGGACGTGAAACCAACATTATTATTATTATTTATCGGCTCCACGGCTAAATGGTTAGCGTGCTGAATTTTGGACACAGGGGTCCCGAGTTCAATTCCCGGCAGGGTGGGGAATTTTAACCATCATTGGCTTTAGACAGAATAGATCAACAATAGACTTGATATTTACAGTGCGAGCGATAGCGGTCAAACACCTGGAAAGGAAGACGGAAATCATATTCCTATTTTCGGATTTGAAAAAGCTTATGATACAGTTAAGAGAAAACATGTATGGGAATGCGTACGGAAAAGGAATGTACCGACATAATTAATTCACAAGATAAAAATGTTGTATCATGAGAGTAAACGCAGTGTACAAGTGGAGAGTGGTGACTCTGAAACACTTTATACAAAAAAAGGTCTCAAGCAAGGAAGTGCACTGTCGACATTAATGTTTATTATATTAATGGATGAAATCATAAAACATGTAAAATAGAGCATCAGTAGTGATGAAGCGAATGCGAATGCTTGAAGGTGATGTGGCGATTTGGGAGAAGGGAGAAAAGGAAGTACAAAGGAGACTGGACATTTGAAATGAAAATCTGAAGGAGTTTGGAATGGTAATTAGTAAAAAGAAAACTGTACTCATGCACTGTGGAAAAGTGAAAAAGAGAAACCAAGTGAACATAGATGGAGAACGGTTGGAGAATGTAGAACAGTTTACATATCTGGGTAGCATTATTAATGGAAGTAATGAAATTAATAACAGACTAAGTAAAGATACAACATTTTATCACCAAGTCAGAGAGCTTTTATGGGATGGCAAAGTACCCAAGAGAACGAAATTAACATTATATAAACAGCATTTCATACCAATTATAACATACGGACTAGAAACGCTGGTAACTAATAGGGGACGAGATAGTAAGTTCCAATCAGTAGAAACGAAAATTTTAAGAACATCGGTTAAAAAGACAAGAAGAGACAGAATCAAATTAAAATCAGAAAAGAGCTAAATATAGAACCGTTAGTACAGAACATACAGAAACTAAGATTGAGATGGTTCGGACATGTAAAAAGAATGGGAAAAGAACGGGTAGCAAGAACGAAATTATAAAGAGAAGCTAAGGGAAAGAGACCAGTTGGCAGACCGAGAAGGAGGTGGATGGATCAGATATGGAAGGACATTAGAGAAGCTGGATTGGATGTGGTGGAAGTAATGGAGCAGGAAAAGTGGAAGGGCAGAACGAAGTGGAGGAGGCTTGTTTACCACACCCGGACGACTGGAGTGGGACATGGATGATGATGATTGGTTAATTGCGTACACTTCTTCTTTGGTCGGTGGTTGAGATTTTGGTTGCTTGATGCTGTCTAGATAAGCGAAATATGTATGAAGCGATTCATAGTAAAGCAGACTGCTTTTCCAGAAGATGGCAATTGTCTTTATAGACTGTGTTCTCATCTCGTCCCCTGAAGTGGAGGCAGGATGGGTTATAGCAGCTGAGGTACAGTTTAAAGCTTCTGTAGAAGTTTCTGCAGTTATTCTTCTCGAAGTCTTCATCCAACTTTGTCAGTTGGTCCTTTGTGAACTTACGTTTCACTTGCCCGATGGATCTGGTAGTAAACTTCCGTTTCTCTGTGAACTTATCCCTATTGTACTGTGTCTTCTGTGAGTTCAACTTTAACCAGACTATCTGTCTCCGCGTCACCGCTTCTTCTCAGGTATTTCTCCACCCGGCATGCTTCTTCTGCTTTGGTAATATAAGAGTTTCTGTGGTAACTTTCACTAGCGTCTCCCTAAATTCGTCCCAATTGCTACATTCCAGTACTTCCAATTTCTCTGTGAACTGGTTGCATGTTGAAAGTTTCTCAAAACCAAACTTACTCAGTTTGAGTGATTTTGTTTTGTTAGTGTTCCTGGGTAGGAATCTTAGCTTTAGTTTCTGGGATAGTGGTCTGAGTCCAAATTTGCTCCTTGTAATGCTCGTGCATTTAGTATCTATCTTTGTGACTTCCTTGAGATGGTTATATGATCTATATGAAATTCACCCTAGGGGTTGTTCGGTGATGTCGAAGTCTTCTGCTTCCTTGGTGGTCGCTTGAAGGCCGTTGACTTCATTACCAAGTTGAAGGCCTTTGGAGCCCCACTAAGTGCTCTCCATTCCTATTGGGCCGTATTAATATTAAGATTATGGTGATTATTATTATTATTAGCAGACTTTTAAAGAGTCGCCGGACTCAGTGGCTTAGAAGGCAGAATGTATGTGTGTGTACACTTTTCCCAACATTAGATTTCATCCTAGGATAGGCCCGTACTTATCGACCTGCAGGTCACGCATGGGCGTCAACCCTAAAGATTTGCACTGCTCCAATAATTGGACTGTTGTTGCCGGTTAGTAAAAGAACTCCTATGGAGCAAAATTCTGGCACACCGATGCATCGAAAAACTGTTAAAAGTAGTTAGAGTGTGAAAATCCAGTAACCGATGCTATTATTTGAGGGCCATAAATTATTATTCTAAAATTAACGAATTAATGACATATTTTACAGTTTTGCTTTATGTCGCACCTACACAGATATGTTTATGGCGCGATTGAATAGGAAAGGGTTAGAGTGCGAAGGAAGCGACCGTGGCTTTAATTAAGGTACAGTCCCAGCATTTACCTGGTGTGAAAAGGGGAAACCACGGAAAAACCTCTTCAGCGCTGCCGACAGTGGAGTTCGAACCCACCATCTCTAGAATGCAAATTGATATCTGATCCAAACCGCGCGCCCACATTCTCGGTAAGATTTAATTAATTTAATTAATGCAAATAACAACACGCTAATAAGTTTCGAATGAATTGGGATGAGTGGTTCGATATTAGTAAGTTTTAAAATACCTGTCTGCTAGAATGAAACAGAGAAATAACTGAAAACGAGCAAAATTAAAAGGCACGCAACGTGCCAGAGATTACACAAAAAACCGATGTTAGGCCATATCGGATACAGCCGCAAGCTTATCAGGCGTAAATACGTCTATGTTCGTCTGGTGGGTAGAGTGCTACGATTTATTTTTTATTTTATCAAGATACGGACTTAATACTAGTTACAAATCTTATGAGTTAGGTCTATGAGAAGTTCGTACAGAGCTATGGGGCCCTACCTAAGACGAATTCCAATAATCAAGACGTAACAAGCACCCAGCCCGCGAGCCAAAGGAATTAATCAATGAAAGTTAAAATCCCCGACCCGGGCTGTAAATGAATCCCGAATTCCTTGATCCAAATTAATAATTAACGTTATTAATATTCCTGGCGTGAAAATGGGAAACTACGGAAACCACCTTCAGGGCTGTCAACAGTGGGGCTTGAACACACTATCTCCCGGATGCAAGCTCACAGCTGCGCGCCCCTTACCGCACGGCGAACTCGCCCGGTAAAAGGCAAAATTCGAATGACACGATGGAGTATGTCACTTAGCTGTAGACTGTAGTCTATAGATTCTGAGATAAAGGCGTTGATCTCAGTATGCCGAGAAGTGTCGCTTGTCGTACTGCCAGCCGCACCTCAGACCAGAATGTAAGGTATGTATAAAGGATTTGCATTTGTCCCATAACGGCGTGGCGGGACTCTTACCTGATTCAGCTTGTTGGTATCTTTAAATATTTATCCTATTGTTCTCTTTCTTACCGGTGGTGAATAGTTGATATTGAAGTGAGTCTTCTATCAACATACTACTATCATGACTACATATCTCAATTCCAGTGCTTCGTAAAAGGTTTAATAGAAATAAGTAGTTGGGGGAGGGGAACTTTTATCACAGATAATATAACGAGTATTCCAAATGGTTTATCTAGGGACAATATGAAGCTCGAGTTGTGTTCCTCGTGACAGTTTACTGAACCATTCTGTTCATGGTCAAAGAATGCTGATTTTATAACAATTGTGGGAATTATATGAGACCACAAAGAAAGCACCTTGGGTGACATTTTATTGTGTCAGAGTATCTAAGACTGAGCGCTTTTCGTGAGGATGTAACATCAGACGTGAGCTGAAGTTTCTAGATGCTCCTTAAAATTGATTACCCCAGCGAACCTCTTCACTGAAGCTTGGGAAGCACGCAGCTCTGAGAGATATCGCGGGAATTTTTACACTGGAGGGAAAGGAATTAATTTAATATCTTCGATTACAAGATAACTACAGAGGATCGAATACCAGAACCGTACTCAGGACATTTTTCTGAAAATTTTGATATGCGGCATGCCTATAGTTATAATCATAATAAAAGTATGAGTACTTAATATGCATCTCGCGGGAGAACTTTTCCATGCCGCGGGCGCGCCTTGGAAGCCCACGCACGCAGAGCTTGGTAGTGTGGATGCCAGACTGCTAATCTATATAAGACTGACAAGCGCGCTCAAAACATTTCACTGTGTGCATCGCTGTCTGCCATGCCGCTGCGCAGCGCAGAGAAGACCGCCTTTATCTACAAGCAACGCAGTCAGAGTTCACCTTATATTTGGGAAATGTAAATAACAACATTGATAATAGAGATCAGAACTTGACCTGTTTCCTTATGAGAATATTCTGCTGTTAGTAATGCTGTTCGTGTAGAGTCACATCGCATAATTTGATGTTCAGATTGTCCTAAACGAATGACACATGCCAGTGTAGGCTCAGAAGATTGAAATTAATGTAATTTGGTCAGTAGAGAGAGCAGTCAAGAGTAAAGTGCAGTGCAGTTGAGTATTGTGCACCTGTACTATTAGGCTAACGCTCAGAATGTGACCTAATATTACGAGACTAAAAGTAAGGTTAGAGGGAGAGATAGGTATCGAACGGAGGACACATTTTAATGTGATTTGATATTACGAGACAAAAAGTAAGGTTAGAGGGAGAGATAGGCATCGAACGGAGGACACATTTTAATGTGATTTTCCTTACACTTTCTCCTACATCATGAGTGGATGGGACACTGCTCACACATCACGTTTTAGCAGTGATTGGGACTGAAGCTGTCGAGGATTCTTCGCGGCATCGAGGTGCGAACCAGGAACAGTGGTGACGTCCAATCATCACGACATCGAGCAGGCGATCACCAAGTCACCTGAACGAGCTGCAGAGAACATCACAGCCGACCAGGATGTCACCCGTCGTCGAACTACGAGTGCTGTCACCAGTTCCTAACGCCGACATGATGGCGTAAATTCGCTATGTCCACTAGGAGAGCTGTTCAGTTATATCATCAGACACAGGTCAGATAATTCCATTGTTTAAACATGCAGCACCGCGACAAAAGTTAAAATTATAGATAGAGTTCGCTCTCTGCCAATATGTAAATAGGTTAGGCTATTAATGCCAGTGTAAATAGAAAATATGCCTCAGGACGCAAGTTTGGTTAGTTTATTAACATTTTCATGTTTAATCTTAGGCATTTCGTTAGTGTCATTATTGCAGATATTCTATTCAAGGTAGGGAAATTGAGTTCATGTATTTCATTTCACCGGGACCTGTGCGGTCTTATCTGCGTATAACCAAGACACGTAATTTAGGTACTAACCAGATGTAGGTGCAGAGTAGACTGTAATGTTAGTTGTCATGTGAAGAAAACCTAAGATCTTCTATATCTCTTAAACACACTCGGGTTGGCGTATCTGGCTGAGCAAGTCATATCATAAGAAGTCTATCAGAATTTAGAAATAATGTTATTGTGCCCAGAGTATTGAGTCGAGGCCCTAAAGAGAGTAAGAAATAATTAAGTGATAATTTGTGAATGTATGTGCCCATAAGAAGGCCGAGATATGTATTAATCAGGAATGTGGCACTGAGAGCACTAATGCTAAATAATGATTGGGCCTGTTGTGTTTGATTTATCTGCTATATAATGTTGAGTTTGTGTTATAAGAAATAATTGCCCGTAGTGATTAGATTATAATGAGGGCAATATGTACGTGAGACTCATGGGCCGGGAAGGAGGAAGAGTTGCACCCCCTTGTCTCTGTTTAGGGGCTGTCAGCTGAGGGAGATATTTATGGCTTAAAGAAATGGCGGATCAGTTGGTACAAAAAAACCGGGGTGGTGAGAGACTAACATGGGTCGTTCCTAACGTCAGGACACGAAAATCTGAATGAAGAAACTGTAGGTTTGTCTGGCAAGTATTCAGGAGAGCAGCTCAACCGTTATTTTTCTTTAGCTATTGTTAGTTAACACTCGCACATTTTTTTATTCCTCTTCATTTATTTTACTTATTACGGTAACCCTTACCTTACCCGACACCCCTGATGTATGCTGTTACGCCGGAGCTGATGAAGAGGGTAGTCATGCAAGGTAAGCTATGTGCCATGTTGATTCACTTGTGGTGAAATATTGTTCACTATAATGCACTTGATCCGATTTCAGCATTGGCTTGACGTAGACTACGTCATTATAGGGCACATTACGAATTAATGCCATATTTCGTAAGTAATGATATTAAAAGTGCAATAATATAAAAATGAAATACCGTACATAAATATTCGTAACAGCCTTGAATTAAATTAAATTCATGATTACTAACATCTATATCTATATATATATATAAAAGTCATTGTATGTATGTGGGTGGGTGGGTGGGTTTGTACCACATCTCCTCCCAAACCATTGGAGCGATTTCAACCAAATTTGATACACTTATGACTTGGTATCAGGAGACAAACCGCGTAGGGGTAAGACATCCCAAACACCCCTGGGGGCGGGGGGGCGAGGGGGGTCATATATAAAAATAAATGAAAATAGTGTCGAATCCATACTTTTCGGGGTCGCTGAGATGAATAGTGGCACTCCAATTTTTTTAAAGTCAAAGTTCAGCCCCCCTTTGTGGTGGGGGCGAGGGGGGAGTGATATATACAAATAATCGAAAATAATGTCGAATACATAGTTTTCGGGGTCGCCAAAGTGAATAGCGACACTCCGGATTTTCAGTATCAGGAGACAAGCCACGTGGGGCTAAGACACGCCAGGAACCCTTAGGGGCGGGGGGCGAGGGGGGTCATAAATAAAAATAAACGAAAATAGTGTCGAATCTATACTTTTCGGGGTCGCTGAGATGAATAGTGACACTCCGATATTTTTAAAAGTTCCAAGTTCAGCCACCTTTGGGGTGGGGGCGAGGGGGGAGTGATATATACAAATAATCGAAAATAGTGTCAAATACATAGTTTTCGGGGTCGCCAAAGTGAATAGCGACACTCCGGATTTTTGGTATCAGGAGACAAACCACGTGGGGGTAAGACACCCCAGGAAACCTTAGCGGCGGGGGGAGCGAGGGGGTCATATATAAAAATAAATGAAAATAGTGTCGAATCCATACTTTTCGGGGTCGCTGAGATGAATAGTGACACTCCAATTTTTTTAAAGTCCAAGTTCAGTCCCTTTGGGGTGGGGGCGAGGTTGGAGTGATATATATAAATAATCGAAAATAATGTCGAATACATAGTTTTCGGGGCCGCCAAAGTGAATAGCGACACTCCGGATTTTTGGTATCAGGAGACAAACCGCGTGGGGGTAAGACATCCCAAACACCCCTGGGGGCGGGGGGACCAGGGGGATCATATATAAAAATAAATGAAAATAGTGTCGAATCCATACTTTTCGGAGTCGCTGAGATGAATAGTGACACTTCAATTTTTTTAAAGTCCAAGTTCAGCCCCTTTGGGGTGGGGGCGAGGGGGGAGTGATATATACAAATAATCGAAAATAATGTCGAATACATAGTTTTCGGGGTCGCCAAAGTGAATAGCGACACTCAGGATTTTCAGTATCAGGAGACAAACCACGTGGGGGTAAGACGCACCAGGAACCCTTAGCGGCGGGGGGCGAGGGGGGTCATATAAAAAAATAAATGAAAATAGTGTCGAATCCATACTTTTCGGGGTCGCTGAGATGAATAGTGACACTCCAATTTTTTTAAGTCCAAGTTCAGCCCCTTTGGGGTGGGGGCGAGGGGGGAGCGATATATATAAATAATCGGAAATAGTGTCGAATACATAGTTTTCCGGGTCGCCAAAGTGAATAGCGACAATCCGGATTTTCAATATCAGGAGACAAACCACGTGGGGGTAAGACACGCCAGGAAGCCTTATGGGCGGGGGGCGAGGGGGTCATAAATAAAAATAAACGAAAATAGTGTCGAATCCACACTTTTCGGGGTCGCTGAGATGAATAGTGACACTCCGATTTTTTAAAAAGTCCAAGTTCATCCCCCTTTTAGGGTTGGGGCGAGGGGGGAGTGATATATACAAATAATCGAAAATGGTGTCAAATACATAGTTTTCGGGGTCGCCAAAGTGAATAGCGACAATCCGGATTTTCAATATCAGGAGACAAACCACGTGGGGGTAAGACACGCCAGGAAGCCTTATGGGCGGGGGGCGAGGGGGTCATAAATAAAAATAAACGAAAATAGTGTCGAATCCACACTTTTCGGGGTCGCTGAGATGAATAGTGACACTCCGATTTTTTTAAAAGTCCAAGTTCATCCCCCTTTTAGGGTTGGGGCGAGGGGGGAGTGATATATACAAATAATCGAAAATAGTGTCAAATACATAGTTTTCGGGGACGCCAAAGTGAATAGCGACGCTCCGGATTTTTGGTATCAGGACACAAACCATGTGGGGGTAGGACACCCCAGGAACCCTTAGGGGCGGGGGGTGAGGGGGGTCATATATAAAAATACGAAAATAGTGTCGAATCCATACTTTTCGGGGTCGCTGAGGTGAATAGTTCTACTCCGAATTTTTAAAAGTCCAAGATCAGCCCCCATTTTGTGGTGGGGGCGAGGGGGGGAGTGATATATACACATAATCGAAAATAGTGTCGAGTCCATACTTTTCGTGGTCGCTTAGGTGAATAGTGACAACCCGGGAATTTTTAAATTCCAAGTTCAGCCCCCTTTAGGGTGGGGGACAAGGGGGGAGTGATGTATAAAAATAATCGAAAATGTCAAGTACTCTTCGGGGTCGCCAAAGTGAATAGCGACACTCCGGATTTTTAGTATCAGGAGACAAACCACGTGGGGATAAGACACCCCAGGAACCATTAGGGGCGGGTGGCAAGGGGGGTCATATATAAAAATAAACGAAAATAGAGTCGAATCCATACTTTTCAGGGTCGCTTAGATGAACAGTGACATCCCGGGAAATTCTTAATTTCAAGTTCAGCCCCCTTTAGGGTGGGGGGCAAGGGGGGTGATATATAAAAATAATCGTAATTAGTGTCGAATCCACAGTTTTTAGGGTCGCTGAGGTGAATAGTGGCACTCTGGACTTTTAAAGTCCAAATTAAGGCCCCTTTTGTAGTGAGTGGTTAGGAAGGGAGTTAGATATAAAATAATCGAAAATAATGTCACATCCATGGTTTTAGGTGTCGATTAAATGAGGAGTGACACTCCGGTTGTCGTTTAAGTCCAAGTTGATCCCCAATTGCCAGGCGGGTGAGAAGGAGTCAAGAACAGAAAATATCCAAATGACCGAGATTAAGGATGTTTTTGTACGTTCCAGTATAACTGTCAGCAGAACTTAATGCAAATATTACCTAATACCTGAAAAAAATACTAAGGGGGAAAGACACCCCTTGAAGCCTTAGATAAGGGTACGAAATGTAATTAAGACTGAAAATGCCCGATATTAGTGTTGAATCCATACGTTTCGGGACTACGGGAACAATTTCAAACAAACTTGGTCACTTATGACTTATTATCAGGTGACAAAGTGCGTGGAGGTATGACAACCCTAGCACACCTACGACGGGATGAGATGTAGAAATAATCGAAAATAGTGTCGAATCCATTCTTTTCGGGGTCGCTGAGATGAATAGTAACGCTCCAATTATTTTAGAAGTCAAAATTCTGCCTCCTTTCGCATAGCGGTGAGAAAAAGTGAAAAACAAAATTTCGAAAATGACCGAGAGAATGGACGCATGTGTGTATACTGGACCTACTGTCTGGAGAAATATACCCTAGGGGTAAGAGACTCCTAGCCTCTAAAGTAGGGGCGAAATGTAAATATTAACCAAAATGACCGAAATTTGTGTCTAATCCATAGTTTTCGGGGTCGCTGAGATGAACTGTAACACTCTGGATGCCGTTTAAGATAAAGCTCAGTCCTACTCGGCAGGCGGATGAGAACTGGCAAAAAATTGAAAACGTCCAAAGGGACAGAGTTTAAGAATGTGTGTATGTTTCAGCATATCTCTCAATCAAACTTGGTATACACATGACTTACTATATAGAAAACATTACTGTGGAGGTCAGATACACCTACCCCCCGCTGGTGTTGGGGAATGAGAGGGGCTGACGTGCAAAAATAAGAAAAATAACCAATATTAATGTCGAAATCCATTGTTTATGTGTCGCTGATACGACCTGTGACGCTGTGGATAGCGTTTAAGTCCACGTTCAGCCTCCATCGAGGCAAGAGCTGAGAAGGGCTTAAAAGTAAATAGTATAAAATGACCGAGATTAGTGTTCACTCGATAATTAAATAATCTAAAACTTGAAGTCAGATACATCTAAATAACTATAAAACTACATGATAAGTCGTAAAATCAACATCTCAAAAAGAATTCTATAAGCATTCACTTCACACTCAAATAACTGGTAATACAAATATTAAAAGTAAACATTCAAAAACTATCCGGGCAACGCCGGGTACTACAGCTAGTATATATATATATATATAAAATAAGAGTTTTGTCTGTACATTATTCAGAATTTAAAAAGAATGTTATATCTGTATCGGTCATGTCCCCAGTAACAAGGAAATGCACTTTTTACTTTTCCGTAATGTCTGTCTGTCTGTCTGTCTGTCTGTCTGTCTGTCTGTCTGTCTGTCTGTCTGTCTGTCTGTCTGTCTGTCTGTCTGTCTGTCTGTCTGTCTGTCTGTCTGTCTGTCTGTCTGTCTGTCTGTCTGTCTGTCTGTCTGTCTGTCTGTCTGTCTGTCTGTCTGTCTGTACACGCATCACTAGAAATCGGCTACAGAGAATTTAATGAAAATCGGCATGCAAAGTCGGAGAATAAGTCGCTACAATCTAGGCTATAAATAGTTTTATTCACGCTGATAGAAATGGTAGTTCAGGGGAAGGTCTGAAACTTAATTTTCAAATATTTATGTTATTAGTGGTCCTATCTTAATGAAAATTGGTATTGCAAAATTGGGGAATCAGTCGCTACAATCTGAGCCGTAAATAATTTTATTAACGCTGAGTGAAATGGTAGTTTAGGGGAAAGCCAAAAAATTAATGATTAAATATTTACATTACGTTATTAGTGGTCCTATCTCAATGAAAATTGGTATGTACAGTCGAAGATTGAGCCACTATAATCTAAGCTATAAGTAATTTTATTCAAGCTGAGTTAAATGGTACTTTAGGGGAAGGCCTAAAATTTAATTCTCAAATATTTATATTAGTGGTCGTATCGATAAATACTACATAACCACAGTTATATAGAATTGAATTTCCGATCATTTATATCTTATAAATTTTTACCGTACCGACTATGGTAAGAGTGGTATTTCAGAGTCGGAAGAAAACTAAATGGGAAGGCATACAATATCGAAAGCGCATAACATTGATCAACAATACATTAACCGTTGTTTGTTGTGATGTTCTTTGTCTCTTATGCTGCCTCTCAACTGCGATTGATGGGATTCCTGTTGCGTACCGAGTATAAAATTCTGACTGAATACGGGCTGGCGGGAAATAGCTGGGGAGTTGGAAACCCTGAAAAGAGCCGTTTCTTAAGAAAAGCTTCTTCTTCACTTTTATAAAATGTTACATTCATTTTATTCCAAATTAGCAGTGAAGAGGGGGTTTCTCCTCTGGCTTGGAGGAAAAATTTGCCTCCAATTCAGATAGATTATTCCGCCGCCAGTGTAGTGAATTAATATTTTCCGACTCATCGGGTACTCCTAAGAAACAGATTAGTAAAAGGGCATAGTTTTTGCCCTGGGAGTCTCCACTAGTCGAACCGCTCCCAGCCGAAAAAATCGAAGTATTCACGGATCACGGCTATCTGCGGGTTTTATCATTACATCTCTGGAACTTCTGACTGTTAGATAGGCAGGGTAGTCCTGTTCATTAAAAGTAAGAAAATGTGTGGTTTTTCATTTGATCGAGTATTTCATATGAAAGCATTGCTTTTAATCACGCCATTCCTACTGACGTCATTGTAAAGGCCTATGTTTTTTTCAGTTGGGATAACCACTATGACAGTCTTTCTGAGGGAGTAAAAGTGCAGGTGGAGAGTGAGTGTCTACCATTATAACGAAAACTCCACAACCTGATTGTGACTGATGGTAGGGAAGCGGGCCTACTATTACAATGAAAATTCTCTAACTCAGTCTTCATATGAGAAACGACGTTTGGTGACTTCTTTGTCGCGTTTCTAGGGTAACGTTAAGAGCTATGCAATTTAATACAATCTTGCTCACAACGCGTACACTACCTAACCTAGAATTCTGTATACAATGTAAAATTCCGTAGCGAAGCACGGGTACATCAGCTAGTCTATATAAATACAATCGTAACGGCCGCGTGTCTGTACATTGATTATTTTGGCGAAATTTCCGTACAGTTATCCGTTTCAGGTGTAATAATGACCATCTGCATCATTTTTAGCTTTGGTGTCTGTTTGTCTGTCCTTCTATAACTTGAAAACGACTGGATATATTTCCACCAAACTTCATATTTAGAATCCACCTGTCGTTGGGTAGGTTTTAGCGCAAATATCGTTTCTAAATCCCTGAACTGAGTGAGGATTTTTACGAAACCGAAACCGTGATTTTGCACTCCCTCAAAGTATACACAACCGAACTTAATGGAAATCTACCTGCCTTAAGGAAAATTAATTTCTAAACCTTTTTTTCTCATGTGCATCATTTCGATAACAGGATTTAATACGGGAGATATCATTAACGGACCGTTTTTCGGTACAAATCCCAGCGGACTTAACGCAAGGGGTGCGTGTAAAGCATATTTCTTACAACTTGAAAACTACTGAAGATATTTGAACCAAACTTTATATTTAGCATCCACCCCTCCAGGGGTAGGTTTTAAGGTTTATACCATTTGCCTTTGCTGGCAAGATGTAATGTTTACAGCGCACTATGTCTTCTGGTATGGGCTAGAATAAAATTGTTACTTTCATTGACCTGTCTCAGTCTTATACTTGGCTTTGACAATATGAAAGTGGCTGAAGTATGAGTGACGCTAGTAATGCCATTCTTTATACAGCCAGTCCCTGCTATGAATGGTGTGAAAATGTCGCTCATAGGGTCGGTTGGTGCACGAGTTAAGTTTTTGTAGTCGTTTTGGATTTACTACAATGGTCACAAGTTCGACCGTCGGTTCGCAGTACTGACTGGTAGAAGAAGAAGTCACAAATTTTATCAATGTTTTATTCTCAAGTCGAATATGACCTGGTGGTCTACACACTAAGACTTAATCTAAAGTTGTGAGCTCCGATACATTGTGGAGTCTGCTTTTATACTATGATATCCCTTACTTATCATTAAGGGGAAAACAACAAGTATGATACAATATCACATGAGCGGATGTTGGTCAGCAGTGCCGCTGGTGATAGGAGATAAACAGTCAATAAGAGGAAGTTGCCTCAAGCGATTAGTTGGCGGCAGCTTCCTTTGGAAACATGATAGCAATGAGTAACTATTTACAATCTTAGAATTGGGACAAACACATTATCACATTGGTTGGCGACAGCCTTCTTAGGGACTTGGGGCATGTTAGGACAGGATAACATTAATCAGCTATTTACAGTCTTAAAGGTCGGAACAAACACATTCCTTGTGCCTTGTGACACACTAATACTAATTATTTACTTCCGCTTAAAATTGATATCTGGTTTCCTCGAGCGGTTTTGAGTGAATATGACTTCCCGTCTCGGAAACTGTAGGCAGGGAACATAACTCCTCCCCCCTTAGATTATCGTTACTGACCTCAGTAACCCTTTCCTTGTTTTACATTTTTCATACAATTTTTCACATATTTGATACAATCTTTTTCTACATACTAATATTACAATACATAGTACAATACAAATAATTATTCCATTAATTGGAGTAAATTCTTTTACAACATCATACTTCGGAGTAATTGGTTTTATATCTAGTTTCAGTTCATTTGCATCGAGATGCGAATATATGAAGTTTACTTCATGTTTTATATAGAGTTTTTTTGCACATACAAAAGAGGAAATTGCTTAAAGTAATTCGTTGGTTTTGGTTCCAACGTGATTCCCATAGTGGAAATTGAACATGAGTCATTTGAATACACAATATTTGGTCCTGTAACTCGTACAGTCTTTTGGTTATTAGCACACGTTTGTAACAGTGTTCTTGCTTAGCACTAAAGAAAAGGAGACGCTCATTATTTAGCGCTTGAAATATTTGCACATTGCTTTTAACACTAGCAAATTCACATCCAGTAGTTTTAGTTAAATTACAAGGTGTTACTCTTATTGTATAATGGATACACACATAAGTTTGTGTTCCTTTAATACATGGTATAGTAGACCATTTTGATGTGGGTCCCTGTAAATAATATTTTTCAGAGGGAATAAATACAATATTATCAACAGTAGGTACAGGGTAAATCTGATACAATTGATAATTATTTTCATCTGTAATAGGTACAGAAAAGGATTACAATTAACTCTGTATCCAACATTATTGTTTGGGTTTTGGTGAATTTTAAATTTTCATACAGGTGGTAAGGATCAGCATGTATTAGGGATTTTGTAGGATAAATAGAATACAAATGTTTTACAATATTTCGTACATCTTCTTGAGAAAACAGTTCTATATTGGTTATGTCGTTGAAGGAAAGGCTGATGGTGTCTTCCAATGTCTTGATGATTCTTCTTAATTTGTTCACACACATTAACACGTATTGATGATGTTCCAATGTGCTTATTTTGAAATCTGCCTTCTCTAGCTTATCTTTAATTATACCCAGATTGAGGTTGACATGGTTCATTTCTTTATAAAATTTATTAGCAATAGAGTTACTAAATGATACAAGACTATTAATGTGTTGCATTTCTTTAATATTGCCTTGCCTTAATGATTTAATTTGTTTTTGTAAATTATCTAAATCATCTTGATCTAAATTACCTGAGATAAATTTAATTACTTTACCTAGGCCGTTAATGAGTCCACGTTTATTTCTGTGTTTTATAGGTAGAAGTTTATTTAGCTCATCCTGCGTATCTTTTAGTGTATCAGTTAATTCTTGTGATAGATATGGGAAAGTGTTATTAGAATACGTTATAAGAGATGAAACTGCATTTTGAGTATTAATATACGATTGAAATAAATTAGTTAGGTTGAAATGAAACATGAATTTGTGATAGTTGTTGATTATTACCGCAGGTCCAAGTGAATCTGCGTAGAATCCCTGGGTTTTTATTTTTCTGACGTTAATTGAGCCATATCCTGAGAGGAATATGGAAGAGAAGAGATTTTCCTCTTAGGTTTTATGTCTCTAAAATTTCTGACATGCACTTTGCCATTTTTCATTGTACAGTGTACTTTATTACCTTCTATTTTAGTTATGACGCCTTCATTGTACAAATTCTTTGACTTTTTATTTCTAGTCAATGGATTTGCTACGTAAACAGTTTCTCCGATTTTGTAGGAGTGTTCAAAGGTAGGATTGTTTGGTTTAGGATTCTTTTCATTTAGGATTCGAAATTGGTCACTTTGTCTTTGAACGTATTCATTGATTTTTGGCGTAGGAGAAAATATGTGATCTAATACATCGTAGTAGGGTCCATAGAGTATATTAAAAGGTGGTTTCTTGGTTGTCGAGTGTACTGAAGAGTTGTAGTTTATGATGATGTTCACTAAGAGTTCGGATATAGGAGAGAACTTGTCATTGTCTCTTGAAATGCGTAGTTTTTCGAGCAGTGTAGAATTGAATCTCTCTACAGGAGAGTTAGATGAGTAGTTCAGTGGAGTGGTTGCATGATACTCGATGTTTGAGGCTTTACAATATTCTTTTATAATATTGTTTTCAAATTCTCCGCCTTGATCGTGTGTGATCTTTTTAGGCAGGCCATGGTGTGAGAAATAAAGTTGTAACTTATTTAATACAGCAAGAGCTGTGCCATCTGACAATATATAGGCTTGTCCGTATTTGGAGAATACGTCTAGTATTGTCAAAATCCGTATTTGCTCAAAATGAAATGTATCTATGTGGACTTGAGCGAAAGGGTGGTCTGCTGTTATCGGTCCTTGGTTCTCAACCCGGTTGGGATGTCTTTCATACTTATTTCGCTGACATAGATTACACTGATTGATCAAGTTTCGAACTTGTTCTCTTAAGTGAGGCCAGTAGTACTTGGTTTGCAAGTGATCTATGGTCTCTGAGGTTCCATTGTGATTAATTGAGTGGTATTGCAAAATTAAATGCTTTTGTTTTTCGGAGTTTTCTACATCTTCCAACAATTTTGATGCTCTGATAATTATGAGTTCAGAAGTGAACAGTTTCTGGCAAGTTCTAATGAAGGGAATTTCTAAAGTTATATCATCAAAGAAAACAGCATATTTGTTTGAAGTTATTATTACCTTTAGTAGGAGATCTTTCAAATCTTGGTAAAGGTTTGTTTTTGTGACTATCATGTAATGTCGTGTGTTCTTTCTGAATAGTGTCTGTTTAATTAATTTGGGAGAGTTTCCATATTTTACAATGATTTGATTGCGGTTTTGATTTAAGTTCCTTTCGGAAGCTTTTAACGTGAAAATGGGATCTTCCTGGTTAGAGTGTATAGTTTGGTTATCAATGTCATCTTGATATCCGTCATTTTCAGCTATGGCTAATTTAGAGTCTGTTTCATCGTTTGCATTTATCTCAATGCGAGACAAGGCATCCGCGACATAGTTTGTTTTTCCTTTTACATAGTTGATATCGAAATCAAATTCTTCTAGTTTAATTTTCCAGCGATACAGTCTCGAACTCGGGTCTTTCAAAGTGAAGAGCCACTGTAGTGGTCTGTGGTCACTTTCTACTTGGAAATGCCTTCCATATAAGTAGGGCTTGAAATGTTTGCAACTATCTACTATGGCGAGTAATTCTCTTTCGATAGTTGAATATTTTCGTTCGGTTGGGTTTAGTGTCCGTGAATAGTAAGCAATAGGATGTCCCTTTTGTGAAAGAATGCTTCCAATTGCGAAGTCTGAACTATCAGTTGTCAGAGTGAAGGACTCATTAAAATCTGGATAGCTTAGGACAGGGGCGTTTATTAGAAGGGTCTTGAGTGTTTCAAACGCATTCTGATATTCAGAATCCTCTGTATCAATTTTGGCTCCCTTCTTTAAATATCGTGTTATAGGTTGTGAAATTTTCGCAAAGTTCTGAATAAATCTCCTATAAAAACCAGCCAATCCGAGAAATTGCTTAATCTCTTTGGTGGTCTTGGGGACGGGATATTCTTTGACTGCTTTAATTTTGTCTGGATTCGGTTTGATTCCAGTTTGTGTCACAACGTGACCCAAAAAGGCTACTTCCTTATGAAGGAATTCAGTCTTGTCCAGTTGTACTTTCAGATTGATTTCTCTATCTGTTATAGAATTGGTTTCTAGTGGTTGAATGTCCACGTTTTCAATGGGTTCGACCGATATGGGGTCTTTGAAATTTAATTTTTGATGTGTCTTACTTGGGTAAAGTACTTGGTTGTCCTTCGCACTCAGGGTTGCATCAGGAGAGTGAGCTCCATTGTGCTCAAACTGTGAAATATATACATCTCCCTGTTTAATGTCATTTGAGATGAAATGTGGTTCTTCGGCAGGCTGTGTGAGTTTCTGCTCGGCAGGCGAGTGAAAATGAAGTGGTATTTCGTGTCCTGATAGAGTAAGTTTATTAGTACTGTAGTCTATCTTTGCGCCTAATCTGGCGAAATCTGCGGTACCAATTAAAGCATCGAAATATTTATGCCATTTCATTACTCTAAATTTCACTGGAGATTCAATATTGTATTCAGAAAAAATTGGAAAGCTTACATTATCATTGCCTATTGTTTGGGCGTGAACTGACTGAATACAAAATGGTTCCTTAAATAAATGATCCGCAAAGCATGTGTATGCTATGCTTGGATTCATTATAGAATTGCAAGCTCCACTATCAACTAGGATTTTAAGTCCGTGCAAAATAATAAATGGTAGTTGAGGTGCATTATAGATATTGTTTAGGTCTTCGACCGTGACGGCTGGGTAAAAATTGTGGTCTTCAGCTTCTGACTCTAATTGCTCTACTGACTCTAAATATGAGTCGTAACTGTATTGGAAATCTTGTTCCAATTCTTCGACATGTGGAATTTCAGAATGACAGTTTTCAAATTCTGCGTGCTGGGGATTCTCTGCGTGAGAATTTAAATTACCTCTGATTGTTGAGACACCTGACATGGGTCTTGGAAGATTTCGATCTGACGGAGCGAAACGTCTTCCAATATTATTCGGAGTAGGGTAAGGACGATTTGTCGGCTGTGGTGGCCTCATGGGTATTGTGTTTCTTTGTTGCGTGATTTGTGGTGGTGTATTGGACGAGACAAAGTTGGTCCGATTGTTGGGTTGACTTTGTACGTTCTGTGGTACTGGACTATGCGTATTATGCATAATTTGAGGACCTGACCTCGGTAAGAAACTCTGAGGTGTGAATGGATTGTGATTCGTGTTAGGCAAGTGTTTAGGAACAGGTTTGTGGAGAAATTGTTTATGTCCTCCTCTTAATTGATCCATATAGCTCTCATGTGCTCTATCATTATCATATGATCTGCAAATTCTAAGTGCATGACTTAAATCTGGGACATGAGCGTAACGTAAGAATGCTCGGTACGGTTCTAATATTCCGGCTTTAAATGTGCTCAGACCTAGCTCCTCTATTTCTCTCAACTTCAAGTCTAGAACCTGATCTCTATAGTTGAGTTTACACAGGCTCTATCTAAGAATTAGTGCTTCCAATCGTTCGTGGTAATTGGTGTAAGGTTCGTTATGCTTTTGGAAACAGTTAGAAATTTCTTGGAGCAGAAGTCGCTCATTTCTAACATCTCCGTATTTTGAGACAAGCTTTTCTTTGAATCTGCCATAGTTAGTATTAGCATCTAAGTCTAATATACTTCTCGCTTCTCCTTTGAGTTTTGATTTCACTACATTAAATAGGAAATCGTTAATTAAGTCCGCATGAGGGACTGTTGCTACTCTTCTGAAATTATTCAGAAATGAGTCGCACCTAGCAATAAAATAATCTAGGCTACAAGAAGAGGTGCCATCAAATTCTGGCAATAATTGTATGTGGGCATATTCAAATTTTGAGAGTAATTCTCCTTCCATTTCTTAAGTTAAAAAATTTGTTTTGCCGTAAATACAATTATTTAATTAATTAACTAATGTAATTGATTGTGAAGAGTAACGTATCTGTTTGATCTTACTAATTCACATTCAATTAGAAATAAATATATAAATTAAGTAGTTAGTAATTCATTGATTTAATTCAATTGATATTTGAAAAAGCAACGCATCTATTCGATCTCACTAATTCTCATTACAATTGAAAGGAAATATGCTTATTTATTCTTTTTAGTAAAGTTTAATTCAATTTGATATTGAAAAAGCAGCGCATCTATTCGATCCCACTAATTCTCCATCTAATTGAAGGGAAATATGCTTATTTAGTTGTTAGTAACGTTTTAATTCAATTTGATATTGAAAAAGCAGCGCATTTATTCAATCCCACTAATTCGCCATCTAATTGAAAGGAAAATATGCTTATTTAATTGTTCGTAATGTTTTAATTCAATTTGATATTGAAAAAGCAGCGCATTTATTCAATCCCACTAATTCGCCATCTAATTGAAAGGAAAATATGCTTATTTAGTGTTTGAATAATTTGTATTATTCTTTTTACTTAAACTAATTGAACTTAATTGAACTTAAAAAAATGAACCAGGCTATTCTGAACTTGGGCTCGCAGAATAATATTTCTAAAGTGAAGGCGGCAGTTTACCGTTGGCACGTAAAGTGAAGGCGGCTATTTTACCGTTAGCACATATTTAGAAATAGCACATTGAAAAAATTTGTTGATATTCACTTACAGGCTTGAAAAGATGAACAGCAATTTCAGCATCCTCGGTCTGCAGTGGATAGTCGGCGGCTTCCCCTCTGGTCGTCAGTTGCGGCAGTTTTGACGGATAGGCAGCTGGCAAATCGGCAGGCGGGCAGCAGCGAAGTCCAACTAGTGTGGTCAAAGCCGAAAGCCTCTCGTAGAAGTTGTCGCTCACCTCCAATCTGCTCTGTAGTCGATCTGGCTAGGATAGACGGCTTGCCTATCCCGGAGCGGGCCCCCAGTTAAGTTTTTGTAGTCGTTTTGGATTTACTACAATGGTCACAAGTTCGACCGTCGGTTCGCAGTACTGACTGGTAGAAGAAGAAGTCACAAATTTTATCAATGTTTTATTCTCAAGTCGAATATGACCTGGTGGTCTACACACTAAGACTTAATCTAAAGTTGTGAGCTCCGATACATTGTGGAGTCTGCTTTTATACTATGATATCCCTTACTTATCATTAAGGGGAAAACAACAAGTATGATACAATATCACATGAGCGGATGTTGGTCAGCAGTGCCGCTGGTGATAGGAGATAAACAGTCAATAAGAGGAAGTTGCCTCAAGCGATTAGTTGGCGGCAGCTTCCTTTGGAAACATGATAACAATGAGTAACTATTTACAATCTTAGAATTGGGACAAACACATTATCACATTGGTTG
The DNA here is from genome assembly GCF_040414725.1 of Anabrus simplex. NCBI lineage: Eukaryota > Metazoa > Arthropoda > Insecta > Orthoptera > Tettigoniidae > Anabrus > Anabrus simplex. The sequence continues at coordinate 1,269,854,401 of NC_090265.1, forward strand.
GCGACAGCCTTCTTAGGGACTTGGGGCATGTTAGGACAGGATAACATTAATCAGCTATTTACAGTCTTAAAGGTCGGAACAAACACATTCCTTGTGCCTTGTGACACACTAATACTAATTATTTACTTCCGCTTAAAATTGATATCTGGTTTCCTCGAGCGGTTTTGAGTGAATATGACTTCCCGTCTCGGAAACTGTAGGCAGGGAACATAACTCACGCATTTCAGTGGGCTTGGCAGACAGATGTGCAATAGCAACTTCTGGCTCAGTGAGGAAAGCAACGGGAAACTACCTCACTCCTCAAATCCCCTAGTACGCCTCTTCAGTGACGCCCAGGCCATCTATGACAGCTAATGGTGAACCTGTTGAGGATCCAACCAGCCTTCGGGCTGAGTACCCAACATACATACACCATTTAAAATTCCCGGAACGGACTGGAGTTTTATAAGGGACCGAAATGGTGATATTTACTCTCCCACAATATATAAAGTACAAAACCAACCTGACTGGAAATCGATCAAACTGTTTGGAAATCTAATTCTAATTTATTTTTCTCATGTGCATTTTTCAACGGGAGGATTAATAACGGAGATAATATGAAAGGTCGGTTTTCAGGCTAAGTCTAGCGGACAAAAGGTGTTATACGTGGAGGAGATTCCTTATCTATCTAGATAAATCATATCGTAACGACCGTGTGTCTGTGCATTGAATATTTTGGCGAAATTTTCGTACAGCTTTCCGTTTAAGGGGTAATAATGACCACCTGCATATTTTTTAGGTATAGTTTCCTGGAAGTCCTAAATTTTACCCACGGCCCCCCCCCCCCCCTCGCCCAAAATCAAGATTGTCTCACAATCTGCCACACGAGCTGAAAAACTGAAATTAAGCAATTTTATACGTTTTAGCCGGTAACATAGGGAAATAGGATCTTTAAATATTTCACTTTTTATGCCGAATAATATCGAAATATAGGCAATTTAATGACGGTGCAGACCTTCGTTTCGAGGTATTTCGCGGCTAAACGGTAAGTCCTATCACAAAACGGATGGCACGATCTCCGTTCAATTTCGAGTGATCTACAACTTTGTTCCTGTGATATTTCGTCGTATCTCTCTTTCTCCCTTATAGGGTAGATTTGGCTGTATATTTCGATGGTTCGTAAATTTTGTACTTTTTACACGTGTATTACTTAGTTTGACACACTCATAGGAAAGGTAGGGTCACCGAATTTGGCACGCACATTGACACGACCAATGGCTATATGCGAACCCCATTTAATGATTCTAGCTTCCACATAAGTATGTGAAAAAAATGTAAAATGATGAAAATGTACCCAAATTTCACCCCATTCAAACGTCGTAACTCAATCGAACCCATAAATATGTGAGATACGAGAAAATGTTTGAACACCAAACATGTAGAGCGATAAAAGGGACGTCTGAAGGTGAAAACCGTTTGTTGGTATGATGCACCGTTTAGAAGCAGTAAATCTCGAAATGAAGGTTTGCACTTTCAAACGTGCCCATGCTTATCTGTCATCTATATAAATATAATCGCAACGACCGTCTGTCTATACATTGGCTATTTTGGCGGAATTTCTGTACAGTTATCCGTTTCAGTTATAATAATGACCATCTGCATATTTCGTAACTTTGGTGTCTGTTTGCCGGTTTGATTGTATGAGTTTTTATAACTTGAAAACTACTGAATATATTTCTACCAAACTTGATATTTAGAATCCACCTGTCCTTGTGTAGGTTTTTGGGCCAATATTATTTCTGATTACCTAAATTTACTGGGGGTTTATCCGAAACCGGATCCATGATTTTGCACTTCCTCAAAATATGCACATCCGAAATTAATCGAAATCTACAATCCTTAATGGAAATCCATTTCTAAATCTTTTGTTCTCATGTGAATTTTTCGACAGGAGGATTAATAAGTGAGATATCATGAACGGTTGGTTTTGCAGGTTAAGTCCAGCGGACGTAGCCAAAATGTGTTGTATGTTGAGCAGATTCCTTATTTATCTATATAAATAAAATCGTAACGACTGTGTGTGCCTGTACATTGACTATTTTGGTGACATTTTCATACAGATACTCGTTTGAGGGGTAATAATGATCGTCTGCATATTTTTTGGTTTCATTTCCTGAAAGTCATAATTTTTAGCCCCTCATCCAAAATCCAGATTGCAGCATAATCTGCCAGACAAGCAAGAAAATTGAAATTTGGCAAAATTATACATTTCAGCCTGTTTAACGAACGAAAAATTTCACAGATCTTTAATTTTTTCATTTTTTATCCCCGAAGAATATCGAAATATGGAAGCAATTTTAATGATGGTGCAGACCTTCGTTTCGAGGTATTTCGTGGGATAAACGGAAAGTGCTATCACATAACGAATGGCACAATCGTTGATTTAGGAGTGATCTTCAACCTTGGTCTTCTGCCTTTTTGTCATATCTGTATCGCTTATACGTTAGATTCGTCTCTATTTCTCGATTTTAAGTAAATTTGGACACTTTACCTATATAATTCATACGTTCAGTTACTTACAGGAGAGATAGTATTATCAAACTCTACACAAACATTGGCCCACCCAGTACTCATATGTGAGCCAAATGCTATGTCGCATAATTATCCGAAAAGTAATGCAATGTAAGATAGTCTTACACATATTTCAACCTATTCAACGTTTCTGACTCAATCTGACCCATGAATAGATGAGATGCAGAAAATATCATAGGACCATCCATTTAGATCGCTAAATACTGCACCTTACGGTATAATCCTTTGTCAATATGACGTACCGTTTAGCAGCAGTTAATCTGTAAATGAAGGACTGCAATATTTAAACATACAAATACTTTCGTATGTCCATCTATATATATTCACTGATGTCGATTTGCACCGATCGAGAAAGGGTGTGTCTGCTATTGTAATCAGTACTCCCTACACCGACTTTGACTGCTGGCAGTAGGAATGGGGTCCTTCTCCAACTCCTGGGTAACTGGCATTAGTAAGGAGGGCCTACCTTTTTAATGAATAATTCACTTCTCGATTTGTCTCGCAGAAGGCAAGGGATCATGCAGTTTTCTTCGAAAGTCCCCTACCCTACTGTGTTCGGCTCTAGGCCAGGGTTCCCTTCACTATAAACAAATGTTCCAAACTAAAATTTGACCAGCATTAGGCATAGTGGCCTGCTATTTTCATGGAAACTCACTAATTCTGTGTGACTGGCAGTAAGCTGACTGGCAGCAGTAAAAAAGGGCCTGTCATTATAATGATAACTGCACAACTCAATTTTGACTGGTGGTAGGGAAGTTGCGTGCTATTATAATAAAAACTCCTCAACTGTAATCTGTCTGAAAGTAGGAAATGGGTCTGCCATTGTAACTAAAACTCCACAAATAGATTGTGACCGCGCAGTAGGTAATGGGGCCTGCAATTATAATGTAAACTTGCCGACTCGATTGTGAATGGCAGTAGGCAAGTGAGCCTGCCGTTATCATCACAACTACGCAACCCTCAATTTACATTGGAAACAACGTATGGGGACCTCCCCATGCTATTTCTCGGATAAGGCTAAGATACATGCAATTTTAAAACAATATCATTTACTGCACTCACAGTATTTACGTCGACATCCGTATACAATGTAGAATACCGTTGCGGAGCACGGGTACATTTGTTAGTATATAATATATTTCGTTCTTGATTCCAACTTCAGAACAAAGCAACATAGCAAAAAAGGAACAAGAAGCAGGGTGTTGAATCATGTTCCTTTGTTTGTTTGTTTGTTTGTTTGTTTGTTTGTTTGTTTGTTTGTTTGTTTGTGTGTTTGTTTGTGTGTTGCTCTTAGTTTAGAGAACCCAGATGTTCTACACGGCTGCAAATAGATAGGACGAAAGCAACTAGGGGGCTTCTTTCTCGAAGATTAAGACGCAATATGAGTGAGACAGAAATCTATATTGCGACCTCCTTGGAGAGAACTAAACGTTCAATGAAACTTATCTCGGTGGTGAATTTCAACCAACTACGACATTTAGACATTTGTTCCATGACCTAGGCCGAGGCTATACGAATTATTTCTAACAGCACTCTCAGATTAATGTGAATCACAGTTTCTTTTGAAATGCTACGTATTACGTGAATTTATACGTAACTCCGGAAGATCATCTATAGTATCAGACGGCATAGTTATTTTCAACAAGTGGTTTATCACCCCCTGTTCTCCAGCCATTATCACGTGACGGAGTGCTGAGGTCGTCCGGAAATATCTACGCCAAGGACTATAATACAATTTAATTAACATTCATCGGGTGTGCAAGGATAGAAGCAATACTATGGATAACTGTATAAACATTTGGAAGTGTAAGGTATAAAGGATGGACTGTGAACCAAGTTGGTGATGATCCGTGCCTCGCCACATTTTAACTGCCGGTCCCTTCTTAGCGCTTATATACCTCAAGCCAGGCTCGCGTGTATGGTGGTTAGCACCCATTCGGATTGTCCAGCGAGGAGACGGAGCACCACGAGAGGGTAACCCCATTCTCAGGTGCATATTCTCTTAGTCTAAGGTGAGTGCATAACAGGATCCCGCTCGGTGAACAAAGTCCACAAGGCGTCGTTGCTATCAGTCCAGCCCTGTGGAACGAGGTCGTCGAATGCCCAGTATGCGCCGAGGATGGCGGCCGTACACTCTACTGGATGTATTCGCTCTTGTTGTAGGAAACCCTAGGCCCAGGCCTGGTGGAGATCTGGGGCTACTGCCACCATGGACCAGGGCGTAGCGTCAGTGGAGACGTCCAGAACCCGGACGCCATACTGCAACCGGCGCGGGATGGTGATGAAATCCCAAGTTCGTCGCCATAAGATCTATCTGTGTCGGTGCGACGTAAAGCCCCTAGCAAAAAAAAAAAAAAAAAAAAAAAAAAAAGAAAAGAAAAGAAATCCCAAGTGAGGAATCTACGACCCAGTGGAACTCCGCATTAGGATTTGCTTTGGTAGGTAAATGTAGCAAAAGCAAAAGCAAAGTCACCTCTGTACAGGCCATGAAGGCCCTTGGAGGAGTGGAAGGTCAAGGCTTCCACCATTGTTAACCTCGGCACGTGATGAGGTAGAGTGGTTAGCTGTACGCCCGGCCGCCTTTGCCCCCAGAAATTAATCTGGTGCTCATTTTTGGTGTAGGCTGAGTGAACCTCAGGGCCATGTGCACCTCCGGAAGTGGAAATCTCTTTTCTTAAATTTTACGACTTCCTGACGGGGATTCGAACCCACGTCTTTCCGGGCGAACCAAGCACGCCTTTACCGCCTCGGCCAGGCACCCCCTGGTAGGTACATGTGCCATTCCATAACCCATGCCAGTCAATAAACATATCCAGCAGCTTGCTTCAGTTGCATCGTGGAAAGGGATGGTAGAGCTTGGATAATTGACATGATCCGCAGTTGAGTGGAGTGATGAATGGTAATCTCCCGGCTAGGGATGTCAATCGTGACGCTTAGATACGTTAAGATAGGGACTGAAATCTGGAGGAATTACTGAACTTTAAGGGTGATACCTAGAACAATGGAAAAATATAGGAAAAGATCATGGGCCATGGCTTCATCCAGGGTAGTCCCATGGATTCAACCAATCATCGAGACAGGCTAGAATGGAGACGGGGAATGGAGACGGGGAACTCTTACTCCCCGATATCCTTCATCTCCAGGTCCCATCGCTGCATGATGGATGGCCCAAGCGGCCATGGGGCAAGCATGTCCAACGATAGCGACTCCCCAGGTAAAGGATACCATAGGAATCTCGTGTGATTGGATACACAGGGGTCTGATAAAAACTGGATAGTTGATCCAGTTTGATGGCTAGGTGCTGGAGCGGCATAGAGGCCAGAGCTTGGGCAAGGCATTTCAGTGAGAAGGTTTGGCAGGTGACATACGGTGTCTATTCACTGAGATCGTAGTTGATCCTCGCCGTGGAGAACAAGAAGGCGAGGAAGGTGGAAGATCAGCAGCCCTCCTCGATGAGCCCGTTGTGTATCAGGCTTCGATCCATGAGCTGGCTGGGCTAGATGGCAACGAAGGTGGTAGGTGCTTTGGTATGTGTTTCTCTGGGCCGGTGCAGGAGAACTCCCTCAGCGACGGTAGGCATTGCATGTCGTCCTAGGTCCGTTTTCTCATAGGGCACTGGGTGAGGAACTGGAACGGCGACAGATTGGTACTGTGTGGCCCTCCTCGGCGGCTGGAGCAGTGGCGGTTTGACGGGCCGACGAGGGAGGAGGGGGTTGTCCCTCGGGAACGGAAGTTAGAAGTTACCATCTCTGGGAGTGTCCTCCCACTCCTCGAGGTCCATGTCTTCTGCCTCATCCTGGTCCGGTGTGCCGGACTCTGAGGCGGGAATGCCCACCTGCGGCGTCACGTCACCCTCGTCGGAGATGATGTCCCACGGGGCTGATCTCAGTAGCAGGTCTTTGCACCCTGTGAACAGTGACGGGGGCAATTGCGGTGGCGTGCCTTCGAAGTCTGAATCCTGAAGATTGCATCATCTCAGAACTGAGGTAATGCAGAAAATAACAGAGCCACCGGTGACGTGCTCCGCTGTACCGGGCGTGTAGGACCGTTCTACAAACTTCTCGGTACGAGGCCTCTCCGATCACCCCCACCGATCCTCCTGCGATGATGTGGTCGACTCATCTTACGTTGCTAACATAGTGGAGACCTTGTTGATGATGCTCCGTGTTTCGCCAGACTTTGATAGCCTTGCGGAGGAACATATTTTGTGACTGTATTCGCGAACTGGTGAGCATTATGATTTTCTCAACAAGAGAAGTTCGCATGGGGTAGAGCGTCTTATTTCTCAGAATCGCTGACCGTGTCGGTCGAACTACATTCGCGCCGGTTATTTCAGACAAAGTAAGTCTTCTAACAATGCGCAAGTTTATTGTTTTGTGACTGTATTAGTTACATTTGGCAGATGTCCGAACATTCTTTGACTTCACGAAGAAATCAGTTCATTATTAGTTCACACTCGTATCGGCCTGTGGAAAGTGTGTTGGAGAAAGATAGTGGCGGTATACTTTTTGCAGGTAGAATTTAAAAGGACTCGACCGTACAAATGAACAGTAGAGAGAGAATAAGTACTTTAATTAGTGTTGGAAGATTAAGAACTAGTAGGGTGTAAGCTAATACCATGCTTCGAACTCTGATAATTGTGAGGAGAAAGGCCTGTAAATAATTTCAGCAGCCAACACTTTAGAAAGGAATTCATGTCCTTAATGTTAAAAGGACAACAGGAAGCTGTTTAACGCTACAAAGGATTAGCCTAATGTCCGATATTTGGCAGGAAATGTTTATAACTGGAAGGGGAGCTCTCTTCTTCTTCAAGTATACGGAGGAAAGGCTTCTCATAATCATTCCATTCTCTCGTAACTACATAAATACAATAGCTCGGAGGGTCCCGGGTTCGATTCCCGGCCAGGTCGGCAATTTTAATCGCTTGTGATTAGTTCTTCTGGCTCGTGGACTGGGTGTTTGTGTTTCTCCCATCACTTTCCTCTTCATATTCATACAACATACTGCACTACCAACCACCACAGAAACACGCAATAGTGAATAAATCCCTACACACAGGGTTGATGTCAGGAAGAGCATCCGGTCGTAAAACAGGACCAAATCTACATGTGCGACACAGTTTGCACCCGCGACTCCACAAGTGTGCGAAAAGCGGTAGAAAAATGAAAATAAAAAGAATTGCGAGTGTATTTTTTGTAAGTAAACAAAGGAGAAATATGTTCGTCACTGTCAGTGGAATTATTCGAAGTGAATCATACGCCGTCATGGAACAGCTTCAAATTTATGCAGAGTGCTGAGGCCAGTTACTAACCACTAAGCCAGTAAAATTATAAGTGGTATGTTTCAACCGTTGGCTATATTTATAATTTTTATGTTTAATAGTAAATTAGCTATCGTATGTGTATAAATATAGGTCTCTTTGTTGTAAATTGACCATGATTTATGCCAGAATTAAGTTTTCGGCCCACTTGATTTTTAGCCTAATTTATCATAACTTGACCAATGATAGGGCTGATTTGGTAATTAACGATAATCAAATTAATTAACTGCCAGTGAATTTTGTCGGTGGTATTGTTTATCTCATTTTTCGGACAGTATTGTCCAGCCATAACAATGTCGATTAGGTGTAGTGGATTAAGAATTAATAATAATAATAATAATAATAATAATAATAATAATAATAATAATAATAATATATTTTCTGTATGGCGAAATTAATAATAACATTCCCGAGAAAAAGAAATGATTAAAACTCAGGATAATAATGTAATTTGCCTACGAAGCAATAGTTTAGAATTTGCTTATGAATTTAAATAATGTGTGGGAATTTTCCTTAGCTAATGCAAACTTTAAATTTGAGATGGAAATTTATGGATGTTGTAAGTGGATAACATGTTTATGATGACAAAATAGTATAACCAGAGGAGAATTTTCTGCGGTATAAAGATGTTTGTCTCCGTATTTATTTATTTGAGATGTGACGGCTCACAGAATCAGCCCCAATTATAGTAACTTTTCCCTTGAATGAGTGACTTTTATCGACCCTAAATGCGAAGAGAGATATTGAGGATCTAAGGACGAATTTTTCTCCGTCGGACTTTATTTACAACATGATTATGATCGCCACGATGACTTGTAAAAGTTCATGCCAAATCGAGGAAGTTTACTTGGTTCTAGTTAGTAATAATTTATGTTCATTATAACACCAGAAACAATGTAGTGACATTTAACACCCAATTTAACGTACGAGGAAACTTAATTCAATAATCAGGAAATAAATTTCGTCATGTAAAACAATATTTTGAATGTTGAGTTCGAAGTCGTGCAACTGAAGACTTAAGCTACGATGACGGAGACACAACTATTTTGTGGTATTTTAAGATTTTATATGGCAGAGGAATCAATGCATGCCATTTTTTATATTCAAGTGGAAGTAAGATACGTAAACTTGAATGTTACGGTGCCAATGCCTAGGCCAAGTTAATTCATACGCTGACATTGTTAAAAGTTGTCTTACGTTGGATTGACCATAACACAGGATCAGTTATGTCCATGGGCTGCAGTCACACCGTGTGAGATAAGCAATATAGTCACCCAGGTGTGCTGGAATTTATTTTGAATTTATTTTACTATTATGCTTAACTTGCGTGCCACTTGTAAGTGGAAAAGTCTAGACAATAATAATCAAAGTAGTTTTCACAAGTAGGATTAATGGTGTGATAAACGAGAAACGTGGAACCTCACTGCTTGTTTAGTAGCGTAGCTAGTGATTTACTGCATATGTGTCTTTATTTTATGTCTTCGCGTGTTGTGCATGCTTCATTTTGAGGGTTCTTCATTATTTGTTTGCGCTTGGCAACGGTTACTTTGTGCTGATGGCGTTTACGCCGAATCACCGTTGATGTTCATATTGTATGTATTCGCGGTGATCACAGTGCATCAGATTATAATAGGACAAGGACTAGATGGCAGCTAGAGTAGTTAATTAAATATAGGCAGCAGTTAAACAGTAGCGTTACCATAACAGAACGTCAGCGAACAGCTTGACTTTGTTTTAGATAATTTGTTCTGGGTGTTGAAATCTTAATTTATCAATTGTATTGAAAACAATGTGTGATTAATGATAATAATTAATATATTCTAAAATTGCTAAATTCTGTTCAGTTGACCGTAAATTGAGAGTAAGGCAAAAGGCCTTAGCATTGTATGGTATCACAAACAACGGTCAGAAATAATTATATAATAAGGTTTTAATCATGCAAAAATTAATGTGTGATGAACGGAATTATAATGTTGTATGTGTGTTCAGTCTTCAGCCCTAAGACTTATGTGCATTAATACCAAATATAAAACGTGAGTGATAATTCCAAAAAGAATTCAAGCCATGAAAGTGAAAGGTAATTAATTAATCAGATGGTGCTGTGTTAGAATTAAGAAGTCCTGCGACGAATATAAGGGAAGTCGATGCTACGAACATATCTCAGTATTGGTATTGTGTAAAACTAATGTAATATTTACGTGTGCTTCGCATTTGAAATTATATAGTTTTACATTTAGAGTTTCACATGTTTATAATTTTATTCCAATTTTAAATAATTTAGTTCCAATCCAATTCAATGTAATGTTATTTTATTCACTTTCATTTTCGATATGATTGTATACCATCCAGTTTTTATAATTATTGTAATTCCATGTCTAATTCTCGCTGTATTTTCAAATTTGTTCGCCTCCGTAGTATAGTGGTTAGTGTGATTAACTGCTACCCCCACAAGCCCGGGTTCGATTTCCGACTCCGCCACGAAATTTGAGAAATGGTACGAGGACTGGAACGAGGTTCACTCAGGCTCGGGAGGTCAACCGAGTAGAGGGGTTTCAATTCCCACTTCAGCCATCCTCGAAGTGATTTTCCGTGGTTTCCCACTTCTCTTCCAGGCAAATGCCGGGATGGTGCGTAACTTAAGGCCACGGTCGCTTTCTTCCCTCTTTCTTGTCTATCTCTTCCAATCTTCCTAGCCCCGTACAAGGTCTCTGTTCAGCTTAGGACGTGAGAGCACCTAGGGGAGGTACTGTTCCCCGTCCCCAGGTGTATCCTCCGACACAAAGTCTCACGCTCCAGGACACTGCCCTTGAGGCGGTAGAAGTGGGATCCACCGCTGAGTCCTAGGGAAAAAAAACAACCCTTGAGGGTAAACGGATTAAGAAAGAAATAAATTCCTGCCTCCAGCCCGAAATTTTAAAGGTAGTACGAGGACTGGAACAGGGTCCACTCAGCCACGGGAAGTCAACTGAGCAGAGGAATTTCGATTCTCATCTTTGCCATCTTCTTCTCCAGGCAAATGCCGGGATGATACCTAAGGTAAAGCCACGGCCGCTTCATTCTCTCGTGTTTTTTTCTATAAACTCTTATCTTTCCATCCCACACAAGGTCCCTATCCAGCATAGGAGATGAGGCCGCCTGGCCGATATGCTGGTCCTCCTCCCCTGTCGTATCTCAGACCACCGAGCGAGTTGGCGGTGGGGTTAGGGACGCGCAGCTGTGAGCTTGCATTCGGGAGATAGTGTCTTCTAATCCCACCGTACCGAGCTCGATAGCTGCAGTCGCTTAAGTGCGGGCAGTATCCATTAATCGGGAGATAGTGGGTTCGAGCCCCACTGTCAGTAGCCTTGAAGATGGTTTTCCGTGGTTTCCCATTTTCACACCAGGCAAACGCCGAGGCTGTACCTTAATTAAGGCCACGGCCGCTTCCTTCCACTTCCTAGGCCTTTCCTATCCCATCGTCGCCATAAGACATATCTGTGTCGGTGCGACTTGAAGCAAATAGCAAAAACAAAAATAATTCCACCGTCGGCAGACCTGAAGACTTTTTTTGTGGTTTCCCATTTTTATACCAGGTAAATGCTGCAGCTATACCCTCATTAAGTTCACAGCCACTACCTTGCCGATCATAGCCCTTTCCCATCCTTCCGTTGCCGAAAACCTTCGACGTGTAAGTGGGATCCCTCGCGAGTCCGGGGGAAAAGCTGACCCTGGAGGGTAAACGGATAAAATAAATATAATTTTAAAAACGGTGTTTGAGCGCACTATTGCAATGAATTCTTAGTCCAGAATTTCCCTGTAAAATACTGCTGCTGGCTTAAGTTAGTGATGATCTTATACCGGATAGATCAGAGGAGCAAAGATGTAAGTATTATAGTCGTGTTGATACAGCGATATAATTTGTGCCTCCACGTCTTATCATTTCATCTGTTTACCGCTATACCAACTTATACAGATTCTCGGCGACACTAGGATATGACCGAGCGAGTTGGCCGTGCGGTTAGGGGCGCGCAGCTATGAGTTTGCGTTCGGAGATAATGGATTTGAACCCCACTCTCAGCTGCCATGCAGATGGATTTCATGGTTTCCCATTCTTACACCACTCAAATGCTGGAACTGCACCTTAACTAAGGCCACGGCTGCTTCCTTCCCGCTCCTAGCCCTTTCTTGTCCCATCGTCGCCAAAACCCTATGTGTGTCGGTGCGATGTAAAGCCAATTATTGTAAACTATGATATGACAGGAAAGGTTAGTAGTCATGGCCTTAACTGTAAGGAAATATAGAACGAAAGTAGTCAAATAAGCCGTCAGTTCGTCACAAAAATATTGAAAGAACTCTATCGTCAAAAGTAGTATTGGCCAATTGCGTTCAGAACTGAAGATAAAGGATAACATGACAACGGAGATGGTAACAAGTTGAGAACAATACTGTGCTGTTCCTAGAAATTAGCAAGACAAATATGGGGATATTAATTTCAACGAAGGTTACATTGTGAACTGTAAATATCGTGGCTTAAAACCTATGTTCCGTGGTCATTTTAAATTTAAATTCACTTTTTCTCACTCTGCAGTACCCTCTAGACACTCTAGAGGAAGAATTCGATAAACGGATAGCAAGATAAATTACTGTGGAATACTTCTCCGTCAACTTCCAAAGGGTAAGGGATATGTCTTCTAACACTAGAGCATTGAGTTATTACTTCTATCAAGTCAGAATGTCTTGAATTCCTCTTATAAGTAGATCATAAATTCTTCAATGAACGCGTCCATTACACAATGATGATAAAAATTATGATTCTGTCTACAATAGATCGACAGATTTTAACGAAACATGAATTATAAAACGCAAGTATATTCCCAACTTAATCTGGCCAGTCGTCTTGCATAAGTTATTTAAATAACACAAACCCTAGTTCATACCTTTAGGAGAGACGAGTTGCTGAGAACCAACATATGGAACTCCTTTCTTCAATTTGGACCGTTTTCTCGTCAGTCTTGGATTGCGGAATTATCGAGCACATCCTAAGGCGATTAATTTTAATCATTGTAAAAAATTAATCTATTTTAATAACATCTATAACTTTAATTTTATATTTTATTGGCTGCTGTGCCAGCCCTATGGTGTAGAGGTAGCGTGTCTGCCTCTTACTCGGAGGCCCCGGGTTCGATTCCCGCACAAGTCAATGATTTTTACCTTGATCTAAGGGCCGGATTTGAGGTTCACTCAGCCTACGTGATTAGAACTGAGGAGCTACCTGACGGTGGGATAGCGGCCCCGGTATAGGAAGCCAAGAACAACGGCCAAGAGGATACGTCTTGCTGACTACACGACACCTCGTAATCTGCAGTCCTTCGGGCTGAGTAGCTGTTGCTTGGTAAGCCAGGGCCTTTCAAGCACTGTAGTGCCACGTGGGGGGGGGGGGTGGCTGGGCCCGTCTTTGAATGATTACTGATTAGTCTTGTACAATTTCAGGAGTGCTATCATCCACTGAAGATGAGTGGCAGCAGACAAGGTAAGGCATACTTCAGCTATCTACTCTACTGAACCCAATTGGTTTCAATGTCCTTGGCATAGAAATAAGATGCCATGAAGGAAAGGAAGTATGGGGAAGAATATTTCGTATTGAAGCAAGATGTATAAGGAAATCCGACAAGCTGACTCATGTCTTCAGAGCTACACGAGTTAAGTTTTTGTAGTAGTATTTGGATTAGTACAGTGGTCACAAGTTCGACCGTCAGTGCGCAGTACTGACTGGTAGAGTGAGAAATCACGAATTTAATCAACGTTTTATTCTCAAGACGAATATGACCTGGTGGTCTACACACTAAGATTTAATCTAATGTAATACATTTGTGGGGCTTGCTTTTATACCATGATATACCTTACTTATCATTAATGGGAGAACAACAAGTATGACAAAATATCACATGAGCGGATCTTGGTCAGCAGTGCCGCAGGTGATAAAAGATAAACAGTCAATAAGAGGAAGTTGTCTCAAGCGATAAATACATGAGTTGGCGGCAGCTTGACGGCAGCTTCCTTTGGAAATATGATAACAATAAGTAACTATTTACAATCTTAGAATTGGGACAAACACATTATCACATTAGTTGGCGACAGCCTTCTTAGGGTCTTGGGACATGATAACATTAATCAGCTATTTACAGTCTTAAGGTCGGAACAAACACATTCCTTGTGTCTTGTGACACGATAATATTAACCATCTACTTCCGTTTAAAATTGATATCTGGTTTCTTCGAGCGGTTTTGGGTGAATATGACTTCCCGTCTCGGAAACCGTAGGCAGGGAACATAACTTCTCCCCCCTTAGATTATCGTTACTTCCTCAGTAACTCGTAACTTTCTTGTTTTACATTTTACATACAATTTTTCACATATTTGATACAATATTTTTCTACATACTAACAGTTTAATACACAATATAATACTAATAATTATTACATTAATTGGAGTAAAATTTTTACAACATCATACTTTGGAGTAATTGGTTTTAACCCGCCATCGGTATCGTTGTTAGGTAGCCCCTAACAAAAACATTCCTTATTAAGAAAAGTTTTTTTGTTTAAGACTCAAACTTTTCAAACTCAAGGTATTCTCAAATGAGTATATGAGTCACATGTTTTCGTTCGTTACGCGATGATTCACGCACACGTGTCACGTGGAGGAGTGGGGGAAGTGCGTTCTGTCTGGAGTGTTAGTCCGCGCCTCGCTACGATACCGGTCGCGTCACAGGCAGTGTTAGGCACATTCTAGCCTCGATACCTTTGGCGTCACAGTTTTTGCGCATTCCGTGCTGGTATAATGTTTTCGTAAACAGTATCACAGTGAAATTATAATGTCTAATAGGCCTAGTGAATCTGTTATTTTGAGCTGGATTGAAGAATCTTGCCCTGGAAATCGTAAAGCCACATCTGTAGAGACGTGCTTTAGTCGATGTTCTGTCAACTGGTCTCAGAAATTCCATCAAAAATATCTTTGGACGAGAACTTCCCGTCAGAAATGCGACACCAGCAGCCCCAGGTAAGTATTGCTAACAATTCTCACTTCTCCATTTTTACAAGTATCTAATTGAACACTTTGTAAAACTTGTTTATAATCATTACAAAAAAAAAGCTATGGTGTTTACTGTATATATTTTCAGACGTTTCCGGGCGGAAACCGAGATGTGCCTACTCCCAGTTCGAAAAAACCGATTTACGTCAGCTCGCTGTGATGCCTGCAAACGCTCAACGTGCAAAGAGCACACTGGACTAACAAAAGTAGTATGCAGTGAATGTTTTTCGCAAGAAGTTGAAATAAATTAGTGAACAGGACAATGATACAAAATAATGAGGTCTACAAATCATGTTATCATTTGTTTTGTGCTGTAATATGTATTTGTAATGCCAATGATTTTTGTTACTTTTCATAATATTTAGTAATAGTTATGTAAATTTATATAAATAGTTAACATAAAACCAGTGTGTTAAAACAAAATTATAATTACCTTCTAAAAGAACGAAAACAGTGTACGAGTCGAAATTGTAGTAGCAAATATTTAGGTAATAAACAATTGTGGATATATACAAATATGTAAGTATGTATACTAAATAACCAAATACTAGTATAATTTATTTATACTGCCGAGAAGAACTCGTATATGAACTAAAATCATGTACCAAGCCGATGTTAGGGAGCCCCTATACACGCTACCTCTCACGTAAGTGCGGACAACGATACCGATGGCGGGTTAAATTTAGTTTTAGTTCATTTGCATCGAGGTGCGAATATATGAAGTTCACTTCATGTTTTATATAGAGTTCTTTTTGTACAAACAAAAGAGGAAATTGCTTAAAGTAATTCGTTCGTTTTGGTTCCAACCTGATTTTCATAGTGGAAATTGAACATGAGTCATTTGAATACACAATATTTGGTCCTGTAACTAGTACAGTCTTTGGTTAGCACACGTTTGTAACAGTGTCTCTTGTTTAGCACTAAAGAAAAGGAGACGCTCGTTATTTAGCGCTCGAAATAATTGTACATTATTTTCAACACTAGCGAATTCGCCTCCAGTAGTCTTAGTTAAATTACAAGGTGTTACTCTTATTGTATAATGGATAAACACATAAGTCTATGTTCCTTTAATACATGGTATGGTAGACCATTTTGATGTTGGTCCCTGTTAATAATATTTTTTTGAGGGAATAAATAAATATTTTCAATGGTAGGTACAAGGTAAATCTGATACAATTCATAATTATTTTCATCAGTAATAGGCACAGAAAGGATTACAATTAATTCTGTATCCAACATTATTGTTTGGGTTTTGGTGAATTTTAAATTTTCATACAGGTGGTAAGGATCAGAATGTATTAGGGATTTTGTAGGATAAATAGAATACAAATGTTTTACAATATTTCGTACTGCTTCTTGAGAAAACAGTTCTAAGTTGGTTATGTCATTGAAGGAAAGGCTGATGGTGTCTTCCATAGTCTTGATAATTCTTCTTAATTTGTGCACACACATTAACACGTATTGATGATGTTCCAATGTGCTTATTTTGGAATCTGACTTCTCTAACTTATCTCTAATTATACCCAGATTGAGGTTGACATGGTTCATTTCTTTATAAAATGTATTAGCAATAGAGTTACTAAATGATACAACTCATTGTTGCATTTCTTTAAAATTACCTTGTCTTAGTGATTTAATTTGTTTTTGTAAATTGTCTAAATCATCTTGATCTAAATTACCTGAAATAAATTTAATTACTTTAACTAGGCCATTAATGAGTTCAAGTTTATTTCTGTGTTTTATAGGTTGAAGTTTATTTAGCTCATCCTGCGTTTCTTTTAGTGTATTAGTAAATTTTTGAGATAAATATGGGCAAGTGTTTTTAGAATACGTTATAAGAGATGATACTGCATTTTGAGCATTAATAATTGGAATAAATTACTTAGGTTGAAATGAAACATGAATTTGGTATAGTTGTTGATTATTACCGCAGGTCGAAGTGAATCTGCGTAGAATCCCTGGGTTTTTATTTTTCTGATGTTAATCGAACCATATCCTGAGAGGAATCTGGAAGAGAAGAGATTTTCCTCTTAGGTTTTATGTCTCTAAAATTTCTGACTTGCACTTTGCCATTTTTCATTGTACAGTGTACTTTATTATCGTCTATTTTCATTTGATACCTTCATTGTACAAATTCTTTGACTTTTTATTTATGGTCAATGTATTTGCTACGTAAACATTTTCTCCGATCTTGTAGGAGTGTTTTAAAGTGGGATTGTTTGGTTTAGGATTCTTTTCATTTGGGATTCGAAATTGGACACTTTGTCTCTGAATGTATTCATTGATTTTTGGCGTGGGAGAGAAAACGTGATCTAATACGTCATAGTAGGATCCATAGATTATATTAAAAGGTGGTTTTTTGGTTGTCGAGTGTACTGAAGAGTTGTAATATATGATGATACTGACTAAGAGTTGGGGTATGAGAGAGAACTTGTCATTGTCTCTTGAAATGCGTAGTTTTTCGAGCAAAGTTGAATTGAACCTCTCAACGGGAGAGTTAGATGAAGAGTTCAGTGGAGTGGTTGCTTAATACTCGATGTTTGAGGCTTTACAATATTATTTTATAATGTTGTTTTCAAATTCTCCACCTTGATCGTGTGTGATCGTTTTGGGTAGGCCATGGTGTGAGAAGTAAAGTTGTAGCTTATTTAATACAGCAAGAGCTGTGCCATCTGACAATATGTAGGCTTGTCCGTATATGGAGAATATATGTAGTACTGGCAACATCCGTATTTGCTCAAAATGAAATGTATCTATGTGGACCTGAGCGAAAGGGTGGTCTGCTGTTATCGGACCTTGGTTCTCAACCCGGTTGGGATGTCTTTCATACTTATTTCGTTGACATAGATTGCACTGATTGATCAAGTTTCGAATTTGTTCTCTTAAGTGAGGCCAATAGTACTTGGTTTGCAAGTGTTCTATGGTCTCTGAGGTTTCATTATGATTAATTGAACGGTATTGCAATATTAAATGCTTTTGTTTTTCTGAGTTTTCGACATCTTCCAACAGTTTTGTAGCTCTGATAATTATGAGTTCAGAAGTGAACAGTTTCTGGCAAGCTCTAATGAAGGGAATTTCTAATGTCATATCATCAAAGAAAACAGCATATTTGTTTGAAGTTATTATTACCTTTAGTAGGAGATCTTTCAAGTCTTGGTAAAGGTTCGTTTTTGTGACTATCATGAAGTGTCGTGTGTTTTTTCTGAATAGTGTCTGTTTAATTCATTGGGAGAGTTTCCATATTTTACAATAATTAGATTGCGGTTTTGATTTAAGTTCCATTCGGAAGCTTTTAACGTGAAAATGGGATCCTCCTGGTTAGAGTGTATAGTTTGGTTATCAATGTCCACTTGATATCCGTCATTCTCAGGTATGGCTAATTTAGAGTCTGTTTCTTCGTTTGCGTTTATCTCAGTGCGAGACAAGGCATCAGCGACATAGTTTGTTTTTCCTTTCACATAATTGATATCGAAATAAAATTCTTCTAGTTTAATTTTCCTATTATACAATCTCGAACTCGGGAATTTCAAAGTAAAGAGCTACTGTAGTGGTCTGTGATCACTTTCTACTTGGAAATGCCTTCCATATAAGTAGGGCTTGAAATATTTGCAACTATCTACTATGGCGAGTAGTCCTCTTTCGATAGTTGAATATTTTCGTTCGGTTTGGTTTAGTGTCCGTGAATAGTAAGCAATAGTATGTCCCTTTTGTGAGAGAACGCTTCCAATTGCGAAGTATGAACTATCAGTTGTCAGAGTGAAAGATTCATTAAAATCTGGATAGCTTAGGACAGGGGCGTTTATTAGAAGGGTCTTGAGTGTTTCAAACGCATTTTGATATTCAGAATCATCTGTATCAATTATGGCTCCCTTCTTTAAATATCATGTTTTTGGTTGTGCAATTTTCGCAAAGTTCTGAATAAATCTCCTATAAAAACCGGCCAATCCGAGAAATTGCTTAATCTCTTTCGAGGTTTTTGCGATGGGATATTCTTTGACTGCTTTAATCTTGTCTGGTTTCGGTTTGATTCCAGTTTGTGTCACAACGTGACCCAGAAAGGCAACTTCCTTTTGAAGTAATTCAGTCTTGTCCAGTTGTACCTTCAGATTGACTTCTCTGAGTTTTTGAAATATTTGGGACAAGTGCTGTATATGCTCTTCTAGAGATTTTCTGAACAAAATTATATCATCCATATAAACGAAACAAAACTTGTATAAAAATGGTCGCAAAACGTTATCCATAACGCGTTGAAATGTGGCTGGCGCATTCTTAATCCCGAAAGGCATTCTTTTGAACATTTGGTGCCTATTGTCAACCGAGAAAGCGGTCTTCTCGACTGATCTGGGGTCCATTTCTATTTGATGGAAACCCTGTGTCAGGTCTAAGGTGCTGAAATATTGGCAGCGTCCTAGATTGTCGAGAATCTCTTCGAATCTGGGAAGTGGGTACTTATCTTGGATAGTCTTTTTATTGAGCTGGCGGAAGTCCGTGACCAAGCGCCATTTTCTTTGCCCTGAAGCTTCTATCTCCTTGGGGACAATCCAGACTGGGTTACAATAAGGCGACTCGCTAGGAACTACTATGCCTTGTTCTAAAAGCTTTTCTACTTCTGTGTTAATTATTTCCTTCAAATGAGGTGGATATCGATAGTTTCTTTGGTATACTTGTTCTTCGTCAGTAGTCCGTATGTAATGTTTTACTACATTGGTGAACGATAAATCGTAACCAGGGTAATAAAATATATCATAGTATTCAGAACAGAGACTGTGAATAGCGTCTCTTTTTAGATCATTTATGTGTTGTGTTCTGAGGTACTCCTTTATGTCTCTATCTGTTATGGAATTGATTTCTAGTGGTTGAATGTCCACGTTTTCAATTAGTTCGACCAACATGGGCACTTTAAAATTTAGTTTTTGATGTGTCTTACTTGGGTAAGGTACCAGATAATCCTTCGCATTCAGGATTGCGTCAGGAAAGTGAAGTACATTATGCTCAAACTGAGGAATATATACATCTCCCTGTTTGATGTTAATTGGAATTGGGATGAAGTGTGGTTCTTCTGCAGGCTGTGTGAGTTTCTGCTCGGTAAGCGAGTGAAAATGAAGTGGTATTTCTTGTCTTGATAGAGTAAGTTTGTTAGTACAGTAGTCTATCTTTGCACCTAGTCTGGCGAAATCTGTGGTACCAATTAAAGCATCGAAAGATTTATGCTATTTTATTACTCTAAAGTTCACAGGAGAGTCAGCATTATATTCAGAAAAAAATGGAAAGCTTACATTATCATTGCCTATTGTTTGGGCATGAACTGACAGAATACAAAATGGTTCCTTAAATAAATTATCAGCAAATCAGGTGTATGCTACGCTTGGATTCATTATAGAATTACACGCTCCACTATCAACCAGGATTTTAAGTCCGTGCAGACTAATAAATTGTAGTTGAGGTGCATTACAAATATTGATTAGGTCTTCGATGGTGACGGCCGGGCCAAGCCAATACCCTCATTCTGTGTTTCAATTTCGGTTTCGAATTGTTCTACTGGCTCTAAACACGAGTCGTAGAGGTATTGGAAATCCTGTTCCAATTCTTCGGCATGTGGGATTTCAGACTGACAGTTTTCAAATTCTGTGTGCTGAGGGTTCTCTGCGTGAGAATTTAATTTACTTCTGATTGTTGAGACACCTGACATGGGTCTTGGAAGGTTTCGATCTGACGGAGCGAAACGTTTCCCGATATTATTCGGAGTAGGGTAAGTGCGATTTTTTCGGCTGTGATGGCCTTATGGCTATTGTGTTTCTTTGTTGTGGAATTTGTGGTTGTGTATTGGACGAGACAAAGTTGGTCCGATTGTTGGGTTGACTTTGTGTGTTCTGTGGTAGAGGGTTATGCGTATTATGCGTAAACTGAGGAACTGACCTCGGTAAGAAACTCTGAGGTGTGAATGGATTTTGCTTCGTGTTACTGAGGTTGTTAGGCAAGTGTTTGGGAGTAGGTTTATGGAGAAATTGATTATGTCCTCCTCTTAATTGATCCATATAGCTCTCATCTGCTCTATCATTGTCATAAGATCTGCAAATTCTAAGTGCATGACTTAAATCTGGGACATGAGCGTAACATAAGTATGCTCTGTATGGTTCTAATATTCCGGCTTTGAATGTGCTCAGCCCTAATTCTTCTATTTCTCTCAACTTTAAGTCTAGAACTTGATCTCTACAGTTGAGATTACACAAGCTCTTATATCTAAGAATTAATGCTTCCAATCGTTCGTAGTAGTTGGTATAAGAGTCATTATGCTTTTGAAAACATCTAAAAATTTCTTGGAGCAGAAGTCGCTCGTTTCTTACATCTCCGTATTTTGAGACAAGCTTTTCCTTGAATCTGTCATAGTTTGTGTTAGCGTCTAAGTGTAGTATACTTCGCGCTTCTCCTTTCAGTTTTGATTTCACTACATTGAATAGAAAATCGTTAATTAAGTCCGCATGAGGGACTGTTGCTACTCTTCTGAAGTTATTCAGAAATGAGTTATACTTGGCAATAAAATAATCTTCGCTACAAGAAGATTTGCCGTCAAATTCTGGCACTAAGTGTATGTGGGCATATTCAAACTTAGAGAGTAATTCTCCTTCCGTTTCTTAAGTGAAAAAAAAAATTGTTTTGCCGTAAATACAATTATTTAATTAATTACCTAATGTAATTGATGGTGAAAAGTAAAACGTATCTGTTCGATCCCACTAATTCACATTCAATTAAAAATATATAAATTAGTTAGTAATTCAGTGGTTTAATTCAATTGATATTTGAAAAAGCAACGCATCTATTCGGTCTCACTAATTCTCATTTCAATTTGTGACGGTCGGTTATATATATAACATGGGATCAAATTCAACACTGAGACGCTGCGCTTGTACTGGGGAGTAATGATACATACCTATGTGCTAAGTGGTGCACATTTATACTGTAACAGTAAATGTGGCACTTGGTACAACGTAAGGTAATGCCGCATGACTTAGTTCTTTGAAGCACTGTTCAACATAATTCATTGAAAATAAAGATGTTCCACTCGTGAATTAGAACTCATTCACGTATTGAAAATAACATGAAATCAAAGACGAAATTAATCGAGTACTGACAGTCCTTGGTTCGACTGTTCGTAAACTAAATGTTCGCAGAATTGAAATGTGCTGTTTATTAGAATAGAAATGCACTGTTCACACATGCACAGTTCACAGTCCATGACCTAAAATATCGGCACAGTTCATGGAATGGTAAATTAAATTTGGATTCAAACACAGTCTTATAACTCGAAGTATTTAATACTCGGTAAAGAGCAATCAATTCTAAGTCCTGTCCATGACACAAAATTTCAATTTCGAGCACTCGAAAACGTTTACGAGTCTTAGACACTCGTATGGAGTAACAGTCAATAGATAATGTCCAGACGATACACAATTCATCTCACGTCCTATCGGAGTAAAAAGTTGTCACAGTATAAAGAAATCTGCATAAGTCCATATTCAACACGACGAGGTTAAAGTCCACGAACTTGAAACTTAATAGCGGCATCACACTCTGGCAACATGCTGTAACACACTGCAGCGCACTGCAGCACACTCTAACATGCTGGAACACACACTGGTCTGCTGAGCGAAGCAGTACGTATTTATATCTGATCCGGGCCTCCACCCCTTGTTCCATAACTTTATCGTCCCAAGTCAGATTCACGTGAAATTCGGCAGGAACATAGCTAAGGGATCAAGTTATATGGTGATGTTGTTCAATTTGTTCAATTATTATCGTGGGAAAAGTTATTACCCGTCGAAACTCGAAGAACATTCCACATCAGTCTAGGCTCTGTAGTGCGGCGAGGCATGCTGTGACGTCACCCGCTCACTACGTCACACGCGCACAGCTGTTGCTCGCCGTCCAGTCAGTCCTTCGTAAGCGGCCCGGAGCATAATACGTAAGTTTTAAAATTTCTATGACGGGGACTTAGTTTGTACCGCCGTTACCGGTACAATACATCAAATAATGGCAGTCAACCGCAGCACATAGGGGACACAATTAAGTATAGACACAGTAACGTAGTAACGAGCAACACCCAATAAGTATAATCAAAAAGGCACAACGACCAACTGGGAGATAAACACAACTCAGACAGAAGTAAGGGCCTCAGAGCACAGGAATCATTCAAGCCCCAATCTTACAGATTCACTCCACAGAAGCACTGTGACGTACTGTTATACAAGGGCGAGTTATAATTAAAACAACATAATCCTGTGACGTGCCAAGTTGCAAGTTAACTTAAAAACACTGTGACATTTGGATCATCCAATTAAAAATGCAACACAAACATACTAGCCCCAGAAAATTAAAATCAGGATATCACGATGGCTAGGTAAATAAAAATAAGATACCCAGTACTAGTTTCAGGTTAGGTTAAGAATGACACACCATACACTTATACCCACAACACAATTTCCGCAGTGGTGTCGACAAGCACAAGGTAATTCCAACGGCAGTATTAACTTAACATGCAAAAACAACTTACCTCAATGGGTAAATGAGTGGAGAGCGAGCTAGGAGTGGATATTGCAACGTGACCTTTATATCAGTACCACCTTACTAAATTCAGAATATAATCACCAACGTTGCCACAAGGATAACACGTTAATAAGAGCATAAAATTTAATAAAGGAATATGAAGGTTACAAGGTTAAATGATCTGCGTTGTCTTTTTTGAAAAATATTTGATTAAGAAAGGAACAAGTAATAGGTAAAATTAACAGGGAAATAAGGAGAGAAATGAAACCAGAACCTTAGTACGGAGTAAATAACTTACAGTATCACAGGGGCTGAAATTCGTACCAGGAAGAGAGGGCGAAATTCCCAAAACTAATTAAAGAAACCCGATGATTAAACAAGGACTGATCATATAGTCATTGACACCAAAGCACAGGGTCATACAATGGAGTGAAAACTACCAAATACTAAACTACGTATTATTTCAAAATCAGCAGAATCAAAGACTTGACACAGCAGATCAACCAGAGAGGTGATACCGAATAACAACGGTATCACCTTAAAATCACCAAGCCGAAGTTCACAGGAAGTAGAGCATACTCCCTAATTCAATATTTTCATACGTAGAAGGTAAGGTTTACAACAGAGATTATCGCAGATAATCCGGAACAAAACTAGGATGAAAATAGTAACAGGGAATTAAATATCAAACCAGAATATGCAGGGTAGATCTCACATGAAATCAAGACCTACGTGTCACACCACCAAATCCAATCAGTCCCAACTTCTTTTTTTAAACAAAACATCAAACAAGGGGACCCCCAAAAAACATAAAACATGGGGACAAATCATGTGACAAATCACCGCAATAAAGGTGGTTTCATTTTTCTCTTTACATACCGGTACTTCTTTACATTAAATGATAGTCATTTTCAAGTTTAGCTTCCCCAAAAGCTGGCTAAAATACATGAAACCCCTTCCAGTATTTAAAGTGAAGTTGAAATAATTCAATCTAAGAAATTGGGCAAGATTTCCCACGATATAATACGAGTGGTATCTGATATAAGCAGAATTAAAACCTGCGTAATTAAAGATGTAGAGTTACAAAGGTAAGGTACAAGTTTGAAAGCCTCCTAAACGGAAAGGCGTACAGAAAATTACTGACCTTGGTAAATTTTTATATCCACAAACCAGAAGGAAAAGGAGTTCTAGCAAAGGGCCAGTAATGTAATTAAGAAATGAACACATTTTAGAATATGATATATACTAACCGGAATACCGGAATAGGATGGGAGGTTGGAGGAGAATGCAGATCAAACCATAAAAGGATTAAATTTACATACCAGGTTTATTAATAACTGTAAAATAAATAAATCATAAACAACTTTCCCCAAAAGAGTGTGCAAACCGGGATAAACCCCGGAAAAAATACAGAAGACTACATGGCACGTCTGTCGCTTAGAAAGATCAGGCAAAAGCTACAAACATGTCTACCCCCAACACTCACCAAGGCCATCCGCATCCGCTCAGCCATACCAAGAAGCGGAGGGGATAGAGCCATACGTGCAGAGCACATTACAGGACTACACGGACAAAGGTCCATACAGTTCTGTTTACATGTTGAGAGGGCCTTGAATTAAGAAACTCATATGTTAAATTATCCTCACAAACTGAAAGGAAATGTGCTTATTTATTACTTTTAGTAAAGTTTAATTCAATTTGATATTGAAAAAGTGACGCATCTATTCGATCCCACTAATTCTCCATCTAACTGAAGGGAAAATATGCTTATTTAGTGATTGAATAATTGTATTATTCTTATTACTTAATTGAATTTAATAGAACATAAAACTGAACTAAAAATGAACCAGGCTATTCTGAACTTGGGCTCATAGAATAATATTTCTAAAATGTGAAGGCGACAGTTTACCGTTGGCACTTATAGTGAAGGCGGCTGTTTACCGTTAGCATGTATTTAGAAATAGCACATTGAAAAACCGTGTTGATATTCACTTCCAGGCTTGAAAAGATGAACAGCAATGTCTGCATCCTCAGTCTGCAGTGGACAGTTGGGCGGCTTCCCCTCTGGTGGTCAGTGGTTTGGACGGATAGGCAGCTGGCGGATCTTCAGGTGGGCAGCAGCAAATTCCAACTAGTGTGGTCTCAGCCGAAAGCTCCTTATAGAAGTTGTCGCTCACCTCCAATCTGCTCTGTAGTCGATCTGGCAAGAATAGACGGCTTGCCAATCCCGGACGGCCCCCAGTTAAGTTTTTGTAGTAGTTTTTGGATTACTACAATGGTCACAAGTTCGACCGTCGGTGCGCAGTACTGACTGGTAGAGTGAGTAATCACAAATTTTATCAATGTTTTATTCTCAAGACGAATATAACCTGCTGGTCTACACACTAAGAATCTAATGTTGTGAGCAATGATACATTTGTGGGGCTTGCTTTTATACCATGATATAACTTACTTATCATTAATGGGAGAACAACAAGTACGACAAAATATCACATGAGCGGATCTTGGTCAGCAGTGCCGCTGGTGATAAAAGATAAACAGTCAATAAGAGGAAGTTGTCTCAAGCGATAAATACATGAGTTGGCGGCAGCTTGACGGCAGCTTCCTTTGGAAATATGATAAC
This sequence comes from Anabrus simplex, assembly GCF_040414725.1. Lineage (NCBI taxonomy): Eukaryota > Metazoa > Arthropoda > Insecta > Orthoptera > Tettigoniidae > Anabrus > Anabrus simplex. The sequence continues at coordinate 1,269,880,526 of NC_090265.1, forward strand.
AATGAGTAACTATTTACAATCTTAGAATTGGGACAAACACATTATCACGTTAGTTGGCGACAGCCTCCTTAGGGTCTTGGGACAAGATAACATTAATCAGCTATTTACAGTCTTAAGATCGGAACAAGCACATTCCTTGTGTCTTGTGACACGATAATATTAACCATCTACTTCCGTTTAAAATTGATATCTGGTTTCTTCGAGCGGTTTTGGGTGAATATGACTTCCCGTCTCGGAAACTGTAGGCAGGGAACATAACTCACGTGTAAAGGATTGGCGGATGTTGCATTACATAAGCCACTGGATCTTTCCGTTCGGTAGAGAGAGACTTGAGAACCAGGTAAAATAGAGCTAAAGATATTTACCGGCGGAAAATTTGAACCGACGTCTCACATATCAGCGCGCAAATGAGTAATTGGGATGATAGCAGTAGAACCAAAATAATAACATTGCGTAGGAAGGTTTGAGTCCAAAGGAAAGGATTATGAAATGTGAATATGGCACTTATAATCATTCATAAATTCAGTTAAATTATTCTGGCAGTTTGTGAAGTTAAATGATGTGATAACCAGAGAGAGGGACTGTATACCAGGAAGTAGACCAGCAGCATGACGCCACGCGCTAACAATGAGCTTACTCTTGATGTCTTGTATTGGACGTGTCGGTCGCGTTTTAGGAATGTCCTTTTGAAAACGTGGAGTCAGTGCATTGAGCATATCTGTAGGCAGAAGTAAAGGCTGCAATATTGGAGAAACGAACTTACTCCGCAGGGATTTCCCATAAGGAAAATATTAATGGTTGATTTTACAAACGGATACGTAAATAGCTGTGTCAAGTAGTGTACCGTACCCAGGGGTAAATACCCTCTAGGACGATGCCTCCATTCCTGTATGAACATCCGACTAACTCAGGGTTGGGCAGAGTGTGGGTTGGTTGTCGATTGGGTCAGGATAAAAGTCGAAGTTCTCCACTAAAATAGCAATCAATGACAGGAAATGGAGGTATAACACGAATGAGAAACAATTATAGGGGGTAAGATGGATTTATTAATAAATATCCCCGATCAAATCACACGAAAATAATTGAATCAAGAAAAATAATAATTTGCAAAATAAATGAACTCAAAGTATTGAAATAAATCGAAATTAGAAACGTTAATTGAATGATTATACAAATTTGACATTAAAAAACAAGTTCCACAAAGAACATTTATATAAATCAAGACGGAATTTCTTCTTTTAGTCCAATGTTTATGTTGTATGGCAACAAATGTACGCAAACACTGCCATGTGGTATTTCCGTATGGAGTTTCACACTATCGCATCCCAACGATACGGTTTCAAAGTTAAGTTAATCCCGAGAGTCGCCGAAATTACAATTAAATAAAAGTTACATTATATAAAAAAATTACTACGAAAAGAAAAATAATTCAGACGCAATGGACGCTATGTAATTTATGCAAAATACTAGGGGCATATCCTGCACTATATTTACAACAATTCAAATAATCAAACTAAACATATATATATATACATCGGATATCGAGTAAAGTCTTAAATGCTACACTGATTCTAATGTGAATCCCGGTTCACTACGAAAGATCTAGACAGAACTAGATAAACCAACAATGTTTCAGCACTCGGGCTGTTCCCTTTAAAAACAACGAGACAAGGTATACAATCACAAATAATAATGTAAAAACATCATCCTGTAAGGGAAAAACATATAAATAACCCTTGATATCATGAAGAAAGCAATGGGCAACATTGCCTCCTTCTGCTGCGTTTGAGCGCTCAACAGCGCGGTCATCCGTCATGTACTTCCGGGTAGATTACGAGCTGAAAAGAAATATTGAACTCCACTATGCTAAAGATTGGATTTTGTCTCCCGAGGCCGCCACAAGGAAATACTGTCTCCTTCGCACATACAGATAAACACAGGCCAGGAATCAGCTTGCCATGAGATAACGCCTTTCATCAACTTCACGGAAACTCACGTATATTCATTCCTTCTTAGCATGCTTGGGCCATTTAACAACATCAGACTCAATAGTCTGGAATTAACACTGTCCATTCTGATCACAATATACACTCAGAAGACACTAGGCAGGCACACACATCTGCACAATACTCTTTATCTTGTCAGGCATACAATCAGCCTGCACCAATACATTATAATTCAGCATGCAATTATTATCTCATTATTCCTCATGAATCCCACTGGCCTTTCCACATAATGAGACACCGTTCGAGTCCTTGGCAGACCATCAGGCAAACAGAATCCAACTTAACTTCAAAGATCTTAATTTAACAACGACGTTCTGCAGCTCCTTCTGGCAGCTTCTGTAAAACCATGCATCATGCAAAATAGCTATACCTGTCTCTCTGAATAACAGAAATAAAATAAACTCATACATGTTTAACGTTGTATAAAATGAACCTGTCGATCTAGCCCTTCTAGCATATATATAATGAAAACTCGGAATATCCTACGCTAAGTAATATACGCAAATAAACAACAACTGATCCTATCAATCCCTCATTTTCCCAAACATCTAATCATAAAGCAAAATGAAAATAAAATATACATGCATTAATCTCGTATCCGAATCTATCATAATAACAAAATTAAACAAAGACATGCCGTCAGGCTTACTTTACATGAAAATTAAAATTCTATCTACACTGCCCTAGTACCTTAACATAACTTACATATCATGCCATAAATAATACATGCGTCTTACTTTACATGACTCTCGGGAAACCAGGATAGCAGCTTACATCCCCACTAATTTAGGGATCTACTCCATGTTAATCACAGCGTTAACATGTGTGAATGCACTTCCTTCCTCTGCAGGCGTATCCATCATCTTGCTGGAAAATAATTCACTGGAACACAGAAGACTATAGTTGATAATCTCTTCGCTGCTTAATGCTGCGAGCCGAAATACCCTTTCTTTTTACCAGATCAGCTAAACACACTGATTCACATATATATTACACACTTCACTTAAAGGGTAAAAATACAGTTTAAAAAGCAGCACACGGTTCGGTACGGAAGTTCCACGCGAATACGCGCCCGTCGCGAAATAGTGAAACAATAGCAGGTTTCCACTACACTTGTTACTTAGCGGTCACTGAACACCGTCTTTATCAATTGAAAGTATACTCTGCCAAAATTATACTATTTCATTTACTCAAGTACAGTAAATATTGCGACTGCACAATTTAAAGTATTAATGAGAACCAGTTACTATTACTGGAATAACACCACGTTAATCACGATCACCATTCACAGAGTTAATACATCCGCACTGTTCAAATCTTTACCACAGAGTCACAGAATTAGTGCAACCGCACTGTTCAAATCTTTACCACAGAGTCACAGAATTAGTGCAACCGCACTGTTCAAATCTTCACCACGGAATCACAGAATTAGTGCATCCGCACTGTTCAAATCTTCACTACGGTAATGACGCTCTCCAGAGCTAAGGGTTACTGAGGAGGCTTCGGTGACGCCAATAATGCTGGGGTTCCCGGGTGTCTGAACCAACCACCAATCAGAGAGTTCGTCATATATGATGACACAATACTTATTGTGATATATTTACAAAACACAGCTCAAACACTAGCAAATCTTTTCCTCCAATTTTTATAATACATTTCCAAATATATCTGACTTCAGAAACTGTGGAAAACCTATTACCTACAGAAACTGACTTTATCCACCGAGCACGTCGGTCATCCTGGAATTATGATTTGGCGCGGTGTATCCTCCTAGTTTGCCAAATCTCTAAGTTCCCATTGGCTGAAATATCTTGCTTGGTCAGCATCTAATACACGTGTCGATCCTTGCCAGCGCTTGGGTACGCTATCCTTTCTCACGGTCATACGGAAATATGAAGCAACATCCAGCGACTTACTGTCTTGCTCAACATCCGGTATCAACTATCTTAGGGTACGATGCTTTAATATGTTAGACTGTAACTTTTATGAATAAATTTCACATATTTGGTCAAATAATATTCCAATTATTAGTATGGGCCGGCAGGATACGGCTCAGTAGCGAGCCATTTGTTGTACAAGCAGAGTGAAATTTGATAAGTAACAAAGTATCGAGGTAAATTAGAACTTGTAAGTAACATTACCTACTAGATTCCTGTGGAGAATAGACTACTGGACTGAAGTGCACGCAGACCGAATCGTAAAAATTATTTCATTGTGTTTTTTGTCTGGGCTGTGTGATAATTGTTACTGTCTGTATCGTATTGTTTCGGGACAGTGCACATCTGAAGAAGAACCATGGAGAAGAACTCCAAGGACCATCGTATTTCCAGTGTGATGATGGTGTGAACGTGGCATAGTTCGGCTGACCTGATGGCCTAAATGGGTCCATTGCTGAATGATAAAACGACGCGGACAAGGATGAGAACATCTGATTTAATTTAATCTATGAACAGGCATAGCTAGTTGTCACGTATATTTGTACATATTCATTTATTGCATTAAATATTTGAATTTACCTGTTAATTATGTAGGAAGGGGTTAGAATAAGTTATTTTTTACTACTAATGCCTTGAGGGTGTTTACATTTGTGTAAATAGTTCTAGAAATGGTGTTAATTTTATCTTCAAATTATGTTCCTGAGCGTAGGTCGAAATAATCTTCTATGTCACGAAAATATCAGCGTGTATTAACGTAATGGGGATAAAGATTAGGTGGCATTATGTACACTTAAAGTAGCTTGTGTAAGCATGTTAATGTATTGACATGATGAGATAGGATTTATTTTAAACATCAGAACGGTAATGAGGGGAAGACAAATAAATGAGAGACATGAGATGAGATACCATGAGACCTAAAATAGAGGCAAGAAATTGTGTATTCCGGATTATGATGATTTGAGGAATATTATGTTAATCCTGGTGAGATATTGAACCAGTGGAAGCAGATAAAAAGCTAGAGGTAGGCCAAAATTTAGAAGGTATTCTGTAGAAAGACGGGATATGTACTTGCCTTGTTATGGAAATAGCGAGAGAAAATGCTGGCATGAGTGTTACGTCAAGAGAGCGTTGAAAGATAAATGTTTACTCTCAACTATAAGAGGCTCCTCGCGACTGCGTCTGAATGAGAAAGATTATGTCAACTTGAGATGGAGTCATTGAAGAATACTAAATATATTATTTAATAAATAGTTCCATTTGTTTCAGAAGAACCACAGCACAAGTTTATTTGATTAATTAACGTAATCTGAATATTATTTTGATTAGAAATCAAGCCATTTCAGGTATGATGTAATTGAATGTCTTAAGGGACATCGCTTCGATTCTCGACCCGGTCACTGGACTTGGGTTTTCACTGATGGTTTTCATTATGAATTTATTTGTTTATATGTATGGTTTGCATTTCTTGTATATGTATTTGAAAACGCAAATTCTGTTTTGATGTTGTGCTGTTGATTGTGGTACGGGTTCCATTCCCACTGCGGTAAAACAAGTGCAGTTGCACGTTTTGTGGGATTTTGTGTGTGTATATCACGTAGCGTCCTTCGCTATAGATTTATTATTAGTGCGATTTTGTTCACGTAAATTTCCTTTTTGGTGGAATATAATAATCAGACAGCTAGTTTTGTTTGTTTATGTGACTGAATTTTTAGATGGATCTACTCATGTCAGTGAACTGGATCGGATATACTCGTTCAGTCCGTGTTCGTTTCACATTAGTAAATCTTAGGAATGATTTGGCAAAATGATAATTACATTTTTTAAAGATAACACAGTTCAATTATATTTTGGAATAATGATGTTAATAATTTTAACAGTGAAAGCCAGCAAAAGAGCAAACAAACTCTAATGATATGTAATGATTTACGTCCGTTTGTTCTTTGTAAACAGCTCGAGAGGAAACAGTATTTTAAATAATTTAAAGCAACTTTAAACAACTCGATGAGTATTTTTCTCTAGGATTTCAAGATTTTGAGTGAGTGTGGTATTGTGTCAAAGGATTAATGAGTGGAAATGAGATTAAACCAAACCGACTTAACATATTCAAGAAGTGATGCACTTGCGCTCAATTGAACAATAAGACTTGGAAGATATAACGGAATTTTTCAGTATCCGAATGGGTTATTAGTGGACTCTCATGTCAATTGACCTTGTATTTTTTATAATGATTTATATGTTTTATATAGTTCTTTATTTTTTGACGTCATACTGCCATACACCCTAGTTATAAATAATATTAGTTTTACAAAGGGGTTTATAATCCGTTTTATTTATTCTCTTTATATTTCCTACCTATTAATTTAAGTTTAGTTTTGTTTAAATTTTTGAAATATTGCCTGGGATCACCCGTATTCGACCCTGGGATGAATATCCGGCGCCGAATCTGTAGGCTGGAAGGGTAGAGTACAGTCAGTGTAGTGAAACGTTAGTACCCCAGATGTACTTCCTCTAACAACAATAATCAGCAAACAATCAGTTAATATTCTTGTTCATTAGTTGTAGAGGTTTTAGAAGGCGTGCACTAACGATCTAAAATTATAATCTCTTGGTGAACAGTTCGAGAATGTTTGCTCAAAAGGTTCTATTTCCCCTTCAAGGAAAACTTTAGTATTTCGTCCACATGCATTGCAGTACCTGAACACTATCGAATCCCATGAGTAATCCAGGCCACAATGATATAATTCCTTAAAGGTTGCACCATACGCGAGTAAGGGCACGTACCATGTGCCTTTCATTATACATTTTCTTGCTTCTCCCAACAACATTGTAATGGCGGAAATAGCAGCTATTGAACAGGCACTCCTCGATGAGAGTCACAAAGAAAATGCCTATGATCTTATGGCGAGGATGGGAGAGGAAAGGTCAAGGAATGGGAAGGAAGCAGCCGTGGCCTCAATTAACGTACAGCGCAGCATTGGCATGGAGTTAAAATGCGAAACCACGGAAAACCATCCTCAGGGCTTCCGACAGTGGAGCTCTAACCCACAATCTCCCGGATGCGAGCTCACAGCTGCGCCCCCTATCCACACGGTCCACTCGCCCGGTACTTTTAAAAGTAAGAATAATCATAATGTGAAGATGAAGTTTAAATAGAAGAGAACATATCGGGGGTAGTATTCATTTATAGGAAAAGGACGTAGGTACCGGTATTGGTATGATTTATCAAGGGAGATGTTCGATAAATTTACAAGTTCTTTGTAGTCACTTAAGAAAAACGAGGGAAGCAATTGCTAAGTAATCTGCCACCTGATGACTTTCCTAAATGCAGACCAATGATTGATTGATTGATTGATTGATTGATTGATTGATTGATTGATTGATTGATTGATTGATTGATTGATTGATTGATTGATTGATTGATTGATTGATTGATTGATTGATTGATTGATTGATTGATTGATTGATTGATTGATTGATTGATTGATTGATTGATTGATTGATTGATTGATTGATTGATTGATTGATTGATTGATTGATTGGAACACAGTTAGTTTGATGAGTATATATCGTAATAGTCAAACAGCAACCATGCGCGATCTCTTGAAGATGCCTTGAAAAAATATCAGCACTAAGTTATTTAAACTTTGCTCTGTAGATGGTTTTCAAACATTTGACTACAATGTACGGCAAAAACAAATGAGATATTAAAAATGTTGTGCAATTTCTCCATTCAAAAATTAGTCACACGTCATGAAGGACCTTGAGGGATGCCCGTAACCTCAGTCGAGAGTGCGACACCGAGCTCGATAGCTGCAGTCGCTTATCCAGTATCCAATATTCGGGAGATAGTAGGTTCGAACCCCACTGTCGGCAGCCCTGAAAATGGTTTTCCGCGGTTTCCCATTTTCACACCAGGCAAATGCTGGCGCTGTACCTTAATTAAGGCCACGGCCGCTTCCTTCCCACTCCTAGCCCTTTCCTGTCCCATCGTCGCCGTAAGACGTATCTGTGTCGGTGCGACGTAAAACAACTAGCATTTACGAGAGTGCGACAGTGTTAAGTCTTCGCCGGACTGCCTTTGTTCACACGAAATAGAACGGTACCCGTAACTGTTGTGAGTTTTTCATCCAAATGTAGTAGTCGCGTTTCTGCACCGTTCGTTTGCCTACTAGACCATGCACGCCTTAAATTCATCGTAACATGAACCTGGAAATTTGAAAGGCGATATCGGTCCTGTATAAGGGGCCAATGACCGTAAATATTAGGTCCCTTTAAACAAGCATTATCATCATCAACGATCCTGTATAAGAGAAGGGAAGTGTTGTAACAGAGGAGGTAGTTGTAGCAGAATATTCCTAAATAAATCATTGCCGAGAACGATAGCTGCAGTCGCTTAAGTGCGACCAGTATCCAGTATTCGGGAGATAGTGGGTTTGAACCCCACTCTCGGCAGCCCTGAAGTTGGTTTTCCGTGATTTCCCATTTTCACGCCAGACTGTACCTTAATTAAGGCCACGGCCGATTCCTTCCCACTTCTAGCCCGTAGCAGAAAAAAAGAACATATATTTAAACTGCCATTATTATATTTCTGTTAGAGTGGAAGCTATTTTTTCAGCTTCGACTTAGACTTCTAGCCTTCCAAAGCTAATGCAACGTTAGTAAATACTAGAATATTCCTAAAAAACATTTAATTAACTATATGATGGCATAATCCGTTCTTGAAAGAATATAATCACATTCTGTCAAGTCACAGTTTTTATAAATGAAAAAGTAAAGAGGGAGATTATTATAATCAAGTGTAACACCTTCTATATTCTATGTTCAGTGTCTTAATAAACGTGTGGAAATTTTTGAAAATTATCTTAATGCACTCCGGCGCGACCGACCACCAGACGCAACGCCAGCGATCACGTGACGCAGTTTATTCTGAGAAGCTAAGCAGTGAAGACCTACAATTGACAGAGTCCATTAAGATAACTTCAGAAACATTTTCACATTAGTCAAGAAAATTGTGATTGTTGAACCTAGGAGAGGATAGGCGGACTCATGCGTTCTGATTGGCTACTCCAAGGCCAAGGTTTAGAGAGCGAGGCAGCGTTCGTGATAATTCGGTCTGTCTTGTCTTGTCTTGGCCTGGTTGCCTTAGTCTGTCTGAAGTTTTACGTCGTGTGCGACGCCTCGCTTCTGGGATGGGCCACCTTCAGGTAAGCACTCTTGAATTCCGTTACGGCTAAAATTTCCGTAATGTTTGGTTGCTGTTTCGTATAGGAGTCTGCCCTAGCCTAACCTAGATTCGCCAAGTTAATTGTTTATGACGCCTTAGCTTTTCAGCTGGGCTTTCCTGGTTGTTTTCGAGGCATTCCCATTTCTTGTTTCACTAGATATGCAGATTGTAGTTTAATATATTTACCTTGGGGTTTGCCTCTGGTAGTTCAGTGTCACTTGATGTATGCTAGAGTTTTGGAGAGTACGTTTACTTCACTGTAAATTGCATTGTACAACTGGATTTGTAACTAGATGTATAGTTGGTTAGAAATTTTGAACTTGTATTATCAAAGTATTATCAAAGATCCTCTAAGTTATGTGTACCACAGAGAAAATAGTTCTTAAGTTGCAAGTTGGTGGATTTTGTTCAGAATGCATTTGTAAAATCCTTTGGTAAATAATATTCTTAAATTTAAGGATCACGATTGATCATTTCGGAGTCTGCAATCTAAGCCATGCCCATGCCCTCGGTAAAGTCCTAGCTCCTTCCACCTTCCTCCTTTATTGTCCACTAGTTGGCCCTACTGATATTTTCGTATGTTGTGTCGGCGGAGATCCGCGAAGTTGCTGCTGATGTTTCGCCGAGTATGTAGTGATTCCTGGTATTGTGTAGTTGCTCTTTCCTTCCCCCTTTGGGGTGTTTGTGCTTCGTTTTGTATAACCACTGTAGTAGCGGTTACAAAAATGAACACATAATTTTAACAATATTCATCAATTTGTTAGAACCCGATGATGTTCTTTGAAGAATGAAACATGCCATTATGTTATTGAATCTCGTATTCCTCAAATCTCGCATTAGCTTCTAAAAACTGGAAAACTTCAAGTTATATATTGACAAAATTTAGCTAAGGGAGCATGATGGAGGCTGGCACTGCCTCATTCTGGATAGAGTCTACAGAGTTTAAAATGCAAGAATTATGCTTTCTCAGGATTCAAAGCCATCCACAAGTTATTATCCTCCTTTTACATTCCCTTCACATGCAAGTGGCAGAATGTTGGACTACTAACTGTGTGCGCTCTGGATGAACAACCTACTGTATGCCTAATAAAACAGCGGGAAGTTGCAAGGTTGATTCAATATCACAAATACATATTCAAAAAGCAAATTATTAGGTTAACAGATGAACCTTATATGAAAACACACTTATTTCACACTCTATAATTAAAAATCACACAGATCGATCATCACAAGTTGTTTCAACTTAGTTTGACTGTGCAAGGCGATGATAAATCTTTTCATATTCTTCAAATCTATTAACGAACTTGGAATTGTACTGTATGTCCCGCCTATAATGTAGTGTTGTGTCTAAGAATTTCTAATTCTGTATTAAAATTTCCTAATAAGAAAGAGTGCAACCTCAATCTCGTTTATTATTACACAGTTCTTTTCGGGAGGTTCTGAATAATTCTAGCTCTTCAGTAAATAATATTAACTATATGACGCCATGAGATAGAATATCAGAACATCCTGTAAATTACAAGTAAAAGAGTTAAAATAACATTCGCTCTAAATGTACAATAGTAGTCAAATAAACTCTATATAGACAGATTTTATATGTGTATATAAAGGAGCAAAATTAATTCAAAGGCTCGAGATTATTGAGTTTTATAGTAGTAGAGAAGTAAAATCAAGGTACCTTATAAGCTATACTGTAACTAATGATGGGTAATGAGAGAAAACTTGTGAAATTTTTCTGCCCGTCCAGAGAGTTTGTATATCAACATATCTACTGTGCCTTAGCTCCCAATCGACTGCGCCTAGCTCCGGTCAAATTACTTCCCCTAATCACGGATTGCATGTAAACTGTCAATACTGCCCCTTAGGGATTGCCAGCTTCTCCAACTGTCTCAGGTGCAATAAATACATCGACATGGCAGAAGACAACTACCTGCCGTGAAAAAACATGTAATCTATAGCAAGATTAATAATGATAATAAAGCTATTGGCTTTACTTCCCACTAACTACTTTTACGGTTTTCGGAGACGCCGAGCTTCTGGAACGTAGTCCCGCAAGAGTTCTTTTACGTGCCAGTAAATCTGCCGACACGAGATTGACGTATTTAAGCACCTTCAAATACCACCGGATTGATCCAGGATCGAGCCTGTCAAGTTCGGTCTGAGACACCCAGTACGGCTATGTTCAGTCTTCAGCCATAAGGCTGGTTGGATCCTAAACAGCTCTGCCATGAGCTGTCATAGATGACCTAGGCATCACTGAAGATGCGTACTAGGGAAATGAGGAGTGAGATAGTTTCCCGTTGCTTTCCTCGTCGAGCCAGAAGTTATTACATATCAGTCTGCCAAGCCCACTGAAATGCATACACCAACCGACCCTATGAGCAACATTATCATACCATTCATAGCAGGGACTGACTGCACAAGGAATGGCATAACTAGCATCGCTCATACCTCAGTCATTTTCATGTTGTCAAAGCCAAGGGTAAGACAGAGACAGATCAGTGAAAGAATCAAAATTGCTCTAGCCTTTACCAGAAGACATAGTGCACTGTAAACACTAGGTCCTGCCAGCAAAGGCATAGCACGGCTATAGCAAGTTGAAATATTATTTGTTCAGTGCAAGGTGGTGTACTGGTTACTATGATTAGCTGCCATTCTCGAAGGCCCGGGTTCGATTCCCGGCTCTGCGACGACATTAAAAAAGTGGTACGAGGACTAAAACGGGGTCCCATCAGCCCCGGGTGGTCAGCTGAGTTGAGGAAGGGGGATTCGATTCCCACTTCAGCCATCTTCGAAGTGGTTTTCCGTGGTATCCCAATTCTCCTCCAGGCAAATGCCGGGATGGTACCTAACTTAAGGGCAAAGCCTCTTCCTTACCACTTCCAATCTTGCCATCCTCCACATGGCCCCTGTTCAGTATATCAGGTGAGGCCGCCTGGACGAGGCAATGATCCTGCTCCCCAGTGGTATCCCTCGCTGAGTCTGAGAGAAAAACAACCCTGGACGGTAAATGGATTAAGCGAGAAATAAAGAAAGAAAGAAAGAAAGAAAGAAAGAAAGAAAGAAAGCAACAGCCAGCCATACCTCAATGTTTCCTGCAAAAGAAGAACTTAATCTTCAAATCATAAGGGATGGCAGATCATAATATTCTCATCCCTAGGCATGGTAATAAAACAAATAAGTTGTAAATGTTGGCTTATTTCGGCGTCACATACTGAACATATAAGAGATCCTTCCCCGTTATTGCTATGGGGTCATTAGTATCACACAAAAATATCTCCACATGGTGAAACGTTCTGCAACTAGGTCATTTAAGTCAGAGACGTTTTGTGTTCCATTTCGTTAGTAAACTGTGTTAAATTCAGTATAATAACGTTTCCAAAATATTCCAGGTAATGTGCCTCTGATTCGCTACGGAGTTCTGCATTGTATACAGAATTCTAGTTGAATTAGTGTTCGCGTTTTAAGTATGATTTTACTAGCAAGATACCCGTGTTTCGCTACGGTATTATACTGAAATTTATAATTGAATGCTTATTGTTTTATATATAATCCGCCGAAATCCGCGATCTGACTGTTCTTCTGAGAGAATCCGCCAAAATTCGCGATATGACTCTTTTTCTAATAGATTATGGCAAGTTTCCTCCCATTTTTCAATCTTTCTTTCCAGCAATCGATTTCGTACTTCCCGGGCTAGGTCCAGGTATTCCACCCGGTCAGTTGGGTCCCTAAATCTTAGCCATCTTTTCCTATAAGTATTTTTAATATGGATCAAATCCTTCAGGAGCTCCAGCGTGGTGTCGTCTTGGGTGCCTTGGCGGTAATGAACCCGCCGGCGGAATGTATTCTTCGTCATTACCCGTCCAGGGCCCATTTCCAGCGCGGTCCGCACATATTATTATTATTATTATTATTATTATTATTATTATTATTATTATTATTATTATTATTATTATTATTATTATTATTATTATTATTATTATTATTATTATTATTATTAGATGTTCTGGGCCCCACAGCAAGATGCAAGACCGCTACTTGGCGGTAAATTACATCTGTTTCCATTGTCAATGTTGACAATATGACCAGCACCATTGTCGCGCGTAGGCAAGTTTGCGGGATTTCTGGCGGTACGAATGACATACTTCCGTGCATTATTGACTTTATTATAGAGGTGAACAATTTGACGGCCAATCTCATTCCTATCGTTTATTTCAAATGTGTATACATTTTTATTTATATGGCAGGAGAATCTACTGTAATCTAAGAACGTTCTCCGAAGGAAAAGATGGCTGTTGAAAACGAACCCAGGAAAGATTAAAAATGATCGGTTTATGATCAGAATGAGTACATCGAAAATCTACGGCCTGTTTCCAGTCATTCGATAGGGTCAGGAATGGAATGAATAAAGCCCCATCTAGTGGCGACAATAGGAATTGTGCCGGCTGCCGAAGCACTCCTCTGGGGCAATGGTCGATGAATTACAAATGAAATGAAACATTGGATAGTGTTGCTGGAATAAATGATGAGTGGGAAAACCGGAGCATCCGGAAAAAAACTTGTCCCGCCTCCGTTTTGTCCAGCACGAATGCCACATGGAGTGACCGGGATTTGAATCACGGAACCCCGCTCTGAGAGGCCGGCACGCTGCCACCTGAGCAACGGAGGCTCCTTATAAATACATTATGAACAGTAAAATCAATTGGCCTCACCTCCTTTTACACCCCACCGCCGTTAAGTTTATTTACACCCCACCCCCCAAAAAAATATTTAAAGAAGGCGTTTTTCTTTATGTTTGAAGGAGATTCCAAACACCAATGTTCTCGTCTATTAATTCAGGTTTGAGGTATAAGTATCCCCATAAAAATAATTCACCCTTTTCACTTCCTTTCACAGCTCCCCCCCCCCCCCCAAATGAATTTTCCAGCAAAAAATACTTGTTCCTTTAATAGTGAGCGATTTTCTAAATACCAATTATCACGACTCCAACTTCTTCAGTTTTTGATTTATGTGTCCTCATGAAAACATTCAACTCCTTTTCACTCCCGCCCCACAAGATGGTTTCCCTCCCCCACCCCCACCCCAAAATGCGCTTTTCTTTGTTTTTAAAGGAGGTCAAAATACCAATTTTCACGTTTGTAACAACTTTAGTTTTTATTAGATGTATGTATTCTAATACAATTAAGTCAATTTTTAAATTTTTCACCCCCCCCCCCCGCCACTTCATTGGATTTTCCGAGAATATGTGTTTTCTTACTTTTAAAGCAGATACCAAATATCAAATTTCACGTTTGTAACATCTTCATTTTATCAGTAGCCTAATTAAAAGAATTCAACACCATTTTCAGTCACCTTTACCCCTCCCCTCCACCAAAGTGGTATTTCCGAAAACTAAAAATACACGTTTCTTTATTTTTAATAGAGAAAAAAATACCATTTCTACTTCTGTAACATGTTAAGTTTTTGAGATATACTGTAGAAATTCTCATTTTAAAATTTCACCCCTTTATAGTTCCCCTTAAGATGAGTTTCCAAAAATAAATCGCCTATGTTTCTTTACATTTACAGGAGATTCCAAATACCCACTTTTTACGTCTGTAACATTTTACGTTCTCAGATATTCTGTAGATATAGTCATTCAAAAAATTCACCCCAATTTGTCACTCCTGCTTAACCGCCATTAAAATACGTGTTCCTTTATCCTTAAAGGAGACCCCATATACAAATTTTCAGTTCTGTAATATCGTCAGTTTCTGAGATATATGTATCCTCATTAAAGGCATTCAACCCATTATTCACTTTTTTACACCCCTCCTATTGGGATTTACAGTAAACAAAAAAATACGTGTTCCTTTATTTTTAAGGGAGATTATAAATACCAATTTTTACATCTGTAAACTTTTTAACTTTTAAGATGTAGACACACTAATTTTAAAAATTCACCCCCATTATTTGGATTTTCCAAAAACGAAAAAGTACCTGTTTCTTTATTTTTAAAGTAGATCCTAAGTACTAATTTTCAGGTCAGTAATATCTCAAGGTTCTGAAATATAAGTTGCCTCATTAAAGGCATTCAACCTATTTTCATCCTTTTCCACCCTTCGTATTGGGATTTTCCGAAAACAAAAAATACTTGTTTCTTTACTATTAAAGGAGATTCTAAATACAAATTTTTACATCTATAAACTTTAAAAGTTTTGAGATATAGATACACTCATTTAAAAAATTCGCCCCCTCTTCACCCCCCTTAAATGGATTTTCCAAAAACAAAAAATGCGTGTTTCTTTATTTTTAAAGGAGAACCCAAACACCAATTTTCAGGTCTGTAATATCTTCAGGTTCTGAGATATAAGTATTCTCTTTAAAGGCATGCAACCACTTTTTCACCCCTTTTCACCCTCCTATTGGGATTTTCCGAAAACGAAAAATACGTGTTTCTTTATATTTAAAGGAGATTTAAAGGAGATTCTAAATACAATTTTTACATCTATAAACTTTAAACTTTTTGAGATATAGATATACTCATTTTAAAAATTCACCCCCCTTTTCATCCCCCCATTAATTGGATTTTTCATAAACAAAAAATACGTGTTTCTTTATTTTTAAAGGAGATCCCGAATACCAATATTCAGGTCTGTAATGTCTTCAGTTTCTGAGATATAAGTATTCCCTTTACAAGACTTTCACCGCTTTTTTTTACCCCTTTTCACCCCTCCTATTGGGATTTTCCGAAAACAAAAATATACGTGTTCCTTTATTTTTAATGAAGATTCTAAATACCAATTTTTACAACTGTAAACTTTAAAAGTTTTGAGATATAGATGCGCTCATTTTAAAAGTTCACCCCATCTTCACCCCCCCCCATTAAAAGGATTTTTCAAAACCAAAAAGTACGTGTTCCTTTATTTTTAAAGGAGATTCTAAATACCAATATTTACATCTTTATACTTTAAAAGTTTTGAGATATATAGATGCACTTGTTTTAAAAATTCATCCCCCTTTTCACCCTCCCATTAATTGGATTTTCCAAAAACAAAAAAATAGGTGTTTCTTTATTTTTAAAAGCGATCAATTGTACCATCTGTAATATCTTCAGTTTCTGAGATATAAGTATTCTCTTTAAAGGCATTCAACCCCTTTTTCACCCCTTTTCACCCTTCCTATTGGGATTTTCCGAAAACAAAAAAATTCGTGTTTCTTTATTTTTAAAGGAGATTCTATGTACCAATTTTACATCTATAAACTTTTAGAGTTTTGAGATATAGATACACTCATTTATAAAATTCACCCCCTTTTCACCCCTCATTAATTGGATTTTCCAAAAATAAAAAATACATGTTTCTTTATTTTTAAAGGAGATCCCAAACACCAATTTTCAGTTCTGTAATATCTTCAGTTTCTGAAATATAAGTATTCTCTTTAAAGGCATTCAACCCCTTTATCACCCCTTTTCACCCCTCCTATTGGTATTTTACGAAAACAAAAAATACGTGTTTCTTTGTTTTTAATAAAGATTCTAAATACCAATTTTTACATCTGTAAACTTTAAAAGTCTTGAGATATAGATGCACTCGTTTTAAAAATTCACCCCCCTTTTCACCCTCCCATTAATAGGATTTTCCAAAAACAAAAATGTAGGTGTTTCTTTATTTTTAAAAGCGATCAATTGTACCAATTTTCAGGTCAGTTTCTGAGATATAAGTACCGGTATCCTGATTAAAGGCATTCAACCCCTTTTTCACCCTTTTTCGCCCCTCCTATTGGAATTTTCTAAAAACAAAAAAATACGTGTTTCCTTATTTTTAAAGAAAATCATAAATACCAATTTTCACATGTATAAACTTTTAAAGTTTTGAGATATAGATACACTCGTTTTAAAATTTCACCCCCTTTTCACCCCCTTAGCGACGGAATATCCAAAAATCCTCTCTTAGCGACCACCTACATCTTAGTATGAATATATCCCCAAAATTTCATTTCTTTATGTCCAGTATTTTTCGCCCGGCGATGATGAATCAGTCAGTCAGTCAGTCAGTCAGTCAGTCAGTCAGTCAGTCAGTCAGTCAGTCAGTCAGTCAGTCAGTCAGGACAAGTTATCTATATATATATAATATATATATATAATAATATATATATAATAATAATTACAGATATTACAGATATTGGTACTTTTGATCTCCTTTAAAAATAAAGAAACACGTATTTTTTTTGTTTTTGGAAAATCCAACTTTTAAAGTTTGCAGATGTAAAAATTGGTGTTTAGAATCTTCATTAAAAATAAAGAAACATGTATTTTTTGTTTTCGGAAAATCGCAATAGGAGGAGTGAAAAGGGGTGAAAAAGGGGTTGAATGCCTTTAATGAGGCTACTTATATCTCAGAAACTGAAGATATTACAGACCTGAGAATTGGTGTTTGGGATCTCCTTTAAAAATAAAGAAACACGAATTTTTTTGTTTGTGGAAAATCCAATTAAGGGGGTGAAAAGGGGGGTAATATTTTAAAATGAGTGTATCTATATCTCAAAACTTTTAAAGGTTATAGATGTGAAAATTGGTATTTAGAATCTCCTTTAAAAATAAAGAAACACGTATATTTTGTTTTCGGAAAATCCTAATAGGAAGGGTGGCAAAGGTTGAAAAATGGGTCGAATGCCTTTCATGAGTCTACAGTACTTATATTTCAGAACCTGAAGATATTACAGACCTGAAAATTGGTGTTTGGGATCTTTAAAAATAAAGAAACACGTATATTTTTGTTTGTGGAAAATCCAATTAATGGGGGGGGGGTGAAAAGGGGATGATTTTTTAAAATGAGTGTTTCTATATCTCAAAACTTTTAAAGTTTATAGATGAAAAAATTGGTATTTAGAATCTCCTTTAATAATAAAGAAACACATATTATTTTGTTTTCGGAAAATCCCAATAGGAAGGGTGGAAAAGGATGAATAATGGGTTGAATGCCTTTATTGGGGCTACTTATATTTCAGAACCTGAAGATATTACAGACCTGAACATTTGTATTTTGGATCTACTTTAAAAGTAAAGAAACACGTATTTTTCGTTTTTCGAAAATCCAAATAATGGGGGGTGAAAAGGGGGCGTGAATTTTTTAAAATGAGTGTGTCTACAACTTAAAACTTTAAAATTTACAGATGTAAAAATTGGTAGTTAGAATCTCCTCTAAAAATAAAGGAACACGTATTTTTTTGTTTCCTGTAAATCCTAATAGGGGGGGTGTAAAAGGGTGAAAAATGGGTTGAATGCCTTTAATGAGGATACATATATCTCAGAAACGAAGGATATTACAGAACTGAAAATTTGTATATGGGGTCTCCTTTAAAAATAAAGAAACGCGTATTTTTGTTTTTGGAAAATCCAATTAATGGCGGTTAAACAGGAGTGACAAATTGGGGTGAATTTTTTGAAAGACTATATCTACAGATTATCTTGGAAACGTAAAATGTTACAGACGTAAAAAGTGGGTGTTTGGAGTCTTCTGTAAATGTAAAGAAACAGAGGTGATTTGTTTTTGGAAACTCTACTTAAGGGGAACTCAAAAGGGGTGAAATTTTAAAATGAGAATTTTTACAGTATATCTAAAAAAACTTAGCATGTTACAGAAGTGAAAAATGGTATTTTTTATCTCTATTAAACATAAAGAATCGTGTATTTTTAGTTTTCGGAAATACCACTTGTGAGGAGGGGGGGTTAAAGTGAATGAAAATGGTGTTGAATTCTTTTAATTAGGCTACTGATATCTCAAAAATGAAGATGTTACAGACGTGAAATTTGATATTTGCAATCTGCTTTAAAAGTAAAGAAACACGTTATCTCGGAAAATCCAATGAAGTGTTGGGGGGGGGGGGAATGAAAGAATTGAAAAATTAATTGACTTAATTGTATGAGAATACATACATCTAATAAAAACTAAAGTTGTTACAGACGTGAAAATTCGTATTTGGATCTCCTTTAAAAACAAAGAAAAACGCGTTTTGGGGGGAAACCATCTTGGAGGGCGGGAGTGTAAAGGAGTTGAATTCCTTTCATGAGGACACATAAATCAAAAACTGAAGAAGTTAGAGTCGTGATAATTGGTATTTAGAAGATCCTTTACTATTAAAGAAGCAAGTATTTTTTGCGGGAAAATTCACTTAGGGGGGCGGGGGGGAGGGGAGTAGTGTGAAATGAAGTGAAGAATGTAAATTATTTGTATGGGGATACTTATATCTCAAAACTGAAGGTAATAGACGTGAACATTGGTGTTTGGAATCTCCCTAAAACATATAGAAACAAGCCTTCTTTTAATTTTTTTTTTGGGGGGGTGGTGGTAAATAAACTTAACGGCGGTAGGGTATAGAAGGAGGTGAGACCAATTGATTTTACTGTTCTTAATGTACTTATAAGGATCCTCCGTTGCTCAGGCAGCAGCGCGCCGACCTCTCACAGCTGGGTTCCGTGGTTCAAATCTCGGTCACTCCATGTGATATTCGTGCTGGACAAAACGGAGGCGGGACAGGTTTTTCTCCGGATACTTCGGTTTTCCCTGTCATCAGCCATTCCAGCAACAAATAATAATAATAATAATAATAATAATAATAATAATAATAATAATAATAATAATAATAATAATAATAATAATAATAATGTTCCGGACCGTCATCAAATGTGCGGACCGCGCTGGAAACGGCTATTGGACGGGTAATGACTAAGAATGCAGTCCGGTCGCCGGTCCAGTGCCACCAAGGCACCCAATATAACAGCACGCCGGATCTCCTGAAGGATTTTATCCATATTAAAAATGATTATAGGAAAAGATGGCAAAGATTTACGTACCCAACTGACTGGGAGGAATACCTGAGCCTATCCCGGGAAGTACGAACTCGATTGCTGGAAAGGAAGATTGAAAAATGGGAGGAAACTTGCCGTAAAATAAGAAAAAACGAGTCAGATCGGGAATTTTGGTGGATTCTCGCAGAAAACGAGTCAAATCGCGAATTTCGGCGGATTATATATCTAAAACAATAAGCATTCAATTATAAATTTCAGTATAATACCGTAGCGAAGCACGGGTATCTTGCTAGTTTTATATATATAGATTAAATTGCATAGCTCTTAGCTTTACCCCAGAAACACGACGGCGAGGTCACCATACGTCATTTCTCATGTGAAGACCGGCTTAGGGAATTTTCATTTTAATGGTCGGCCTCCTTGCCTACTACCAGTCACAATCGAGCTTAGGAGTTTTCATTATGATGGAAGTCACCATTTTCTACTGTTTATCACAATCGAATTGTGCATTTTTCATTATAATGGCAGATACCCAATCTCATCTTGCCTTTTTTGCATCCTCAGAAAGACTGTCTCTGTGGTTTTTGGAAAGTCTTAGAGGGTCTGCCATGGACAGAAAATCAACATGGTAGGAATATTAACGGAATAAAGGGGTTTTCTATTATGTGTCTGAGATTACTATTATTTTATCATTGGAATATAAATGGGATAATTGGCATGCATATAGGTATCATGTAAAACGTCTCCCTAAAGAACAGTATGTTTCCAAGGTGTATTGCTAGAATTTGTCATAACAAGTTGGAGAATGTTAAGAATCCGGAAGGCTGTGACCAAAGGAGAGCTAAAACAATCCCTGTTATATTATACTAGTATGTATGCCTGTTTTCGACAGTCATTATTAGGATGTAGCTGCCTCTGTGGATCCGTGGTAGAGTGTCGGCCTTCGAATCCCAAGATAGCGGGTTCAAACCCGGCAGAGGTAGTCGGATTTTTGAAGGGCGGAAAAAAGTCCATTCGACAATCCATGTCTACGATGTCGGCATGTAAAAGATCTCTGGTGATACATTTGGTATTTACCCGACAAAATTAATTAAATCTCAGCCATAGACCCCCAAGAGAGATCCGGTTTACTCTGTCTGCCATCTAACGCGCCTAGAGTAAAACGGAACGTCGAAATTGACGAGCAGACAGCCAGATGGCGTCAAATCGAAATGTCTGCACACGGTAGCTGAGGCCATACGATTATTACTATTATTATTTATTAGTATGTAAAATGTAATTTGAAACGAACGTGTTAATATAATTATCTTAGGAATAAAACTTACACTTCACCCGTTACATGTTAATTCTATAGAATCGCAACAGGTATTGTGAAATTTGTGCAAGAACCACGTTGAGTGTACTTGTAGATGACAGTTGTACTTCGACCCCCATGAATCTGTGAATTCATGAGAAAGCTATTTTACATATAGTTTCAGCCACAACATTATACTCACGCTTTACAGATTTTTACACAACTGAGCCAGTGGAAATAACCAATTAACGTTAAAATCCACGACCCGGCCTGGAATCGAGTCCGGGGCCCCTTGAACCAAAAGCCAGCACGCTAACCATTTGGCCATGGAGCCGGACATCGTTCGCAATAACCTACGAAGCTTCAGACAAGTGATTTTCTTAAAAAATGTACCACTCCAAGCCCTTTCCTCACCCATTGTCTCCGTAAGATCTGTCTGTTTCGGTGCGACGGAGAGCAAATTGTAAAAGGAAAAAGTGGAATGTTGTTAGAATTACGAAGGAAATGATTACAAACTTTATTCTAGGAAATACAATTTTAAGTTCACTCGCTGACTGTTATTTAATAGGACTCAACATTTGTTTGAAAGGCCCCAGGTATAAATTTCCCAGTATTTAGCTTCATATTATTCTTCAGCATTGAGTTGTATGCTTGCTATATTTGTGCACGGTCCGTCAACGAGTTTTTAAGTGAAAGAAACCAAGAGAAAGGGACCAAGGATAAAGCATGCGCCAAAACACAGCAAAACATTTCATTCTGGAAAACTGTTGGAGATACGAAGAAAATTCATATAAACTTGTTTCCGGGAAATCCAATTTTAGGTACACTTGGAGTGCTCCATTGTTCAATACCACCCTTAGTTATCACCCACGACAAGCAACGAACGGATATTCCTTATGAAAATAGTATATTAGGCCCTAACTACCTGGACATCTTACCACCACCAGCAGCAGCAGCATCAACAACCCCCCTACCGCCCTCTAACGCGAACCGCCATGCGCCATTGGTGGCAACAGGTTTAGGCAACGTATTCAACGTTAACGGTCCCTATGACTTCTTCAATTTTTCTTTCGGTACATAGGACATTTGAAGGACACTATGATAGTAATTAGCATGTGTGTTAATGAAAGGTGTCAGCTATAATCTTGCTAATTACGAACTCCATCCGTCGAGGAATTTTACGTGAAAATCTCTGACAAGCAAACATACGAACTTTGAGATTTGTTACTGCTGTAATTTTATCATTAAATAACGGTTCTCTCCGACACCCTTTGATATTCAGGGATGATACATAGGCTGTGTTACCCGGAATTATATTATCTATGCTGAAATAAATTTCAAAATCGGTCGAGTAGTTTCTGAGATTACCCGTTATATTCAAAGGAACTCACAGTCTCTTTTTATACAGTCAAGCCCCTATATAGCGCCACCCGATACCCTGCCATCCTCAGTTATCACCTACGACAAGCAACGAACGGATATTCATTATGAAAATAGTATAGTAACTACCTGGACATAATACTACTTCACCACCACCCCTCTCTAAACGCTAACCGCCGTGCGCCATTGGTGGCACAGGTGCTTGATGTGCTTGATATAACGCCAACCGCAGGTTTAACATTATTGGCAGGAACCCGGAAATCATGGAAACATGGATCATATCTAATCCTTTAGGAACGTGAGCTACCAACCATAATTATCTGTAGCTCATTATCTCGAGTGACATGGTGCTGGAGATTTGCTTGCTCTGGGATTGAATCATGCTGCCATAGAAGAGAATTTCCTTAAAGCTAACCATAATGGACTGTTTCAGAGAAAAGCTTTGGAAGCCTGGACAAAGCTATTCGAAGATAAAGAGCTCGACGGCAGCACACCTTGACCTGTTTTAACTTCTCTGCGCACAGGTTTTTACGATGAATAAACAAACTATTATAATTATGTGTGTGAAAGAAAAGCGAGAAGGGTGCGCTTATAAATAACAGTCTCCTTCTGTTAGTCAGAAGAACTTTGCAAACGATTTTTCATTGTTGTGGAGGAAGACCTTAAGCACAGCAAATATTGGAGTATGTAACATCGGTCACGGGGTTGTGCTAATGCTAAATACAGATAATTTAAAATTTTGATCTTATTGTTCGAAAGATACCTGTACAATATATGACTACGTAGACTCTTAAGCCATTCAACTTTCTGTGTTTGAATCGATTCAACGCCACCCTCTTTATTGCGCCAATAAATGCTCTGAACAAACGAAGGCGTTACAATGAACGATAACTGTATATTAGTATTAGTATAGGGTATTAGATAAATACAGCCCTACTCTGCCAGTAAACACCCTGTGGGTGAGCCGTAGTAGGAATACAAGGTATTTCCTGCCTATCGTAGGAGGCGACTAAAAGGGGGACCAGCGACTTTCAGCATGTGAGTGTGGGTTGTTGAACATGGTTCCCCTAAACGAGTCTGTCATTGCTTCCTTGTACTTGTGTTAGGTTCCTCACTTGTATTTTTCCTAAGCGACCTTCCTTGGTTAACACTTGTACTGTTTCGACCCCGACGGTATTAGGTTTGCGTGGCCTAAGGATCTCTCGTTTTCACACCTTCCATGGCCGTTTTATTTTGGCGGTACCCTCATGCATCAAAATGTCGGACCTCTTAAATTTTCCTTCTGTTTAGTGTCAATAGAGGATGGTTGACAAGTTGCATTTCCCCTTAAAACATCAATCACCACCTCTTTACCGGTAAGTCACCTGTTGACTTCAGAACAGTAGTTTCGTTGTACGGTTCAATAATGAAAAATTCAGCAATGAAATATTTTCTAATCCTCTTAAAGCAGAGGTTCTCAAAGCGTGTGCCGTGAAATTGTTGGACTGTGCCGCGAAAAAATTGTTTGTGTATTCAATATTTTAGTAATACTATTTATTAAAATTACATAATGGCGTAAGCCTACATGCAGTAAGAACTCGAAAAATAAGGTGCTCTGTCAATAATATTACACTATTGTTGCAATTTAGTGTAAAATGTGGGCTTGTTTACTTTTTCACAATTGTTCGATGCGAGGAGGAATCGCAGAAAAACACACCTGTAATTATTGGTCAACAGAAAGGAGTCGCACACGTTTTTATTTATTTTTAATGCACGTCAGTGTCGAAAATCCCAGTTCGCACAGATATGTTGTTAAAAACTGTGTTAATAGTCTAAGATATGGCATGCTCTGATAATACTCAGAACACTCTTTTCAATGAAATAGTCTCTCTTCTCTAAATTTCTGCTTCAAAGTTCGATCAGCTTGAAGTTCTGCCAATTCTTCTGTCTCTTGTAATGATAGATGTTTTGTGTCCTCAGCAGTAACAGCAAAGGGATTGCGAACCCTCTCGCATTCGTTCACGTTGAGGGAAGGAAAATATTCTTGCAGTTTATTCTCCAAAACAGGAAGATGTTCTAAAATCAGACTGGAACAGATGTCGGTATCGGCTGTGAGAGGAAGCATTTCAATATCAATTTTTTCAAATTTCAATTTCCACAGTGGAATTTTTCTTATGAATCCATTCAGTTTGTCAGTTGATGAGGGAATATTCTCTTTGTTTCCCTGCATACTGGCATTGAGATTATTCAAATGTCCAAAAATATCAGTTAGGTATGCAACTTTGGAACAGCAAGTTTCGTCACTAATGAGGTCAGCAAACTCAGGTTTTTCTGTGGCAAATATCTTTTATTACAAATTCATTTCTAAGTTCATAAAATATGGAAAGTACACTTTCCTTGGAGAACTAGCGAATTGAGCTCTGAAGGACCAGAGTTTCATGAACAGCTCCTGCTTCCTGACACATCACTTTAAGAAGTCTAGTTTATAGAGGTCCACCTTTAATGTAATTAACCATTTCAACAACCAAGTTCATTACATTCCTTAGATTTGAAGGAATGGTTTTGCCACCAAAGCTTTCCGATGTAAAAACAGTGTGTGGATCCAATGTGTAGAAAATCTTGTTTCAACCTTGAAGTAAAAACTCTCATTCGACCTGTCATTGCTGGGGCTGCATCAGTGCACACTGAAATACGATTGTTCCAACACAGTCCATTTTCTTCCAATGTCACTGTCATAGAATTATATATGTCGGATCCTGTTGACGTCAGAGGCAATTCTTTATAGGATAGCAACTGTTCAGTAAGTGATTCTTCGTTTAAAACTCTTATGTACCTCATCAATTGGCATGTTTTACTTATGTCTGTTAATTGATCCAGTTAAAGTGCACATATTTTACCATCATGTAACTTTTCCACTACTTTTTAATATCAGATGGAATGTATTGTACCCATTTCGTGGTATCAGTACATCAATAGATCATAATAGTCCCGCAACATGATGTTAAAATGGAACACCTTGGATGAGGCCTTGGACCAGGCACGGCGCCGAAGACCCCTCCTCCCCTACTAGCGTTACAAGGTACTAGCTGAGTCGGTAGAGACATACGGGTCGCAGTCTGTCCTTACTGGGCAGTAATCTATTTATACAATAGGGGAATCTTAACTATGAGAGGAATGTTATTTACCTATGAAATGAGAAAAATGAATTATGTTATTTTTAATTTTAATGCATGAGAAAACACGTAGATAATTTATACATGGATATGCCACCACATTAAACCTATAAATTAGACACTGTAAATGTTCTTGAGTATGTGACTGTCCTCTCTAGTCCTTTCTCTAGAATTGCAATTCACTCTGAAGACATTCAAAACATTTTATGCACTAGTGCCGTTGTACCCAGAAATAATTGATGATAGCGTATCTTGTATTACTCGACTTATTTACATTATTAAATTATATATTCAATTAACAAGTCGTCGTCCTATCGGCGAGAATTAACATTAGCTGTCGAATGAACCAGGTGAGACGTATTTTGATATATGAGCTTGTTTAAAATATCGGAAAGTCGTCTCACTTATTAGAAAGAAAAACACCTATCTCGCTATCTCATAAAATAAGCAAATAATACACATCGTATGTTCCAATGTGATGTCACTTAAATATATACACGAATTGGAAATTTTTACAACGATGGTCCCTAAACGAATCATATTTAGTGAACCAGAAAACAACACAGTATTCAAATACATATCACTCCTGTGAATAGAAGACAATAAATACACTGGCATTCGCAAGATAACTCATGGATGGGGGCATCCGCCCGTAGCTGGTGGCAGCAGCATAGCTGCCTCTGGTGCTGCTGAGACATGAACTCATGTCCCGTGACAATTTGTGAAGTGTGACTTCCGCTCTGAAATCCCTAGTCGTTTTAATTAACATCAAGAAATGGTTGAGTTCTCTCATTTATTGGAATTGTAGGTCTACCCAACGGTGTTTATTTCTGACTGGTTGCATGTAATATCGATGCCGGAGAAGGAGAACAAGCCCTTTAACATTAAATTCTTCCCACAGCGGCGATAGTATTTCACACCCCTCCTTACCTGGCCGGACTTTAAATCTCACCGGCCAGCTGTTTACACTGTCCTCGCCCTACACTTTCACCTTCAACACAAGGGAACTCTGTCAGTCCCGTTATCTAGCCACCTCGGCGCTTCGCTTTAAAGCTCATTATTCCTTGGATGCCATACGTATCAATCAAACACATCGGCTCGCATCTAGCCTAATTTATACTATTAGCGCGGGATATACCACATCGCGCATATCATTTACTCATGTGGGGGAAGGCTTGTATTTCAACAACACCGCATTCGATCTATTCCTCATCAGCTAGAGTAGCTCGGTCCCACTTCTCGGCATAACCAATACACGAGCATTATAGAAGAAAGAAAAGCCCTATCATTCGGGAGAAAATATGCTAACACTCACGCTCTAAATAAATTCACACATTATCACACTTCACTTGTCACATTGAGGTTTCTTCTTCACCATACTTAACTTATACAAGATGATGACCTAACACATTACGTGGAGCATCTACTGCAGGAAACCCTGAAATTTCTGGATGACTCATATTACGCGTACTTTTTATCGATGATACATGGAGTGATTTTTACAAGAATATTAAAAAAATCCCTGTAATTCCCATAGTGCTCCACGGTAAATCAAATCTAGGGTCTTAAATTATCATGCATGAATTCCCATATTAAACAAAGAAATACGGTCGCCGTCCGTGAAGAAACATAAGTACTAACCCTATCAATAACTACTACCATCCCTTTGAGAACAGCGAAATCCTATCCTACATTTCTAAAGAGTTTGCATACATTAAATATTTACATTTTTACAGGAAATAGACTTTCAAACATTTTTACAATACTCATCTGCCTGGATCACCCCGCAGCTCACCCAAGAAGGCACATCTAGTCGTTTAGTTGCACATTACGCGCTGGGAAGCGGAGACAGCGAGCGCAGTGCCCGCAATGACAAGCAGGCATAGTCGGCTCAAAGAAAAGGCATGATTACACCTATATAAACTAAACGAAACTGAAATCACCGTCTACATATATGCTCTGGACAAATAAATGAATAAAAATAAATAAATCAAATAGAAAAATTAAATAAATTTAAGAATGGCAGGAGGGCTGGTAGGCGGTTGAAATGGTACGTGTAGCTCAAGTCCATTGGGAGTGTGCCTGGAAAGAACTGCGTTACCTCGGAACGAGGGCACGAGTTTCTTTTAGTATTGATTATTATATTAAGTACTTGGTATTATTATTATGCAGTTTCATAGTTTTGACGCCGTTATGAATTCTGTACTAGATTCGTTTTAAGAGGTTTTGGCGTAGCATACGTCAATAGTTTCGGAACCGTACTGGAACCGATAACCGTTACAAATACATGGAATTTTTAAAATTACAATAATTCCCTGACTGGAATTGCAATGACTGAATTCAATATAACATTTTGAACAGGAAGAACCATTGTATGTAGAAATAAGAGTGCAAAGTGAGAATGACGTCATCGGGTGATTTAATGGACTCTCGCTTGGTAACGCGTCTTGTGGGTATCATTCGATTTGACTCATTAGGTTTACGTGGATATGAAAAAAAAATTAACTAACCAAACCCAATGGCGTAACAGCCTCGAAGGGCCATGGACTACAAAGCGACCTCTTCTCAGCCCGAAGGCCTGAAGATTACGTGGTATCGTGTTGTCGGCACGATGAATCATCCCGGCCATTCTTATTGGCTTTCTAGACCAGGGGCAATATTTCATTGTCAGATAGCTCCTGAAATGTTATCTCGTAGACTAAATGGACCTCGAACTAGCCCCCAGATCCACTTAGAAAATCCTGACCTAGCCGAAAGTCGAATCCGGGACTTACGAGTAAGAGGCAGGCACGGTACCCTACACCAAAGGGTTGACTTACACATACAGTACATGGCAAAAAAAAATCCAATAGGGAACTTTACAAACTGTGTTGCGAAAACTGCTAACAAACTCCTGTCCCAAAAATATCGCAACATATGGACAGTAAACTGCTTTAAATTACCGGCAACGCATTAAGGAACATAGAGAGACTGACTAGAATTCCTAAAAATTCAAAATCATCAATGCCGAGTGTCAAATGGCTAATCGACAGCGTCTCAAATTTTAGGCGCCCGAGTGTCGTGAGTTATTTTACTGTGCATGTGGGATAATGTAGCTTCTCAGGTCAGTTCATGGCCTGCCTTAACAACGTACCTACATCGCGAATCCAGTGATTATTTACTGTTCAAAAACAAAGGGAGAGTAACGCACTGTAGAAAAACATATTGTTTACTGCTATAACATAATGGAAGATATTTTAGCAACTTTACTATAATTTCTACATACTTCACCTATATTATTTTAAGGAGGCCTAGGAACTGAATAACAATATACACTGACTGACAGAGCAAATGCAACACCAAGGAGGAGTGGTTCGAAAGGGATGAAAGTTGGGGAAAAAACAGAGTCGGCACGGAAGAATAATTGATGTTTATTTCAAACCGATATGCAGGTTACACAATGCGCACGGCATCGACTCAGTAGGATGCAGGACCACCGCGAGCGGCGATGCACGCAGAAACACGTCGAGGTACAGAGTCAATAAGAGTGCGGATGGTGTCCTGAGGGATGGTTCTCCATTCTCTGTCAACCATTTGCCACAGTTGGTCGTCCGTACGAGGCTGGGGCAGGGTTTGCAAACGGCGTCCAATGAGATCCCACACGTGTTCGATTGGTGAGAGATCCGGAGAGTACGCTGGCCACGGAAGCGTCTGTACACCTCGTAGAGCCTGTTGGGAGATGCGAGCAGTGTGTGGGCGGGCATTATCCTGCTGAAACAGAGCATTGGGCAGCCCCTGAAGGTACGGGAGTGCCACCGGCCGCAGCACATGCTGCACGTAGCGGTGGGCATTTAACGTGCCTTGAATACGCACTAGAGGTGACGTGGAATCATACGCAATAGCGCCCCAAACCATGATGCCGCTTTGTCTAGCGGTAGGGCGCTCCACAGTTACTGCCGGATTTGACCTTTCTCCACGCCGACGCCACACTCGTCTGCGGTGACTATCACTGACAGAACAGAAGCGTGACTCATCGGAGAACACGACGTTCCGCCATTCCCTCATCCAAGTCGCTGTAGCCCGGCACCATGCCAGGCGTGCACGTCTCTGCTGTGGAGTCAATGGTAGTCTTCTGAGCGGAGGCCGGGAGTGCAGGCCTCCTTCAACCAATCGACGGGAAATTGTTCTGGTCGATATTGGAACAGCCAGGGTGTCTTGCACATGCTGAAGAATGGCGGTTGACGTGGCGTGCGGGGCTGCCACCGCTTGGCGGCGGATGCGCCGATCCTCGCGTGCTGACGTCACTCGGGCTGCGCCTGGACCCCTCGCACGTGCCACATGTCCCTGCGCCAACCATCTTCGCCACAGGCGCTGCACCGTGGACACATCCCTATGGGTATCGTCTGCGATTTGACGAAGCGACCAACCTGCCCTTCTCAGCCCGATCACCATACCCCTCGTAAAGTCGTCTGTCTGCTGGAAATGCCTCCGTTGACGGCGGCCTGGCATTCTTAGCTATACACGTGTCCTGTGGCACACGACAACACGTTCTACAATGACTGTCGGCTGAGAAATCACGGTACGAAGTGGGCCATTCGCCAACGCCGTGTCCCATTTATCGTTCGCTACGTGCGCAGCACAGCGGCGCATTTCACATCATGAGCATACCTCAGTGACGTCAGTCTACCCTGCAATTGGCATAAAGTTCTGACCACTCCTTCTTGGTGTTGCATTTGCTCTGTCAGTCAGTGTATTATATTCCTCCTACATGGGTTTTGTCACAAAGTATGTAGAACTGCAGAATTCCACGTAGTGTATTTGCAGACTCTGCGAACAATTACAAAAGGGATACGTGTAGTTTTAGACAAGAAACTCTGACACAATTGTGTCTATGGTATGGCAATACCTTGTGCATATTTCTTTACCATATTCCCATTAAATTCGAGGATGCATGGCCTACTATACATCATAGGATTTTCAATGTGCTTCAAAAGACGCGCAGTGATGTACGGTACATAATACCATAATACTACAACAGGGTAAACGAAGAAATCCTGGCAATTATAATATACTAGCAAATGTACCCGTGCTTCGCTACGTTATTCTACAATCTATAAGGATATCGAAGTAAATTGCTGTACATGAGGTGAATAAAACAAATTTAATTGCATGTCTCTTGGCGTTATCCGAGAAAAAGCATAAGGAGGTCCGCAGACGTTGTTTCCAATGTGAAGTGCGAGTTGCAGAGTTGTGATGATAACAGCAGGTCCACTTGTCTGCCGCAATTCACTATGCGTAACGTCAGTCACATTTTGATGGGTAAATTTGTTTATAATCGGGGAAACCTATACCTAGTGATAAAGAGAATCAGGCAAAAGAGTTTTAAAAAATGCACGCTCCCTTGCCTTCTGCTAGTCAAATCAAGAAGGGAATTATGCATTACAATGGTACACAGGCGTTGGAGAACTACCCCATTACTATTGCTAGTTAAAGTCGATGTGGGGAGTACTGATTACAACAGCAGACGCCCTCCTGCTGAGAGTCACTATTGACTTGTAAAGTATTAATTACAATGTAAGGCAGACCCCTTTCTAGATCGCTACAAATCGACTTAAATAATAAATGTAGATCAACATACGGAAGTATATGCATGTTCACCATCATTTACAGAATAACTGCTGATAAACGGTGCATTCATATTGAAAAACGGAATGTGTAAAAAGACGACTCTGGCCTCATTATGCTATCTAAATGGCTGGCCCTAAGATATTTCCTCGTATCTCATCTATTTAAAGTCAAGATTATCTTAGAAACGTTAAATAGGGTGAAATTTGTTTAAGGTTTTCACACAGTGAATTACTTTTCAGATACTTATGCGACAGCTTCCAACATAGAATTTGGCTG
Source organism: Anabrus simplex (assembly GCF_040414725.1). Taxonomy (NCBI): domain Eukaryota; kingdom Metazoa; phylum Arthropoda; class Insecta; order Orthoptera; family Tettigoniidae; genus Anabrus; species Anabrus simplex. The sequence continues at coordinate 1,269,912,191 of NC_090265.1, forward strand.
GGTGGGCCAATATTCGTGTAGAATTTGATGATCCCATCTTTCCTATAAGTGACTCAAACCATCAATTATACGTGTACAAAGTGAAAAATTTAGGTAAATCCAGAAATAGAGCCAAATTTAACATAAGGGATAGAGATACGACAAAAATTCATAGGACCAAAGTTGTAGATCACTCCAAATTGAACGGAAATTGTGCCATACCTTTTGTGATACGACTTACCCGTTTAGCCACCAAATACCTCGAAAGGAAGGTGTGCACCGTCATTAAAATTGCCTCCATATTTCGATACTTTTTTGGGGGTAAAAAATAGATTTTTAAACACCTCGTATTCCATCGGTTACAGGCAAAAAGCTATAATTTTGCCAAATTTCTATTTTCTAACTCGTCTGGGAGATTGTGCTGCCATTTGATATGGGGGAGGGGGTTAAAAATTAGGACTTTCAGGAAACTTTTAAGCCCATGAAACCCATAGGTTATCGTTCAGGATAAATATCACCGACTGTGTTCTTATGCAGATTTGAAACTCCCAACGTGTCCCTCTCAGAGAATTTTGAGAATTTTAGTGTTTTCTAGGGATCCTGAAATCATCAGGTTGCCTGGTGCCAAGTTTTAAGTTTCTAGGATGCCTAGAATGGTCTCATTAATACACGTCTGTTTTCATTTCTATGCCTTAATTTATATATGTATAGTACAGTAGATATAGATCGCGCCAAACTGACTTCTATTTATTAATATGGATTATATATTTCACCCGCTTCCGAAGCGGTTCTAGGGGCGTCTTACTCCCACAGTATGTTTTCTAGGTAGTAAGTCATACTTGAAAGTCATACTGGAACATACACACGTCTATTACCTTGGGCATTCTTGACAATTTATTTTTTCACCCTTTCTCACCCTCTATGGCAAAGGGAGGCACTTTTGACAATTTATTTTTTCACCCTTTCTCAACCTCTATGCCAAATGGGGCTGAAGCTGGACTTTAAAAATCCGGAATGTTACTATTCATCTCAGCGACCCGGATAACTATGAATTAGGCAGTATATTCGATTATTATTATTATATCTCACTCCCCCTCCGCCCTATAGCGAGTTAAACTTTGAGTTTTAAAAAATCAGGAGTGTTACTATTCATATCAGCGGCCCCGAAAACTAGGGCTTCGACACTATTTTTAAATCTGAATCCCCTCACCCCCCACCAGAAAGGGTGATGAACTTGGACTTGTAAAATATTCGAGGTCTCACCATTCATCTCAACAACCCCGACAACTACGGATTCAACATTATTTTCGTTTATTTTTATATACCACTCTCCAATTGCCACCCACCACAAAGGGGGCTGAACTTTAAAATATTCTGGAGTGCCATTATTCATCTCAGCGACAGCTAAAAGTATGGATTCGACACTACATTCGATGATTTTTATATCTCAGCAGCCCCGCCCCCCCCCCGATACTAAGGGTTCCTGGGGTATCTTACCCCCACGTGGTTTGTCTCCTGATACTAAAATTTCGAAGTGTACAATTCACCTCGACGAAATCGAAAACTATGTATTCGACACTATTTTCGATTAATTTTATATATCATTCCTCCCTCGCCCCCGATCCCAAAGGGTGATGAACTTCGACTTATAAAATAACCGGAGTCTCACTATTCATCTCAGCGACCCCAACAACTATGGATTCGACACTATTTTCGACTATTTTTATATATAATTCTCCCATCTCCCCACTACGATGGGGGCTGAAATTGGACTTTAAAAAATTCCGGAGTGTCACTATTCGTCTCAGCGACCCCCAAAAATATGGATTCGACACTACATTCTATGATTTGTATATCTCAGCACCTCGCCCCCCGCCCCTAATATTTCCTGGGGTGTATTACCCCCACGTGGTTTGTCTCCTGATACTAAAATTCCGGAGTGTCACTATTCATCTCAGCGACCCCGAAGACTACGTATTCGACAGTATTTTCTGTTATTTCTATATATCACTCCCCCATCCCCCGCCCCAACGAAGAGGGCTGAACTTGGACATGAAAAAATTCCGAACTATTGCTATTCATCCCAGCGACCACGAAAAGTATGGATTCAACGCTACTTTCGATGATTTTTGTATCTGAGCCCCCTTGCCCCCCTGCCCCTAAGGTATCTTTGGGTGTATTACCCCTACGTAGTTTGTCACCTGATACTAAAAACCCGGAGTGTCACTATTCATCCCAGCGACCCCGAAAAGTATGGATCCGCCACTATTTTCGTTAATTTGTATATCTGAACCCCTCAGCCTCCGCCCCTAAAGTTTCCTGTGCTGTCTTACCCACACGTGGTTTATCTCCTGATACTAAAAATCCGAAGTATACAATTCACCTCCGCGACCCCGAAAACTATATATTCGACACTATTTTCGTTTATATATCACTCCCACCTCACCCCCAAAGGGGGCCGAACTTGGACTTTTAAAAACCCGGAGTGTCACTATTCATCTCAGCGACCCCGAAAAGTATGGATTCGACACTATTTTCGTTCATTTGTATATCTGACCCCCTTGCCCCCCCCCAGATTCTAAGGTTTCCTGGGCTGTCTTACCCCACGTAGTTTGTCTCCTGATACTAAATATCCGGAGTGTACAATTCACCTCGACGTCCCCGAAAACTATGTATTCGACACTATTTTCGTTTAATTTTTTACCTGACCCCCCTAACCCCCACCCCTAAGGTGGCTATAGGTGGCTTACCCCCACAGTGCTCGTCTCCAGATAGCAAAGAATAAGTTTCAAAATTTGATTAAATTGCTCCAGTGATTTAGCAGATGTGTCATTTACACACATACATCCATCATCAGTCCCTCCTCGCCCCCACCCAAATGGGAGCAGAAATTTGACTTTTAAAAAACCGGGATTGTCACTATTCACCTCAGCGACCCCAAAAACTACGGATTCGACACTATTTTCGATTATTAATTACCTGCCCCCAACCCCCCTCCTAAGGGGGCTAAAGGTGTCTTACCCCCACAGTGCTCGTCTCCGGATAGCAAATAATATGTGTTCAAAATTTGATTGAAATTGCTCTAGTGGTTTAGGAGGAGATGTGTCATTTACACACATACATCCATCCATTTTCGTTTATTTTTATATATCACTCCCTTTTCACCCCTCCCAAAGGGGGCTGAACCTGGACTTTGAAAAACCCGGAGTGTCACTATTCATCTTAGCGACGCCGAAAAGTATGGATTCGACACTATTTTCGTTAATTTGTATATCTGACCGCCTTGCCCCCCTCCCCCACCCCTAAGGTTTCCTGGGCTGTCTTACCCTCACGTGGTTTGTCTCCTGATACTAAAAATCCGGAGTGTACAATTCACCTCAACGACCCCAAAAACTAGGCTATGTATTCGACACTATTTTCATTTAATTTTAAATATCAGTCCCCCCTTGCCCCCACCCAAATGGGAGCAGAAATTAGATTTTTTTAAAATCGGGAATGTCACTATTCACCTCAGCGACCCCAAAAACTATGGATTCGACACTATTTCCGATTATTTCTTTTACCTGCCCCCCCTAACCTCCCACCCCTAAGGGGGCTAGAGGTGGCTTACCCCCACCGTGCTCGTCTCCAGATAGCAAAGAATAAGTTTCAAATTTTGATTGAAATTGCTCCAGTGCTTTAGGAGGAGATGTGTCATTTACACACATACATCCATCATCAGTCTCCCCCTCGCCTCCCACCCGAATGGGAGCAGAAATTTGACTTTAAAAAAATCGGGAGTGCTACTTTTCACCTCAGCGACCCCAAAAACTATGGATTGGACACTATTTTCGATTATGTTTTACCTGAACCCCCTAACCCCCCACCTAAGGGGGCTAGTGGTGGTTTACCCCCACAGTGCTCGTCTTCAGATAGCAAATAAAATGTGTTCAAAATTTGATTGAAATTGCTCCAGTGGTTTAGGAGGACCTGTGTCATTTACACACATACATCCATCATCAGTCCCCCTCTCCCCCCACCCAAATGGGAGCAGAAATTTGACTTTTAAAAAATCGGTAGTGTCACTATTCACCTCAGCGACCCCAAAAACTGCGGATTCGACACTATTTTCGATTATTTTTTTAACTGACCCCCTAACCCCCCACTCCTAAGGGGGCTATAGGTGGCTTACCCCCACAGTGCTCGTCACAGGATAGCAAATAATAAGTGTTCAAAATTTGATTGAAATTGCTCCAGTGGTTTAGGAGGAGATGTGTCATTTATATACATACATCCATTTTTATATATCGTCGCTTCACCGGTAAAACGTTGTATCCCACAATACTCTTCCTATCCATTATTCTCCTTAAGACTGGTCACGCCTCCCAGCCACATATGGATACGCAGTCCATCAGAACAATGTCCGTTGTGTTCGTTTTCCTATGTCGACGATTAAACGAAAATGAACCTTACATGCATTGTACACTAGGAGTGCGTAAATACCTAATGCAAACGTACATTCCTACAGCACGGTACTGTAAGGTTGATTTTCCTTTACAAATGGGCATAGGAAAATGAACACAACAAAATTTGTTCTGATGGACTGCATATCCAAACGTGGCTGGGAGGCGTGACCAGTCTTAAGGAGAATAATTGATAGGAAGAGCTTTGTGGAATACAACCTTTTACCTTTCCAGCGACGATATAGTAAGATAGGATGAGATAAGATTGTGAATAAGCTTACCTTTTTTTAATCTGCCTTTTTTTCAAAGAATTGATATTTTTGTTATATGAGAGTGATAGGCAAAGTTAAGTGTGCAACCTGTGCTACGTGAGCTCATTTGCACTTGAGTATTAAGCACTGGAATAACGCGCCATGCGTCGAAAGGCAGTAAAGCTCCAGTTTATGTACGTGTTGCACAAATAACTATTGTTACATACCGAAACTGTAATTACTAACGAAATACGACTTTCCTGGTCTTTCCAAATGCCTTGGTATTCTTCCTCCATTATATCCTTACACATTTCACTATATGAAGAATATTGGAACTCTAAAGCTGTGAGGTATTCAATTCCGGCCTGTGTTTCCCTGGGTCTGCTGGATTTCTAGTAAAGATCAATTTTTCAAGCGAATCTCGTTTCCTGTTGAGAGTCAAGCCTGATCGAGAGCACAACTCAATCTCGCAGCAAAATAGCAAATTGCGTTATCTCATCTCGATCCACAACCAAGGAGCGAGGGCGTGCAGTCAGCAGTTTGTCCTAAGAACAGAATTTCTCAATTCTATTTAGCAACTAGAAATCATTTTCAATCGACTATAATCACTTCATATAGTGAGAAGTCGACGAGGAAGAAATGCCATCGGTTACCAACGGAATGACCAAGATAAATGGCTACGCAGTTCGTATCACATTCCTATTAACTTGCATTCGCGAGAAGATGAGTTCGAATCAACATAGAAAGCAGATGGTTTTCCGTCGTTTCCCACATTCACATCACACAAATGGCGGTTATGTATCGTAACGGCCGCTACCTTCACAATCCTAGTCTTTTTCTGTTCTTACGTCGCCGAAAATCTTCTGTCGAACACGATGTGCATTCTTACTACCACAATACTAAATGGGCGAGTGACAGCACGATCACAACTTTCGTTCAGAAATGAACAGTAAATCGAGATTTTTATTTTATTTTGCCTTTCCTACCATACTGGCCTTTGGTTCAGAGGGCGCAGGTTTGCTTCCCACCAAGATGGAGAGTAACTGCGTATGGTTAATTTATCTGACACCTTTCTTCACCTTCCAACAACAGCCCATTATAACAATCGCCGCAAAAACTTGCAATAAAGTTGGCGTCAGGACAGGTATTCGGCATTAAATCAGGACCAAATCCATATTTCGTGCCCACCCCAATAACCTCGGGAAAAGGCCAGGAAGAAGTCATTCCTACTGTGATATATGTCAGCGTACGAAATCATAATTTCCTTGATCTTCCACAAACTTGAAATGATCACTAATTAATATAAATCATTAATCTTGAAGCATGGTGAGCATGTACATGTCACTATAAGATTCTGTATAACATCGTAAAGGAAATTTTTTGAAATTAAGATAGCACAAGTTAAAATACAACGCCGAGATGATATTGTTTTTACACTATTGCATGTAATTTATGCAGTATTTCATTATCTTCACAGTATTATATATCTGAAAATGTACAGAAGGAATTAGTTACTTTATTTCTTGTGACGTCAGTCAACAGTCTGGTCATTTTCATCCAATTATGGTAACAAACTGTACCGGAAACGCCGCTACGTGAAAGGAGTTCGAAGTATGTGTGTTAAAATTCGCGCGAGGTGGAAGATAGGCAGCCCGCCGAACTCGCTGACGTACTCAGCCGTGACGTAGCCGCTTAGAGTAGGGCTCTCTAAAGACTAGGTATGCTCGCCCGCCATTATGGTTCATTCCTGCACTACGTTGGTAAGGCAGTTGACCGCCCCAGACTTGTATATCCCTCTTTTGTACTGTTCTCCACGCTAGAAAATAACGCTAAACATACTGTAAAAATACTCATTCACAGTATTACTCAAACGGTTACTCAATATAAATATTGTATATTTCGTATATTATCGTGTAATGTTTACTCGAGACGGTGATTTAAAAGCGAAGTCGTTCATAATTTGCCTTTCAATGAACAAACAAACTGGGCATATACTCTCACTGGGGAAATATTAGAAAAAAAGCTTACTAATTAATCGATTTTTTATTATTAATGATAAGTAGAATACGTCGTTCTGAAGCTATGTGTTGCGGGACCGTGAAATGAAATGAAGGGAGACCGCGGTATTCATATAGGCTACTGTCATTCTTAAATCGTGGAATTTGACGTGGTAATCGGTCAATGTCGAAGATATATAAATTGTGATAGAAGATTTTGATACAATATGATCTCAGTCAGTATTTCATATTTGCGTGAAATTCAGTCAGCGCTATTTTGAGTGTTGTCGAAATAATAAAGGAAAATATTCTTCGAACAAAAATAACGCTGAAATGTGATGTACGAAGACGAACACACTCCAGTAACTGAGATTCTTTAAATTTATTTCTTTCTTCTAAAATTTAGTCCTTTTTCTTATTTACCAGTATTTTAAAAAATGCATTCTGTGTGTAAAATAGACTTAATTTTCGGTGAGTGTTATGAATCTCATCAGCTTATGCAGTTGTAATGAACAGAGGATTTTAGTTTATTCAATAGAATATTCATGAAACAAATGTTATGTTGTTATAAATCACATTCGGGAAGAAAATATGAATAAAGTAACTACTTCTATTGCTGAATCTTCTCTCCCAACTGATGATCAGTTACCAGTGACTTCTAAGAGGAGTAATATTTTACAAATTTATTGTCTCCTTTTATAACAGTATTTACAAAACAATAACATTCCTTGTTTAGATTTTTCTCTTCTTTTCTGGAGCAAGCTCGTTTCCGTACATTCTTGTTAATGTCCACAACAGCATAGGATCGAATTTTGAAGAAGTGTCTAACAATGTTTTCTTTTAAATTACAGCATGTACTGGCACATTTATCATTCAACATTTTCTCCATTACAAGATTTGCACCATTTTGCATTATATAATGCGTTATAGTGCCTAGAGAAGACCTCTCAGTTACATACTCATTTCATAACTTCACATTTTGGTTTCTTTAGACCACCCAACTTTAAAAAAAAATACCAATGTTTCAGAGCTTGAGTCAGAAAGCTCATAGTTTAAGACCTGCCTGCATGTAGGCCTAACACAGATCTTGGTTTTCAATAATGCATTTGTGTACTACCACCGACGTTAAACAAATTATTTCTGTCATATGAAGTTAATTTTGACAAATATTGTAACTGTGGTGTTTGGATGTTGAACTCCTGTTTCCGGACTTTGGGGGTAGAACTGAATATTGCATGCCCAATGTGACTGAATTTAGGGGTAGTAGTAATGTCAGTTGGAGCTGGATGCAGGTTTGAGTCAGTAGTTGAAGTAGAAGGTGTAGCAGAAGCAGTGGACGCAAAATGCACCAGAAGAGAATCTAAACAACCTGTATCCCGCAGTAGAGACATTACTAAAATTAGGTGCAGAACAACCCACCATTATGTAATAAATATCTACACAAATATAGCACTATTCTGTCCCTGCACGCGGTGATTAAAACGATACATTCAATGTGACGAAGCGGGCGCTCGTAGGAGAAACTAGAGTTTGATCACATGGCCCATTGTGCATGCATGAACCAAAATGGCGGCTAAGCATACCCATCTTATAGAGCCTTAGCTTAGAGTGAGCTCCACACAGCCAAGCGTGACCATATATGGAAATGTCCCGGACCATGTGTAAAAACCTATTTAGAGTTAAAATGTTGTTTTGACACCTCCAACGTGGAGGCCGTCGTAATAGCTGCAATCTGTCAAATTCTCGAGAAAATCCACCGTGTACTTTGGGAGTTATAGAGGTGGATAATACCCACGTCCTAGATGCTTCGTTACAATCTAGTATAAAAGGAGGGCGATCCGAACTACAGATTCAGTGTGTGTGTTACTCCACCGTCTCTGCGACACGGGTGACGGCTGGAGCTGTACATGTGCGGCAGACCGAACCTCTGGTAGGACGAGTCCTTGCATTTCGAGTGTTCGGTTCCAGTGGAGTTGGAACTTTGTTTTCTTCAAGTGCTATGTTAGGACTTGTGTTTCAGTGACTAACTGAAGGAACTTAGAATTTCTCTCATGAGTGTTGTAACTTTTCCAAGTGCTACATTTGAACTTGTATTTCGTAAACGGACTTTGGGAACTTGAAGTATTTCAGAGCATTACGTTCGAACTTATGTTTCATGGCAAATTATGGGAACATGAAATATTTGTCGAGTGCCGCATCTGGGCTTGTGTTTAAACTTGTGCCACCGTGACTGACTGTGGAAACATAGAGTACCCATGCCATATCTGTGTTTGTGTTTTCCTCTCGTGAAGTTCTGAGGGAGCATAGAACTTTTCAGTGTCATAACTGAACTTATAATTTATAATTCTTTCACGGACAGTGTCAGAATATTTCCAAGTGCAGTTTTACTTCAATGATAACTTAATGACATTGCTTAACAGTTTTTAGGTACACGTAATTTTGTTTATCGACGGAATAGGACATTTCCGAGTACAAATTTAATTTGCTTAATTTATTACGAACGTGCTGATGTGTCCTGAACTTGCATAAAATGTGCATCTTGTGCTTAACATTGTGTTCTAATCACAAACCGACGATATCAGTGAGCTAGGAACTGTGATGACAATGATTAGTGACCCAATAGATCATTCCAGTATGCCATGCGAATGTTAGCGAACTTACGTCATGAACTTGACATTATAAATTTTACATTAATTCGGCTGACACTTAACTCATGGTCAGATATTCAATTCAATCGTCTTATTTTCAAGTGATAATTTATGAATATTTGTGATTCAGCGAGGTGTTTGAATCAAGATTCTAGTGTCAATTTCATTAACATTCGACATATCCCATTTGCAATGAGTGAACGCAATATTTAAAGGTCAATTTATTTAACAGTTCTACAAGAAAGTTGAATGCCATACGGGGGACTTGTGTGTGAATCACGCCTCACCTTTCATCAACATTGTCGTGTGAGATCGAACCCCGCAACGTGTGCACCTAGAGATTTGAGAGCTCCCAGATCCTCGAGAACTTCGAGAAATTCCAAAACTTCGAGAAATTCTAGAACGTCAAGAACTTCACATTCAGGACGGGCGTGGTTCCTGTCCAGGCCGTGTCCAACAACCATCCCGGAGTCCGGAGATTCCAGCCTGCTACGACGCTTCAACTCAACTTGTATCAGAGATGATATGAATTTGTTTTCAATGAACAATAAAATCAGATTACCAAAAAAATCTAAGTTCAATGAAGTAATACCCCTCTCTGTACCAACTCCAATGTTTTCATGCCACACCCTTATAAATAGTCCATGCTCTTCAAGGTAGTGTCAGGGCCCCAAAGACAGACATTTTTCCTGGTACAATACATAAGTACTTCACTTCCCATCTACTCTAAACTGTTTATAATATTGTGACGGTGTCCGCCCTTTTATTTCAAGGCCTTAAGAGGAGCATGTTAGCCTGGTAGATCACGAGTGACGTCACCGAATTAGGGTGCTGCCCGCTCCCCGCTGCAGCAACCAGTCAGGAACGAGCCAAGCACAAAAGTCCAGCCGTCTGTCATCACATCGTCATCTCACTGCATGCCTCCCACGGCGCGAGAAAGACCTGGAAAATGACCCCAGATCATTCCGATCGAGTATATTCTGGATGCTTCTCTTTTCGTGAATTACCTGGAAGGACCGTCCTCCCTATTTGAGGCAGACTGGACGAGCTTCAGTGGTTCAGTTCTGTCAGTGGTTAGGTGGAGTTCAGTCAGAGAGAGAACACTGCTATGTGTGTGTGTGTGTGTGTGTGTGTACTGATAAAGAGTGGCCATGATAGTGTACAACGAGTAAAATAATGAACTGTCCTAGGGTCTAAGTGGCGTATGTCAACGCATGTGTGGTGTTATAGTGTATGTGTCAGAATGACCAACTAGCTTGACTGAATTAGCGAGAAAGATAGATAGAAAGATATACTGTATATAGAGAAAGCAAACTGGTGTAATTTTTTGATTGTGTAAGAAATTATTAGTTAGTCAATAAATCCGAGAGTAAACGCAACCAGTTGTGTTTTTTATTTCAATACACGCCGTCACGTTACAGTATTCGTGCTTTGGTCTGCATCTATCATTCTTACAAACTATACTTCCCACAAAATGTAACTAAAGAACTTTTGGCTGTCTTATGATATAACTTATCAATTAGTATCTCCTTCCGGTAGAATTTAGTCAAATCGTCACCCCCTCAACCAACTCGGTTCATTCAGCATCTCTTAATTTTCCATTATATCGATCTATTTGATTAGTTATCTACGAATTTTATTTTACAGAAAATCTGAAATCTTATCATTTATCCGTTTAATCAAATATGAAAGGCAAACAAAGCCCAGAAATTGTATTTTAAGGTCATCGTTAAACAAAAAATGTAGCGATAGGCATTCTATTTATACCTCCAATGGTTCTTCAGGAAATTACGCATTTATCTGTTACAGCGCGCGTTCGAGGGCCTCTAAAACTAATCAACGATGGCATTAAATTCGCTCACACTTTTTAGTCAGTCTCTTCTGCTGCCAGTCATCTTAACGAGTACTGCTACAATTGTACAAATTTATCCCATGAATGACAGGTTTCGAAACTAGTTACAAAAATATTCATTATCCCACGTCAACAGATAAAACGTTTTCCTTTACGACAATGAGCGTAAGGATGCCTCCAGCAAGTATGAAGTAATGGGATATAGTGCTGATAGTTGTTTTCAGGAACAGACAGTGTAGTTGTCGATCTGAATATCATGTGACGGAAATATTTAGAATATTTCATCATATATGGGCTATGCATGGACCGATCGATAGCTGATTTCATTGATTATGAAGTAACACAGCAGAAAACGTTAAATTATTCCTTTTGATCGCAACATTAATTCAATTTCGTATAAATAATTATGCTTTACAAAAGGGAATATACAGAGATAGACGGCTCCGTTATTATTAGCTCTAACTCATGCACAGTTAAATCAGAGCACACATGGGACAGAGCTTCCATCCTTATCGCACTCACCATTTAATAATTCACAAGGACCGCCATTTTGCATGATGATCGATTGCCCAGCGAAATTTACCTACAGTTATGCCCGTATAGCAACTTTCCTGTACCAGTTAGCAGGCCTGTTTTATTATGCTCTATATATCATGAGCTGTGTCCTAGATTCCCACCAACAGATGAAGCGAGATGGACCTGAGCTGATAACTTCTCTCAGTTCTTTGATCTACTCCTTCATACTTGATGTTGGTCATATACTACGTATTCGGCATTCTCGAGTAGCATATTTATGAAAGTACAGTCTTTGTGTTACTTCATTTTGATAGCTCTTTTATGGCCTTTGTCAGTCACAATTCCTAGTTCAGTGTACGTGGATGCCACTTGATGAAGAATAAACGTTATTACAGAGTGTTCACAACTATAAAAAAATGAATGTTTCCAGCTTTGTTATTTTGTTTCGTTAACAATGCATCTTGTTGAGAAAAATTTTGTTTCTGTTAATAATGCACATTTTTTAAGGATGATGGTGAATGTTGTTCAGTTGATTCGAAATACTTTTTTCTGTTCAATAGAGGCATAGGGTGTTAGATACTATTTACAAGTGTAGACCTACTGTATGTTCCTTACCACTCGCTTTGCAACAAATCTGCATTGGTTGGGTTCTGGTGAATAACGGACGATTGAACAGTTTACAGAATAGGAGTATTTGCCGAGCTTAGTGACGCATAAGGGGTTAGGCTGTGTTTTATGTGTGTGCGTTAGTACGATTTCAGCAAGTTAATTATTTCTTGCAGTGGGTCTGCCCTGGTTACGTCCGGTGAGTGACAGGTCACTGGTCTGTATACAGAATATAATTATGCCGAGCGAAGTAAGGCAAAAGTGCTTAGCCTTTGTTTAGGTGTGCGTTAATATGTTTTCAGAACTGCAGAGCACCGCCATGTTGGCTCACTGGCACCTACTGTTCGAGAGTTTTACCCATTGTAATATCCTATGTTGACGTAAAATGCAGGTACATTCACATATTAAAAAATGTTTCTTGGTCCGTTTACGTAATATAACGCTTGAACAGTGGTGGGCAATAAATTAGGATTTTTTGAACTTTTAAGATTAACTTATATGTTTCACAGTTAACGACTTACTTGGAAGCCTATTTTAGACCTTAAAATAAACTAATTGTCTCGTCAACATTATTATAACAGCAGAACTTCACTTAGTACTTTCTCCTTTAATCTTGTATAATACTAGCAAGATACCCGTGCTTCGCTACGACATTATACTGAAAGTTATAATTGAATGCTTACCGTTTCATACATAATCCGCCGAAATTCGCGATCGGACTCGTTTTCTGAAAGAATCCGCCAAAATTCGCGATCTGACTTGTTTTCTGACACATTACGGCAATGTTCCTACCATTTTCGATCTTTCTTTCCAGCAATCGATTTCTTACTTCCCGGGCTAGGTCCAGGTATTCCGCCCGGTCAGTTGGGTCCCTAAATCTTTGCCATCTTTTCCTATAAGCATTTTTGATATGGACCAAACCCTTGAGGAGATCCGGCGTGGTGTCGTCTTGGGTGCCTTGGCGATACTGACCCCGCGGCCGGACTGCATTCGTAGTCATTACCCGGCCAGGACCCGTTTCCAGCGCGGTCCGCACATTTTGACGACGGTCCAGAACATTATTATTATTATTATTATTATTATTATTATTATTATTATTATTATTATTATTATTATTATTATTATTATTATTATTATTATTATTATTGATGTTCAGGATCCCACAGCAAGATGCAAGACCGCTACTTGGCGGTAAATTACATCTGCTGCCATTGTCATTGCTGACAATGTGACCAGCACCATTGTCGCGCGTAGGCAAGTGCGCGGGATTTCTGGCGATACGAATGATATACTTCCGTGCATTATTGACCTTATTATATAGGTGAACAATTGCACCGTCAATATCATTCCTATCGTTTATTTCAAATGCATTTATATGCCAGGAGAATCTACTGTAGGCTAATCTAAGAACGTTCTCCAAAGGAAAAGATGGCTCTTGAAAACGGACCCAGGAAATATTAAAAATGATCGGTTTATGATCAGAATAAGTACACTGAAAATCCACAACCTGTTTCCAGTCATTCGACCGGGTCAAGAATGGAATGAATGAAGCCCCATCTAGCGGCGAGGATGGGAATTCTGCCGGCTGCCGAAGCCTGTCGCACTCCCCTAGGGCAATGATTAATGAATGACAAATGAAATGAAATGAAATGAAATGATATTGGAGAGTGTTGCTGGAATGAATGATGACAGGGAAAACCGGAGTAACCAGAGAAAAACTTGTCCCACCTCCGCTTTGTCCAGCACAAACCTCACATGGAGAGACCGAGATTTGAACCACGGAACCCAGCGGTGAGAGGCCGGCGCGCTGCCACCTGAGCCACGGAGGCTCCTAATAAGTGTATTATGAACAGTAAAATCAATTGGTCCCAACTCCTTTTTCACCCCACCGCAGTTAAGTCGATTTACCAGCTATCCCCAGAAAAATAAGCCATGTTTCTTTATGTTTAAAGGAGATTCCAAATACCAATGTTCACTTTTGTTACCTTCTGTTTTGATATGTAAGTATCGCCAAAAAATAATTCATTTTTTTTCGCCTCTTTTCACAATCTCCCCCAACCCCTAATTGAATTTTCCGGCAAATAAATTAGGCAGGTTTTCTGGTGAATAGGAATGGTCTGGGATTAGGAAGGAGGTGACCGTTGACTAAAGTTAAGGTACAACACTAGCATTCGCCTGGTATGAAAATAGGAAACCACTAGAAACTATCTTCCGGCCTGCCGATAATAAGGTTCGAAACAACCAACTTTCACATACAAGCTAACAGCTACGCAACCAACTGGCTTGGTGCAACTAGAACTGTTGACTTTTCTAGTTCTACGACCATTACCATATCATTACAAAATACACCTAAACATTGTCACATAGATAACCTCCCTAGTAGCCATGATCATTAAGGCGTCAAGTCTGTATGGTCTGCCGAAACAAGTTTCACAATCAGATCCGAAGGTGGTGGTATACCATTTCTAATCACTAGATTGTCTGCCAAAAGCCTGCATTCTATTCCAAACCTGTTCACAGTATGCATACGGAGAAAGGGCATACGATGCTGCTAATGGTGATTCGTTCATCGGATGGAGACATTAAGACGGGCAGATGGCTTGGGGCTATTCGACGGGAGTATGCTATGTGCCGGTACCGGGTTTCACCCTCTCCCTTCCTACTTTCATAATATACCACGTTGTTCAATTTATCTCATTAACTCTATTGATAAGGGCATCACATTGTAAAAACGTCGCTGCTAAGGCAAGGGTTGGACAAACTAGACACATTGTCACCTAGATCTCCCTCTGCTTCCTTTACCCTCCATAGCCGTGTCCGTTATTATTTTAGATAACTTATTCACCTACATCCGACTCACTCATGAGTCATTCATATACGTAATTTGATCCATTAAGTTCAAACATAATGCAATCGTTATTTCCTTATTTCGAGTGCTGTCTTTTCCTAGTTGCCACCTGTTTTAATCAAATATCATTCTCGCTACTTTGATGTCTCCAGTTTATGAATAAGGTATCCTCCTCAGCTTATATTTAGATCGATTGTAAGGAGAGTTTCGTCTGTTCACTCATTTCCCCTTTACAAAATATTGTTAATAGCAAATGCCGATCCTAATTCGATTTCACTTAGTAAGCAATACTGCCATTCAGGGATAATACACAACCTAGGTAATAATATTCCCCTGTTAAAGTTATTTATTTTGTAAGCTGTGATTCCCATCCAACGGCCCCTTAGTCTTACTTATGGTGATTTTCATTTCGTACCGGTTTAATTTTTAAGCACCGAGATGTTAGACAGAATATTTCGCATTGTCTGCCTTTAGAAGTAAGTCTTTGGCCTAAGCCAAATTGTGGTATATTTTCACATAACTGAATAACTTCCCATCTTTTCTTTCTATCTTTCAGTAAGTAACAATAGTAAAAGATTACTGGCTTGTCTAACTCCTGCAATCACCTTGAACCTGGAACGTATTCTACCAACAATTCAAACTGTAGCCGGTTGACTGAAAACTTGTATATACTATATTCCCTTAATAAGGTAAACATCGTTTCCCTTACTGCATTCCCTAAAGGGGATGGCTAATAAGCCATACATTCCCTTAAAAACAAAATCACCAATCACATCAGCTTTATCTATCGTAAACATAACTACCTATTTCTACATAACATGTTCAGTTGTTCAAAGTTGATAATGAAATGTTTCACAGTATGCATGCGTAAAAACTTTGAACACAGTGGAAATAAGAACGCTGTTCTTTTGTTATGACTGTTCCCACACAGTTCGAGAACGCAATTTGCATCTGGTTCATGGGCGTACTTTCTGTGCCACAGTTTGTAATGAAATCCGTGGACCGCAAAGCGGGTTATGGTACGCCACAGTTCGTAGCCAGATATCATCCATCTGTCGTCAGCATGGCGTCAGTTCGTTGAAATCAATCCATATATTCGCTTTCTTTTTCCTTAGTGCCTAAAGTAAAACTTGGCATTGTGTCGTGGAGGGTTGCCGTGTGAGTTCATAGATTAATTTCGAAGGGGCGTATTTTGCCAGGACAGAGAGATTTTCTGAGGTACAGTGTAGCTAGGTTATCCTTCGAAAGGTGCTCCCAGATGATGTCTAAGGTGTATGTCATAACGGGAGAAATCTTCATGTGGCTATTTGCTGTCTCTGTAGACAGGTGGACCGGGTGAGTTGGCCGTGCGGTTAGAGGCACGCGGCTGTGAACTTGCATCCGGGGGATAGTGGGTTCGAATTCCACTGTCGGCAGCCTTGCAGATGGTTTTCCGTGGTTTCCCATTTTCACACCAGGCAAATGCTGGGGCTGTACCTTAATTAAGGCCACGGCTGCCTCCTTCCAACTACTAGGCCTTTCCTATCCCATCGTCGCCATAAAACCTATCTGTGTCGGTGCGACGTAAAGCCACTTGCAGAAAAAAGTAGATAGGTGGCAAAGGACCTTGATGTCTTTGATTGCCCTTACTGATGCAGGTGCTGTATCTCTGATGTATTCAGTGAAAACTATTCCCTTTCTTTTAAACGTAACGTCTAGGTTCTTGTAGGAATTGACCCTGGCAAGTTCAGTATCTTTGTACTTAATAGTATTTGCAGCGTGGGTCTTGCCTCCTCTTCTCAATGTCATTTAAACTGTTTTTGTGCATTAAATCTTAGATTCTTAATATCCGACTAGGTAACGAGTTTGTCAAGCGCTTCTTGCAGCCTTTGATGTGATACTGAAGCTAAAGCCGTGTCGTCGGCATATATATAGTCTACATATAGTGATACAGTTCCATTAGGGACCGATGACCTTAGATGTTAGGCCCGTTTAAACAACAATCATCATCGTCATCATCATCAACAATTCCATTAGTTAAAGGGAAAATAAGGAAGTAACAGCTATTTGCATAAATTTGACAGCGAAAATCTGGTTCTGTCAGCCTCATTGCGGTCTGAAATTGCATTTTCCTTCATTAAATTACCCTCCATCATTGATCGCTCTCCAGTTTCAAGAATTCATTTAAATACTTATCAATAATTATTGTAATTCATCATGTTTACCCGCCTGGCGTTAGTTGTAATAGCAATTATATATTACTATAAAGTTATTTATCCCTGACTTTCCATTAAAATTTTATCATTACGGGTCAAACTTCGTATACTTCTATTGTTTCGTAACACTGCAGTATTTTCAACATGTTCTCTACATACATGCTCGCGCGTGATTCCGTGAATGTTATCGTTCTCATGGTCTTATTAAAACAGACCAGGTCAGTTATAATTTAGTTCTGACTAAGTGGAACTAGGTCTTCACCAAACATTTATTATTGCGGTTTGTTTCGTTCTAGACAGCATAACTCGAAAAGAATTTAATGTCAATTATTCTGGGTCGTAATAGTATTAATCAAAAGTTTTCCTACCAATTAATTCTGTAAAATATCGTGAACAATATTCTGTACATCCTGTTCACATTGTTTGACATAATATTTTTCACTTGCCATCAAGGTGGAGGACGATCATCAAACTGTAGTTATGACGACTACAGTGGGTGTCGATCATTTATTGAATCATTGCTTCTTAGAGTAGAACAACAACGTCCTATCTAATTTTTACATTAGCCTAATAAAGAACAAAACTGAGGTTATTATATAGCATGCACTAAAACATTTGAAATCGCAATAGAATAATCCCCGTAAGTTAGAAAGTAATTAGAAATAAGGGCAAGTTGAGTGAGGCAATTACTCCTACTAAACGTAAAGATATTACACACACTGACAGAAGTTAGCCTAACTCATTACCGGGAAGTCCAGGATCATATTCCCGGCCGCAAACTGAATACATCGTCTTGGTATGACGTTGTGATAACTCAGTGCGTGAAAATATATTGAAAGTTACGGCATTTTTCTACCTGCTACATTACAGTCTCTGGTGCTGTCCTTGAGAATACAATATTATTTGTGTAAAGTCTCTTCATATTTGAACCTGAAGGTTTCTCGTGTAGAGTTTTCTAACTTTCTGGAATCCGGTTACCTATCGGATCCATGGATAAATGGTTAGAGTGCTGGCCTTTGGTCTGAGGGGTCCCGGGTTCAATTCCCGGCAGGGTCGGGAACTTGAACCATAATTGGTTAAATTCTCTGGCATGGGGGCTGGGTGTATGTGTTGTCTTCATCATAATTTCATTCTCATCACGACGCGCAGGTCGCCTACGGGAGTCAAATCTAAAGACCTGCATCAGGCGAGCCGAACTTGTTATCGGACACTCCCGGCACTAAAAGCCATATGCCATTTCACCTTTAGGCTTTGACAGGGTGAGTTGGCCCTGCGGTTAGGGACGAGTAGTTGTGAGCTTGCATCCGGGAGATAGTGGGTTCGAACCCCACTGCCGGCAGCCCTGAAGATACTTTTCTGTGGTTTCCCATTTACACACCAGACGGCCGCTTCCTTCTCACTCCTAGGCCCTTCCTATCTCATCGTCGCCATAAGGCCTATCTGTTTCGGTGCGACCTAAAGCAAATTGTAAAAAACCCATAAGGGTGGTGAAATTTTCTTTAAAGAGAAAGTACTTGCCAGCCATCCTCTATTAACACTAATCAGAGGTAAAAAATAAGAAGGGCTTAATACTTCGAAAAATGAAGATATCGGCAAAGGGATCGGAAGGACCACGATAGGCGTAAAAATGAAAGACACCCGAGGCCTCGCGGAACCTAATATCGTCGTGGTCGGAAGAGAACGAGGATCGACTAAGTGTGGTTTGGTCGGAAAGGTGAAAGTGGGGAGTCTGACACAAGTAAGAGGAAGCAATATAAGACTCAGCTACGAGAACGGTGGTCACCAACCCACGCTCCCAAGTTGACAGTCCTTGATCCGCCTTTAAGTCACATCTTACGCTAGGCTGTACTCTAAACCCCGACCCTCAAGGTTTAACCTGGATTGAACCCTTTATCTTGGGCACCGAAGAACAACTTTTAACCGACTGTTCCATTGTAACTATGTTGAAAATTATTATTTATGTACTGGCCATTCTAGAAAAAAATCCTGCTAGGCCGTAATACGTCAAGGTGGTTGCCACATCACTTAATGGTTAAAACATACCGTCGTTCAAGAAACCATACCTCGTAAGTCACAATGATCTTCCTAACCATTATTTTCCTTATGACTGGTCACGCCTCCCAGCCACATAACCTATGGATATGCAGTCCATCAGAACAATCTTCGTTGCGTTAATTTTCCGTTGCTTATGCATAAAGGGAAATGAACTTTGCCGTACTGCACTATAGCAATGTATGTTTGCAGGATGAATTTACTCACTACTACAGTATACGTATTTAAGGTTAATTTTGCATTACACTCTTACATAGTGTTAAGTGCCAGTCCACCGAGCTCGATAGCTGCAGTCGCTTAAGTGCGGCCAGTATCCAGTATTCGGGAGATAGTATGTTCGAACCCCACTGTCGGCAGTCCTGAAAATGGTTTTCCGTGGTTTACCATTTTCACACCAGGCAAATGCTGGGGCTGTACCTTAATTAAGACCACGGCCGCTTCCTTCCCACTCCTAGCCCTTTCCTGTCCCATCGTCACCGTAAGACCTATCTGTGTCGGTGCGACGTAATACAACTAGCAAAAAAAAAGTGCCAGTCCCGTGGTAACCCCTTTCGGTACTACCAGGAAGGGGCTAGTGACTCAGACGACCGGGGATCTTCCAGCCGGCTTGTGGGGTGTGGCCGGCCCTTCCGTGTATGGTTCTTCTCGGCTGGCTTAACTGTGAATTTCTAGGAGATTCAACGAGAATGCTCTGCCTCTAGGTACCTCGCGTAAATTCTGGATCACATCACATGGGCTATAAAAAGCGAGGCCAGCCGCGGACAGTCGGTCAGTGTTAGGATCGGTGGTGGTGTCAGGGTTGGTGTTGGCCACGGAGTGAGTGTTGGACCCCGTGGTGGAGTCAGTATGAGATTCAACGTGTTGGGGTTTGGTGGCTGGGCTGAGAGGGACAGAGGTGTTGGCTGTCGCTAGTGTCCCACCGAGGGCTGAACCAGGAGCTGTGGTTGTTTGTATCGGAGTGTCCAGAGTATGGCTGGACTGAAGACGCGCGGAACGGAAGGCTGTGTACTGCCTGAGAGGGTACTGTGTATTTGTGTATTATTCTGGACTGAAGATCGCCGTAAGTTAGCGATGTAAGCCGCCATTGAGAGTGTGAGGGTAATTGGACCTGTGTTAATGTTCGCTGTCGTGTGTATCCTGCTGTTGAATTGTTGCAGTTTGGTTGTTCATTGCATATGACTATGTGAATTATTGGACTGTCTGTGGAGTCGAACCAACTAACAGTCATCGAATGGCCCGTAGCCCTGTGTTCACATCCAGCGGTCTACACACAGCTGCTGTATGAGGTGACTGGACTTGGGGAAGTTCATTTAAGGATTAACCGTCTCCAGGTCAAGGAGCAGCTGACTGTCGTAGCGAGAGGTCGTACGTGCCTGTAGCTCCGCTCTCTCTCTCCTCGCCAGGCGCTCTGTACTTCTTAAGTATCAGCCAGACACTTGTACTTATTAGTACATTTTCGAAGGAGCATTGTCTGAGCTGTAGCACTTCTCAGTGCTCGCTCTCTCTTACCTTCTGTTACAGGAGGACCAGGATGGAGGAACTGATCGGCAAAGAACTACCGGACAACTTCGACTACAAGGGAGCTGTTGAGGCCTTTCAAGCGGCGCTCAGCCCAGAGACTGCCCCCGACGTCAGACTTCCGGCGCTGGTGGTGTTCAACCGGTGGGGGGAGCCCGCCTACCAGGAGACGGTCTACCTGACCCTTAGCATCGAGCGCATCGCTTCGTCCATCGGAGAGGTGTTCTACGAGACCATCAGCGATGTAATACCTGGCTGGGCGGTCATCCTCCGCCCCAGGGACGCAGACTGCTTCCGGACCTACGAGGACCAAGCGTCCCAGCAGTTCCAGGTTGCCCGGCTACCAGGACTGAGGGAGCACCTGGACGTCTCGGGCTACCAGGAGGCAGCCTCGCAGACGGAGCCAATGACCGAGGACGACGGCGGCGCTTCCGAGCGCCGCGACAGCACGACTTCAGTTGGAGAGCGGTACTTTACGAAGTACACGCAGACCAACAAGGCGCCAACCAGGGCGAAGTGGTCGCAGACGCAGGCCTACCAGGAAGGGCCTGTTACCCGGGCGCAAACCAGGAACGCGCCCGTGATGGTGGAAAGCAGCACAGCGGTGCAGAAGGACGCCCCCTGGCGTACTGAGACTGCTGCCCAGGTCCAGCCTGCCTGCACGTCTGTCGAGTTGCAGACCTCGATGTGCGCCCCCCAGGACAGGGAACGCAGTCGAGTGTCAGCACCGACCGACGCCACCGCCGCCGCCAGCCAGGAGAAAGAAGAAGAAGGCGACGCAGCGGAGCCACCAGCTACCCCGTGGTCACCAGGCCGGGAGGAGGGCCACCAGGACGAGGCCTCTTCCCCCGCCGAGAAGTAACCCCTGGGACCGACCGACGCCGCCGCCGCCAGCCAGGAGAAAGAAGAAGATGGCGACGCAGCGGAGCCACCAACTACCCTGGGGTCACCAGGCCGGGAGGAGGGCCACCAGGACGAGGCCTCTTCCCCCGCCGAGAAGCAACCCCCGGGAAGAAGAAGAAGACGACGCCGCAACAGGAAGCAGAAGACGACGCTGGCTCACCAGGAGAGGACCGCCAAGCCGCAACCCAGGACTGCTCCCAGGACCGCAGTCGACCGAGGAGCCAATCAGGAGAGGACCTCAGCGGACAGCGGCAGTCAGGTGAGAGTAATACGTCCCCCTCAGCAGCTCTTGCAGTGTTTCCGCTGTCTGAGGTGGGGCCACCGTCACGTCAGCTGTGGGCTTGATGTGAGGTGCAACCGCTGTGGTGGTGATCACCACTACACGGCCTGCGCAACACTTAGAGACGCGCCGGTGTGCGCCAACTGCTCGGGGGGCCACCCGGCCTCCCATCGCAGTTGCCCAGTCTACCGGGCCATGGCGCGGGCAGAGAGGAAGGAGGCCCGGCGCCATGACCCACCCCCTTCCAGGAGGCCCCCGCCTCGGCGGGCTTGGCCTCATTCTCCGGGATCGGAGACTGGGTACGAGGTACCCCAAGGAGGTGGAGTCGTGCGACGGGCCCTAGTGGTACTCGACGCATGGCTCCGCAGCCGGCAAGGACCGCGCTAGTCACAACAGTGCCCAGACGGACTGTTCCCCAGACGATGGAATGGCAAGGAATTGGTTTATGTTTTGTGCATGTTACCTGTTCCTAACTAACACAGCCTCTGGTCTTTCTCCAGCCCACATCCTTGCATGTGCTATCAAAAGATGTCAGGTTTTACATGTAGGCTCTTTCTTCTTTCTGCCTATGTGGTTTTTCCCTGACCCTTCAATACCATACTTCAATACCATATACCTAACACAATATCGCCTGGTAGCGTGTCTGACATGGAAACAGGCAGATACTCCTTGTATCACTTCCCACTCCTCCCTGCTATCTCTTTCTTCTTAGAAATAATAGCATGTCGGAGGCCATGTAGATTGAGTCGTTGGTCACGCGGGGGGAGCGGGCTTCGGGGGCCCCCCGAAATAAAAAAAATTAAAAATCTCCAGGTATAGCTACGGGCTGGACCACCTGCTGTGCAGTAAGGAAGAGAGATACTTGTAAATAGACTTGTGATTAGAAGTGTGGTCATTAATGGTTAATTAGAATTATGGGTGTATGTGTGTGCATTTTGGAGTCATTTCGAACTAAATTAGAGTAAAAACCGACGGAGTTTTATTCGTAACAATAGTAAAATGAACACAGCAAACATTGTTCTGATCGACTGCAAATCCCTATGTGGCTGGGAGGCGTTACCAATCTTAGGGAACATAATGGATAGGAGGAGCATTATGACATACCTTGGTTTGGTTTCTTCACGGACGATATGGTATCCCTGTGGAGAAACTTCATCGCGAAAGAAATCGCAAGGTGGATTGAATGAATAAAATTAACCAAAATGGTTCGTAATATACTTTGACCTACTTTAGTGACGTCAATATTCACACATGCAAATGAGTGTTTTAATGCTTAATTTACAACACTGTTTACGTAACTATAACTATGAAATTAACTATCGGAAAAGAAATGCAGTCATAATGTAATACATCATCATCATCATCTGGTTACCCTCCAGGTTCGGTTTTTCCCTCGGACGCAGCGAGGGATCCCACCTCTACCGCCTCAAGGGCAGTGTCCTGGAGCTTCAGACTCTGGGTCGGGGGATACAACTGGGGAGAATGACCAGTACCTCGCCCAGGCGGCCTCACCTGCTATGCTGAACAGGGGCCTGGTGGAAGGATGGGAAGATTGGAAGGGATAGACAAGGAAGAGGGAAGGAAGCGGCCGTGGCCTTAAGTTAGGTACCATCCCGGCATTCGCCTGGAGGAGAAGTGGGAAACCACGGAAAACCACTTCGAGGATGGCTGAGGTGGGAATCGAACCCATCTCTACTCAGTTGACCTCCTGAGGCTGAGTGGACCCCGTTCCAGCCCTCGTACCACTTTTCAAATTTCGTGGCAGAGCCGGGAATCGAACCCGGATCTCCGGGGGTGGCAGCTAATCACGCTAACCACTACACCACAGAGGCGGACAATGTAATACAAAGCAGCCATATTGACGGTCGTATAGCAAAGCTATTCATTTATGAATTTAATTTTTATTAATTTATTACATACATTAAGGATAATATTTGCATAATTTGTAAGAGTGATCACTCGAAAGGTGTGAAAAGAGACTCTCGGTACATTGTACACAATCATCAGTTAGGTTACGCTGAAAAATAAAATTAAGCAGTTCCTCCGAAGGATAGCAGTCCTTATATTTTTCATTTATAACTAATCAAAATTTAATTTATGAAAGTTTTGTCTTTAAGCTAATTATTGATTTGTAGCTCATGGTAACCCTTGGCTTTAAGGGTAGCTCTATCACTCCAGGATATTTTCTCTTCATTTTCTCTCTCAACACAACTAATACCGTATAATAACTGTGTGAATAATAGTGGGGAAACAAATGTATGTATGAATGAATATAAAGCAGCCATATCTGTAGAGGTATAACACAATGGGCAATCATATCTAATATAACTTCAACGTTTTAGCGTCCGGCTCCGTGGCTAAACGGTGAGCGTGCTGGCTTTTGGTAACAGGGGTCCCGGGTTCGATTCCCGGCAGGTTCGGGAATTTTAACCATCATTGGTTAAATTCGCTGGCAAGAGGGCTGGGTGGGTGTGTTATCTTCAACATTATTTTATCTTCATCACGACGCGCAGGTCGCCTACCGTCGTCAAATCGAAAGACCTGTATATGGCGAGCCGAACCTGTCTTCGGACACTCCCGGCACTAAAAGCCATACGCCATTTCAACTATTTACTTTAAATCCATTTCTCTTCAAAGTTTGTAAAACGTTGTATGATACTCATATCGCATCATCATATTATAACACTCCATGCGCTATGAAACTACGTGAACGTTTTCCACCTTATATTTAATATGATTCTTTACGCCATTCATATGGCTCTTACGCACTCTTACGCACAATAAGATAATGATTTCTATATCGTATTTTTCGATTTCCCCTGTCGTTAGCTCCTGTATCTGGACCCAATTTTATGCTGGTGTTGAGAAGCACATTACAGTGGTCTTCAAATACATGTAGTGGATTTCCGTTGTTATTTACTTATAGGGAGACATAACACAGTGGCCATGACTTATAGAACACCCTCGTACAAAGCTTACAGTCTTATTTCCAAACACCCATTAATCTGACCTGTTCTTTCACTTATTGATTAATAACTTACAGTGTTTGATGTTGTGTGTGTTCCACGTCGAATACTAAGTGGTGATGCAGAGAGGATATATTTCACAGGCTCACATTAATGGAGGCAGCTGTCGGAGGTCGCAAGTTTTGGAGTTTATTCGCACCACGCGTGACCATTCCAGCCATAAATTGGAGAGTCCAGGCGGGTTGGACCACAGTGGCACAGCCAACATTTTTATTCATTAGCAGTGCGTGTCGCAGGCGCTGTCCGCAGGGCGAAAAAATCCTTCATCAGCTTGTCAGCCCGAACATACCTATTTTAATATCACCATGAGGAATATCTGGACTATTCATGCTCACATACTGCGATATTGTAGTAACTAAGAAATGTGATGCAAGTGCGTTAGTTTACAGTTCACAAATACTTTCAACAACACATTCTTAAACAGATACATCGTTATCATACTATAATATATTGTATTACTTACTGTGAAGAAGGAAGATTTATGCAATGTACCATATTCTACATTGAAATTAGACAGTGAATATGAACGTTGAGTCCTTGAACTGAAGACTGGCAGGATCCCAATCAACACAATTAGGTGTTATCGACAGCCTAGGTGTCACCGAAGGGACAGACTGGGGAGATGAGAGTTAGTTTTCGGTTAAATTTCCCACAGAACCAGTACATATTGTTACAAAACAATATTCCAAACCCACTGAAATGCGTGCATCGCTTAATAATAGCTTCCCTAGAAGTGATAGCTTAGTTTCTTGTAAGAATTTGCTTTACGTCGCACCGACATAGACAGGTCTTATGGCTACGATGGGATAGGAAAGGGCTAGGATTGGGAAGTAAGCGGTCATTGCCTTAATTAAGGTACAGTCCAGCATTTGCCTGGCGTGAACATTTTAAATCCAGGAATAACCATATTTAGGTCTGCCAACAGTGGAATTCGATTCTTCCGAATGCAACCTTACAGCTGTGCGACTCTATCCGCACAGCCAACTTTCTCGGTCTCACCGGTTTCTCATCAAGATGTTCGTGGTTCGAATCCATGAAATGCAAACGGTATTATTTTTAAAAGAAAAACTGTTTCTTAGCCCTTGGGATTATGTAAAAGTAGAGATGGCGTAGTTATAGTCACGATATGAATTGCCACGGAAAATATTAAACTTAGTACCTTCCCTCCACTTATATCAAGGAATGATTTCATATAGAATGGTATTATTATCAGCATCATTCATACCTCAGCCACTAACATATTGTCCTACCAAACTATGAGAATGGTCGATGAAACTAATAGCAGATGATTTGGAGTACTGTATATGAATACGTGTCAATACCCATCAGAGATGGTTCCGGCTTTCGTTATAGGTTTACTATATTGAATATATTCAATACTGTACTGCTAAATACTGTGAAGTATTCAGTTGATACTCGAACAAGAGAAGATCCACTTTAGAATGATTTGCTAATCAACTGCATAAGCGAACCCATGTAGAATTAGTTCCTAAGAAGAAAATGTAGAACGTAATGGGCTCGATTGTCATTACTTGACTGTGCAAGTCTGTCCGATGATTAACTATTCGACGTTATGTATTTTTCAATTTATGCAATATTTTAAAAGGAAACGAAACCTCAAAATCAAATGATGGGCTAATTAGAACAGATTCCGTTTAAGGGTCATAATCACCATGGAAGTAGAGCAGATATATATATATAAACAATAATACAGCAAATGCAAGTACTGTGAAATAATGGGCTACAATCCACGGTACTACTCAAGTAGTAACAGCCACGCTTAGCACTATTCGCTAGGGGCTTTACGTCGCACCGACACAGATAGGTTTTATGGCGACGATGGGATAGGAAATGCCTAGGAGTTGGAAGGAAGCGGCCGTGGCCTTAATTAAGGTACAGCCCCAGCATTTTCCTGGTGTGAAAATGGGAAACCACGGAAAACCATCTTCAGGGCTGCCGATAGTGGGATTCGAACCTACTATCTCCCGGATGCAAGCTCACAGCCGCGCGCCTCTACGCGCACGGCCAACTCGCCCGGTTTAGCACTATTTGAAGAGGGCTGTAACCTCCAACGGTATTCCGCAAATGTCTGGCAGAATGGCAGCTTGACGACTGTGTCACCTTGTACCGTACGAATAACCAAGTGTTTACACGAATTATGACAAAAATGGCTTTACGTTACTTCCCTGCTGACAAGCAGACTTAGGCGTCGCCATAGCAAACGGTAGACTCGCTGTCTTTCTGCGAAGGCATCTGTCACACACGGCAGAACATTGAACCTGTACATAACATTAATTTTCTACGTCATTTGAAGTGAAAGCAAAATTATGTACAGAACAAAGATTTAAAATGAAGGGAAGTTTCACATATCGTTGCTGCTGTATCAAAACAGCTAAATTGACAGTGTTATTCCTATTCTTCATCACCCTTAAAACTGGTCACGCCTCTCAGCCACACATTGATATGGAGTCCATCAGAACAACGTTCGTTGTGTTCAGTTTTCTATGGACGTGGCTAAATATGTCATGCAAACATACATGCCCACAGTACGACACAGTAAGGTTAATTTTCCTTCATACACGCGCATAGGAATGTGAACTCAACGAAAATTGTTCTGATGGATTACAGTAGATATCAATACGTGGCTGGGAGACGTGACCAGTATTAAGAGAAATAATGGAGAGGAAGAGCATTTAGCATTCGCGGTTTTGATACAGCAGTAACGATATAGTCTACAAATTTTACACAGTATCATTAGGTGTATGAGAAAACATAACACTTTAGGTCTTCCTATAAACCCTAGTCTATTTAGTGATTTTAAATTATATGCATATCAAAACTTACTCATTAATAATTATTAGACTATAAATATGAAGTTTGTTCGAAATCTAACAAGCCGTTTACCCGTGATGTTGGAACGAACAAACAGACACGAAAGCTAAAAATCACTGATACGGTCTCGAGTAGATGTAAAACGGATAAACATCTCAAAGAATGGGAGAATAAACGAAATTACTGACAGAGGACCCCTACTATTTTATTTATATGGATTACAGTTTTTCATGTTTAGAGCTCCTCTGCACTAAGATATTGCTCCACCGTCATACTGGAACTGAGCTTAGTCTGTCCAATGATATCTTAAGCGAAGTGACGAAGTGAGATGGCTACGTGCTTCGGGTCGTTTAACAATGAGCTTCCATGCGGGAGATGGTCAGTTCGAATCTCATCGTCGGTAGCTCTGATGATGGTTTTCTGTTGTTTCTCATTTTCACACCACGTAAACGCTGAGGCTGTGCTTTAATTATGGCCACGGCCACTACTTCCTCATCCTGGACTTTTTCCATCCTTGGATCGCCCCTGGCAAATAAACGAATGTCCCAAGCGAATGGCGCTCAGTTTGCGGAATATTCAACACAAGAATGCAAGATCCTTCCAAAAATGGCTTTCAGGGCCACTGATTTACAAATTATATTAAGAGAACCAGCTTTTCTGAGGTTCTATTATTGTGATTTTCAAGATCCTTCCGTTTTTTCCACGTAACAAACTATGTATACGCGGAAGTAACATGGTTAGTTAAGATCATTTAGGTGCACAAAACGCGATTTGAAACGATAGACACTTCCCAAGCCTTGTTTAAGGTACAATAAGAAAACACTGAGTTTGACATAATTTGAATTCACTGCGTGAATAGAGTTCATGAAAAACTACACGAAACAGCATAAAACACAGTTTTGTCCATGGGTGGACAAAACGCGGCCTGCAGCGATTTCCCCTTGTGGGTAGGAACGGTAAAATAACACGCACGGTAACTTCTGCTTGTCATAAGAGGCGACATACAGGGGAATCAGGGACTCTAAACTTACGAATGCAGGTTGGCGTTGCTGATTGTGGCATTGGTTGCACCTACTTGTTTCATATTTCTCTCTTCCATATTTCCTATCCAACCTCCTTTGGTCAACTCTTGTGCTTTACTCCCCGAAGGTATTAGGTTTGCGAGGCCTGGGGAGTCTTTCATTTTGACTCTCTTCTTGGCCCTTGCGTTCCTTCTACGGTAATTTCATTTTTTTGAAGTGTCAGACCTCTTCCAATTTTGCCTGTCATTCATGTTAATAATCGATGGTTGCCCAAGTGTACCTCCTCTTTAAACAATAGTCACCACCACCCCACTCTAACGAGTCTTCAGCGTGTAATGTCTCTCCTGACAGACGTCTCCAAAAACAGTCGATTAACATAAAAGAGCTGAGTATGTGGCTCACTTGTGAGGGCTGTGTTTGTGGTATGGTTAACGCAACCAACAGAAGAACGAGGATTCGTGTTCCAGTTCCGAGAAGAATCACATTTCCTTATGGAATAATTTAAATTAAACTTTCAATGGAAAGAAACTCTCGAAGAGACTTTGTCAACATGTATCCACTGATCTGATCCAGTTTCAATTGTCGTGCATACCATGGCGAGAACTTTCACCTGTCCAGATTACAAGGCACAACTGCCAAATCAAATTCCCACAAAAGGAAATTTGAATATTTCGAAAGAGTTCCATAAGACCAGCACGTACTACGAATGCGCAGCGCTTGGAGCAAAGTCACTCCTTCGCATGCTCTTGATTCACGGATCGAATCTCATCTCCGTATTATTTTCTTGTATTTGTTTTACCGTTCAGTTTATACACTCAACCACACGGAAATTAGCCGGCGAAACTGCGAGTATATGCGTAAACTGTGGATACATAGTGACTGAAGAGTACTTTTAATCCTACCACCCCTCTGTTTCGAACAAGAGGTTTTGGAAAGGAAATCATCTTCTGCGACGACCAATTTTTATGTAGTTGATTGTACAATATTTTCTTTAGACGCTTACTGAAGATTTGCGCAGTAATAGATACATAACAATACTTGTTGACTAATGTGTGCATTATCGTCTCCCTCCCTGTGGGAAATGGGGTGTTATGTATTGAAAATGTGAGTATCCTATAGGTCAGTCCGGCCCCGCGGTGTAGGGGGCAAAGCGTCCGCCTTTCACCCTGTGTCCCCGGGGTCGATTCCCGGCCGGGTCAGGGGTTTATAATTGTAAATTATTAATGTCCCTGATCTGGGGACTGGATGTTTGTGTCGTCCTTAATGTTTATTTCTTCACATTCAACACTTGACACTTCTGCCATTTCCAAATACACGCAGATTCACAACATATGGTGCAAGGTAGGGGCAAAAGATCTACTTAGGTCGACGCGCCGAATAAATAGAATTTTAAAAAATACTATAGGTCAAGATCGATTGCTTCAAGAACTACGCAAGTGCAATTATATGGCAGGCTGCATAGAGGATATAGGGCAAAAATAGACGGTTTTTCAGTTATGGTCATTATTTTAATGAAAAATGTACTTCTTCGGGTGATATAAAAGGTACAATTCTAACTTCTTGCACATCAATGTAGTTTGTTAAGACGGAGGCCATATTTTCCAGTGTCTACTCGGTCACATGTAACTTAAAACTCTTCCGTCTGTCGAACACATGGTTAAATATAAAGAAATATACCTGTAAAAACGCATTAGATAACAAGACTCAGTAACAATAGGAACAACTTATAAATCTCATTTATGCCCCGTATTGGCATCAACTCAAATAATATTAGGCTGAAGCAAGAATCCCACCTTCCAACACTTATTTGTTTCCTTACTGCTAGTTGTGTAATTACAATACATATTCCAGCTTAAAATATAGTTATATCATTTAAAAAGGTACATGTTTCATTCCCAATGCGGAACACCTTCAGCTATATAAGTACAAAAGTCCGCACAAACGACATAAAATCACTTATGATGATGATGATTGGAAAGTGGGGTTCTCGTGTAAACCTAACCTCAGTTTACAATAGGAAAACAGAGTGTTTGACATAATCTTATTTCGCAGCGTGAAAGAGACATGAAAAACTTCAAGAAACCGCCCTTTATACTTTTCTGTGGCTTGGTTCTAAAAGGGCCAATGTCAAAAAATCTGTTTTTGAGCTATGAGCATCTGAAGGTTTGCTTATAGTTTTCCAATTTTTTTTTCAACAACTAACTTTAAATTATACTTTCTTTGTGGAAGTCACCTGTTTAAACGTTAATTTTTTCTATCGTATTCTTAAAAAATTGCCAGGTCTCTAATCTTTATTGGTAATCTAACATTATTGGCAAGGGCCTTTTTAATTAAACGTTAACTGTTCGTTTAGTACTTAACAGAGATATTGGCCCTTTTAACATGTTGCAAGCCAGGATAAAACGCGCTTGTATCAGTTAATATCTTTAGGTAAAAAAATGGCATTGACCCTTTTAGAACCAGCCACAGTTTTGTCCTTTGTACCTGCATAGTTCTTGATGCAATCAACACCGGGTAAGTTGGTGGTGCTGTTAGGGGCGCGCAGCTGTGAGTTCGCATCCGGGAGATAGTGGGTTCTGAGTAAAATTTCGTGCCTCGTGGAAAGCTCTCACTTTTCTTTCATCCATGCATTACTTGTTCGTACAGCCCTCTTTAAATCCTACAAATCTACAAATGGTCCTTCAAAGGATCCGAGTTTAAGAACATTAGGTTATAATTCGTTATTTAAACCCACTGCTGATTAAGTTTCTTTTGCTCTATTTTGAACTCGTATTCTTGGTGATTTCCGCTTTACTAATGAGTAGAGATATTCGGACACCCATTCAGGCTATAGGCTACCAGTAGGGGAGAATGAATCGAGTCATTTAATGGAGAAATTTCTGAAATAAATAATAAAACTTCATTTGCCACCGCTTTTCCCACAGTCTGGTGTAATCGCGAAAGTGAACCGTATATCACGTGTAAACGTGGCCGTATTTTACTGTCAGATACCCTTTCTGACACAAATCAAATGTGGAGGAATGTGTTCGCTATTGCGTGTTCCTGTATGGTGTTTTGAGTGTACAGAAAGAGGAGAGTATCGGAACAAACACAAACACCAATTAGGAGAATCAACCAGACGCGAATAAAATCCCCGATCCGGCCAGGAATCGAGCAGGAGATCTTTAGTCGAAAGCTTCGACGCTGACCACTCAGCTAAGGAGCTACACCAATGAAATAATAGTGATTAAAGTAGGTTTATATAATTCATTTTTTCATTATATTTGACCAGTTTGAAATAAATCTGTCTTGTAGAAATGAATAACAAACATTCCTGACAAGCAGACCTAACCAGTTCCGAGAAAAGACCAGCACACAACACATTCCCACAACGAATGCGCAGCGCAGTGAGGATCGAATATCACCGACAAAGTGCTTTTACTTGTTTTTATAGGCCCTCAGTATTCCTCACACCTCTTGTTCATAGTCGCATCACGGCAATTTTAACCGAACTGTAAAGGAACGACAGCAGATATATCGACTTCTGCATCTGTTTCCTGGTACAGGCCTGAGCAAAATGTAGTTTCTACCGAAGTCTCTATCTCATCCATGGCTATGACAATATAAAAGCTGCTGGGGTACGGGTGGCGCTGTGTAATGATATTTAGAGCACGACTAGTGCGTTTGGTTTTTATGAAAGATGTTGTTCATAATGCCGTACTGCAATAGCACATTTTGGCCCAATGAAGAAACTTAATATCCCATCAGTTCTTGAGGTTTCCCTATCATCGGATGACCTTTGGTAGTTATATTCGAGGATCCAACCAGACTCTGGGTTGATAACCTAACAAGCCAGACAGACTGCTGTGGTTTACGGGCAATAGAAGACATGTACTTTAATGAAGACTTTGTCGTAATGGAAGCCTATGCACTGAGGAGTAATTGAACTACAAGGGGCGATCAAAAAGTTTCCGTTCGACGGCCGCACAGTCCTGAATCGGGATGCCAATTAGGCAAAATCGCCGTGAGAAATGAGACACTCATCCCACCGACGCACGAGGTTGAATATCCCCGGGTGGTAAAACAACGTGTCCTGATGCGTGAAGAAGTCCGTAACCGCCTGTTGCACATCCTCGGCGATAGGAAGCGTCGAAACTTCAAGGCTCTTTTGAGGGGAACAAGTAGTGATAATCTCATGGGGAGAGATTAGGGCTACAGGGCGGGTGCTCCCCCGCTTGTTGTTGTACTTAATGGATGAGGCTGGCCTCCCAGATCGACCAGCGTCTTGTGTCGAAACGCGACCCGCACGGACGGTGGTTTTCGACAGACATTCTGCCCCATACACAGTCTTCATTCTCCAATGGATGTCCACGTGTTTGTCCTTTGGAAGCCAAGATCTGAAGAACAGCACGTTGGTCCTGTTTTGACGCATTTTTTGATAACGTCGTCATAGTTGAAGTTGCCACATTTAAAGCACGCGCCTCGGCACGACACAACTGTCATACTATGCATGGCCGCTGCAGTAACGCCCTCAAACGGAATTTTTTGATCACGCCTTATAAAATGAACTGTTAAAATTTATACCACACAAAATGCAAATAGGCTGGCTGAAACATTCACATTTTAATTAAAGAGTGCAGTGCTGTAGGCCTACGCAACATATTACTTACACTGACCAGAAGCTTGAGCACACTTTGGAACAACAGACTATCGTTATTTGGAGGGGAAATTTTCGAATGGACGATTTTCAACTTGGTTTCGGAAGATACTGGGCTCGGAACATAATGTCGGCAGCCCTAAATATGGTTTTCCATGGTTTCCCATTTTCAACCGGGCAAATATCGGGGCTAACCTTTATTAAGGACACGGACGCTTCATTTCCACTCGTAGCCCTTCCCCATCCTATCGTCGCCATCCGACTTATCTGTGTCGGTGTGACGCAAAATGAACTGTAAAATATATCAGTACCTGGAGGGCCACATGTGTGTTGCCTTCAAAAATTGTTCCTGGGTTCATTAATGAAATATCTTTCACATGAAAATATTGATTTGATAATATAGAGAACCCGCAAGGCAAGGTTGTGAATTCTGGAAGACCGCAGTTGTGGAATGTTCCCTTTAGCAAAGAATAACATTGAAAGTCTATTGATTCTAGTTTAAAATCTTAAGGTCCTTCATCAACACTACAGGAAAATGGCTAAAACAATAATGTATTAAAAATAGTTTCCATGTCCCTGAAGCATTAAAATCGCCCGTTAATTGAAGTAATTTTTGTACCATCATTACAGTGGCTAAATTGCAATGTCGAGACAGTGTTAATCAATTTGTTATTATAAACCAAAGAATGGATTTTTTATTATTCTTGCAAATTATTTTTAACACAAACATGTAATGTGTTTTCTTTTCACTTCCTGTGTTGCTTTGGTGATTATGATAAGCTAAATATATTGTGGGCGGGAAATCAGTCTCTGGACCGAGAGAGTGGCTGCAAGGTTTGGGTCACGTAGCTGTCAGCTTGGTTTTGGGAGATACTGGGCTCGAACCCCACTGTCGGCAGCCGTAAATATGGTTTCGCGTGGCTTCCAATTTTCAACCGGGCAAATGACGGGGCTGTACCTTTATTAAGGCCACGGCCGCTTCCTCTCCACTCCTAGCCCTTCCCTACCCCACCGTCGCCATAAGACGTGCGACTTAAAGCGAACTGTAAAATATGTCGGTACCTGGAGGGCCACATCCGTCCAGCATACCGCGACTTTCAAACCAAAGCTATAACAACTGTGTTGTTCAGGCGGATGCTCTATTCACCTGGAACGACATCGGCTCTATTGCTTACCAGGGTGTCCAAAAGTTTAGGAACGAGACTTCCATCCTAGAGGGACGCGTAGTCCTGGGGTTGACTTAGCCTATGCCAGAAATGAGAATCAGGTATCTCTGAATGTGAAGAACCGAGGAGCAGACCACGTCTTTACCGAGGAGGTATTCCGTCGTGCCGGGAAATCAAGCGAAATCTTAACCCTCACGTAACGCAGGAAGGAAGCCTATTTCGGTGAAATAATCTGAAGCAGCAAATAGAGCCTGATACGATTTTCTAGGAGGCAATATCGAAGTGAAACGTGGACGTGGGCCAAGAAGATTATATCGGGCGTGGAAATGTCGACAGCGGTTTAAAGTCCACACTACGGCAACCATAGTTCTTTCAGGTGAATCAAGCACCCAGTAACCCTCTTAGCTAGGCACCCTCCTTCCAATAGATACTGTTCCGCTATATACTGTATGAAGGAGTGTGGAAGTATGAATAGGCTAAATGCACTGATTGTCTACGAATGGTATTTATAATATTTCTGTAAAGAGCATAAAAAATTAAGTATTTGGCAATGCTCTTTTTTCTTCCTTTTTAATCTGCTTACCCTCCAGGGTTGGTTTTACCCTCGGACTCAGCAAGGGATCCCATCTCTACCGCCTCAAGGGCAGTGTCCAGGAGCTGCAGACTCTGGGTCGAAGGATACAACTGGGGAGAATGACCTGTACCTCGCCCAGGTGGCCTCACCTGCTAAGCTGAACAGGGGCCTTGGTGGAGGATGGGAAGATTGGAAGGGATAACCAAGGAAGAGGGAAGGAAGTGACCGTGGCCTTAAGTTATGTACCATGCGGACATTTGCCTGGAGGAGAAGTAGGAAACCACGGAAAACCACTTCCAGGATGGCTGGGGTGTGAATCGAACCCACCTCTACTCAGTTGACCACCCGAGGCTGAGTGGAGCCCGTTCCAGCCCACGTACAATTTTTCAAATTTCGTGGCAGAGCCGGGAATCGATCCCGGACCTCCGGGGGTGGCAGCTAATCACACTAACCACTACACCACATAGGCGGACTGACAATGCTCTTGCTAACCATTATGTTCCTTAAAACTGGTCGCGACTCTCAGCCACGTACGGATATGCAGTCCATCAGAACAATTGTCGTCTGGCTCCATTACTAAATGGTTAGCGTGCTGGCCTTTTGTCACAGGGGTCCCGGGTTCTGTTCCCGGCAGGGTTGTGAATTTTAACCATAGTTGATTAATTCCCCTGACACGGGGGCTGGGTGCATTTGTCGTCTTCATAATCATTTCATCCTCATTACGACGAGCAGGTTGCCTATGGGAGTCAAATCGAAAGACCTGCATCTGGTGAGCTGAACTTGTCCTCGGACACCCCCGGCACTAAAAGCCATACGCCATTTCATGTTTAGAACAATTGTCGTTGTGTTCATTTCCATATGATTATGTATACAGGGAAATGAACCTTACATGCATAGTGCCGTAGGCCTGCTCCAGTAATGTATGCATGACGTATTTACTCACTCCTGCAGTATAATATATGTAAGGTTCATTTTCTGGTACACAGAAGCATATGAAAATGAGCACAACGACAACTGTTCTGATGGACTGCATATCCGTACGAGGCTGAGAGGCGTGACCAGTCTTGACGAAAATAATGGTTAGTAAGAGTATTGTCGGATACCCTTCTTTTCTAAGCTCGTTACAGATTTGTCCTATTAAAACTGGGAACATCGTCTTCATGGAGATTTACCTACAATTTAAGAGAAATAATCGTATCTTAATCCGTTTACCCTCCAGTGTCGGTTTTTCCCTCGGACTCTGCGAGGGATCCCACCTATACCGCCTCAAGGGCAGTGTCCTGGAGCTTCAGACACTGGGTCGGGGGATACAACTAGGGAGGATGACCAGTACCTCGTCCAGGTGGCCTCACCTGCTATGCTGAACAGGGACCTTATGGGAGGATGGGAAGATTGGAAGGAATAGGCAAACAAGTGGGAAGGAAGCGGCCGTGGCCTTAAGTTAGGTACCATCCCGGCATTTGCATGGAAGAGAAGTGGGAAACCATGGAAAACCACTTCCAGGATGGCTGAGGTGGGAATGAAACCCACCTCTACTCAGTTGACCTCCCGAGGCTGAGTGGACCCCGTTCCAGCCCTCGTACCACTTTTCAAATTTCGTGGCAAAGCCAGGAATCGAACCCGAACCTCCGAGGGTGGCAGCTAATCACACTAACCACTACACCAGAGAGGCGACAAGAGAAATAATAGAAAGCATTATCTGTATAATTCACGCACAGTAAATATCAATTCACCCGACAGAAACGTGTTTTACATGATCGATAATTTGACAAAATCACTCCTTGTATTCTGCTTGAGAGAATTGCTGTAACTCAAGAGAGCGGTGGAACAAGGCAACATCCTCCGGCGCTACGGCTCAATTTGTCAATGATCGATGGTGCTTTGTTCCACGCATCGCACACGAAAGGAAGCCGGTATTAACGTGTTCCTCTCTGATACCGAGCTTCACTTCTCATCTTCTTACATTTGACGTTCTGCTGGTGATAAATTATACGCACATAACATTCAGACCCAAAATATGTATTACTGAGTGCAAAAAAGACATGAATATGTCAAAATACATTTGAAATGAGATTTAACTGTTCATTTGGCAAGTTTTGAAAGTCACGACCGAAGATTTTAAAAAATTGCATCAAAAATGCTGCTCTTCACAGCCCAACTACTTGCGAATTTTGTTAAAGTAGCTGTCATACCATTTTCCTAAGAAAAACATTATATCAAATGAACTTTACCCTCTTATTTGGCCTGTTGTGGAAACCATGATCTAAGTTTTTTTCAAACTAACACCAACTCTGCACAACTTACAGCAGAGCTTTATGAAAGAACATTTTCTCACGTCATATGTGGAATACTAGGACGTACCATGCTACCGTCCAAATCCGGATCCGTGGGTAAATGGTTAGCATGCTGATATTTGCTACAAAGTGTCCCGCGTTTGATCCCAGGCCGGTTCGAGGATTTTAACTTTCATGGTGCTTTGTTTCTCTGGTTTGGGGGATTATTTGTACTGTCTTCAATATTATTATTCACTTTAGGCAGTGCCCCAACCTCATAGGCGCGCAGGTCATCTATAGGGCTTCGAAGCGAAAGACCTGCACCAGGCATCTCCGGAGGCCACACAAAGAAGAAGAAAAGGAACGCTTCTTGTTGCGCCTACGTACAGTTCTATCGTGTATGACAAACCGTTTGCACATTGGTTAAAACATATTGTACCCAGAAAAACAATGCTCTTTGGATGAGCACTGAAGTTGTCTTAATTTGGGTGCCGAACCGTAATATGAGCTGATACAGACGCGGGATTTGCTTGAAATTATAAAACAAGTCCTCTTTCTCCGGTTTATTGAAATAAATGAAACTTTCTACGACGAATAATAAACAGTGTATTACTGATGCTGTCTTTGGACTCCCCTCGGTGTCGAACTCGGTCCTCGCGTGCTCTTATCGCACACGTAGCTACTCACTGCGCGGTTGCGTCTCAAAACACACGAGTTTCAAAGCTCACGGAATAAAATTAGTTACAAATAGTATCAAAACTCACGATTACAGACTGGTAGCTAAAGTAAACATTCTAATGAGTCTTAAAATTCACGACTCCGGACAGCAGGTGCATGCGATTACCGCATGAGGGACGAGGTGCCCGGTGACTCACGCTTCCCTTACGACAGGCAGGGGATATTGTGGATATTATTCCGCCACTCCAACCCACAGGGGAAAAATAATGGCTGGTGAATGAAAAGACCGAGGTTTATTATTATTATTATTATTATTATTATTATTATTATTATTATTATTATTATTATTATTATTATTATTATTCCGGGGTGTTTGTGGATCGCAGAGGTAAAAGAAGGTGCCGGGGTGAATAGGTCTAACTCCAATGTCAAAATTAATTAAAACTTAAACTGAAGGTTTTATTTTCTTAAATTCAACCTTAGCAAATTTTCATAACAATGAAACGTCAGGTACAATGACCAATTTTAGGCAAGACAAGAAAATTCAAAATTTAGTGACAGTTTAAAAATCTGGGCTTCAAGCCCCTCGCTTTACAATTCTTGAGCACCTAGCTCAAATTTACAAACGAGCACAAATTTACTCAAGTGCAGAAATCCCTCAATACATGGAGCACTTGCACCCAAAATACAACATCTAGCCTTTAAGAGGCATACAGTAATCTTACTTTGAAAAAGAGCTAACAGGCTCTCAGTTTTCCAAGCCTATTCAAGTTAACATCAACTTCAAATTCTGACCTCTGAAGGTACAACTTCCAATAGGAAAATGATTATACAGGGGTATTTAATACCCAACCTACTGGGCCTTCATGTAAAAGGAAAAACGGTTAAATAAATGGCCCGAACACAAAATGAATGGAGGCGAATGCTTGCACACCTAGATATGAGCATTTAAAACCTAAAGGGCACTAGGCCGGTGAAACAGGGGATATTCCCAAACTACTGAGATGACTCGTATAATGATAAATTAATGCATTACGGAAAGGAAGAAGGCCAGTTAGAAACGTAGTCACCTCAAACCAAGATGAAGGGGAGCTTGAGAGTGTACATCACTCTCTATCCCCGATTTACAGTTAACGATTTTATGAAGTTTCTACATTAGCCGGCAGAAAGTTACATTTTTAGGAAAACTAGGTTACATAGTTAATGATTCGGACCTTTCCCTCAGGTTAAACTGCGGAGCTAGCAAGAAATAAAGATGTTATGTGGCCATTACCTTGTTGAAGAACTGCTGCCTGATGAAAGAGACCTCCCGCCTCCTGCTTTGACACACACACTCAATAAGATGACGATCAAGTGGCCAAGAGACGAGAAAATCCGAAGTTTATAAACCCTCGGGGAAAGTTCGAGATCATTCATGAATAATCAAGACACACCCACAGAATTTTATTGGTAGATTTAAAAAGTAACTCTCAGGATCGAAGAAGAAGACTGTAATTGGTAAAGAATTAATTACAGAAATTAGGGATTAGCTAGATTCAAAACTGGTGGAAAGAAAAGATAAATATTGCCAACCCAAAAATAAATGAGCACCAGTTAGTAAAAAAAAAACTTATGAATACAAAACTTCTTTAAATCAAAAGTTCTTTCACATCGCACCAGGGTGCATGATCATAGTTTTTTTGTAGTGACATCTATGGAAGAAAGTCCAAACTTCTTGATGAATGGCAAACAAAACAAGTAGAAATACAGTCGGTTCAGGAAACTTCACAATAACAAAATTACATCAGATTTCTGTGGTGATATCTTCTGAGTAAATTCATAAGTTGGTCTAGTTTCAATTTCACGGTTTCTCCAGTAGAGGAGTTCTTTTAGGCGCAAGGTTTAAATGCGCGGCGTTGGGGTGTACCTCCCGGTACAATTATTATTATTATTATTATTATTATTATTATTATTATTATTATTATTATTATTATTATTATTATTATTATTATTATTATTATTCTGGTGCAGGTCTTCATAGTTGACGCCGTATAGGTAACCTGCACGTGTGTAAGGATAAGGCCCTACTTAAGATGAAGTCTAATGCTGAAGATAGCACGAACATCCAGTCCCCGAGCCATAAAAATTAACTAATGAAAGTTAAAATCTCCGACCCGACCTGAAATCGAACCCGGAACCCCCTGGACCCCTTGGAGCAAATGCCAGCATGCTACCAATTTATGCATGCAGCCGGACGACATAAAATTAAAGTAGGTATATTGCCCGCTGCTAGTTAAAAGAAACTGCCAATTGATAGTACTGGGGCTTAGTTCCATTATGCAGCCAGAAGGCGCCATTTACTTGATAAGGCATTTTATTTAGAGATATTAAAGATCAAGAAAGTTAATTCACTCATTTATTTTCATCACTTGGAGATTAATTTGCAAGAAAGGCGTATTTCTATTTTTCGTAAGAGTTAATCTATTCGCTTATTTCAATAGATTGTCTATCTGACACACTTAAAACGAAAAAGAAAATACTCATGACGCATCCGATTATTCTGTGCGATATAACTGAATGATATTTGAAACTCTTTCGATTATTTAAATAATCGGATGGATGTTATTCGATTATGAAAAGTACTACATTATCCCATCAGTAATAGGGTGGACATTTATCCATTCAAAGAAGAACTGGCCCTGCTCGTGAGTTTTGAGACTGGCCCAGGTAGAGAGACCTGTTCTTACTAATCCTCTTCCTGGAATTCGTGAGTTTTGGGACTCATGAGTTTTGAGACTCG
Organism: Anabrus simplex; assembly: GCF_040414725.1. Lineage (NCBI taxonomy): Eukaryota > Metazoa > Arthropoda > Insecta > Orthoptera > Tettigoniidae > Anabrus > Anabrus simplex. Next base: position 1,269,953,264 of record NC_090265.1, read on the forward strand.
TGAGTTTCCAGACGACACGCACTGCGCAAGGGGGACCATTAGACAAACAACCATGGCACTGGTGTATGTCTGTGATTATGACCACACAGCGAGTGTCTGTAAATATGAAGTCACGTAACCTGTTCGTGTGCATGTGATTCACTACACTGACCTAAGTACAGGTGTGTTGTGTTTGTCGCAATACATCGCTTGCCCATGCGACTGGAGTGACGCACATCATACAGCAGCAGTCACTGTAATACGACAAGTGTTCTTACCTACGAAAGTTATTGTACTGAAAATTAAGACCTACAACCTGTTTTCCAGTCATTGACCGAGTCAGGGATGGAATGACTGAAGCCCCCATCTTGCAGCGAGGATAGGAATTTTTTGCAATTTGCTTTACGTCGCACCGACACGTCTTATGGCGACGATGGGACAGGAAATGCCTAGTAGTTGGAAGGAAGCGGCCGTGGCCTTAATTAAGGTACAGCCCCAGCATTTGCCTGGTGTGAAAATGGGAAACCACGGAAAACCATCTTCAGGGATACCGACAGTGGGATTCGAACCCACTATCTCCTGGATGCAAGCTCACATCCGCGTGCTCCTAACCGCACGACCAACTCGCCCGCTGCATAGGAATTGTGCCGGCTGCCGAGGCCTGTCGCACTCCTCTGGGGCAATGATTAATGAATAATGAAATATGGTATTGGAGAGTGTTGCTGGAATGAATGATGAAAACCGGACTACCCGGAGAAAAACCTGTCCCACCTCCACTTTGTCCAGCACAAATCTCACATGGAGTGACCGGGATTGAAACCACGGAACCCAGCAGTAAGAGGCCGACGCGCTGACGCCTGAGTCACGGAGGCTTTTAAGTTATTGTACTACTTTACCTAAAAATATTGTGTTTTACAACGTACTATCACAGTATCTATGTCTGGAAAACAAACATAATTTTTACGTATGCATTGAAAATATAATTATCTGATATCCCCTTCCCCCCTATACACTATACATATAAAAGATGTTTCTAATGTTTCCAAACGTGTGGGAAGTATTCATTGGTGGGGGTGTGGGGGTGAGGACAGTACACCCCAAAATTATACCAGAGGTCCCAAGGAACACGATGCCTACGGTCGATCGCTTTGTACGGGAAGTATTGGTATTAGCCTTACCTGGCACATCCCATGTCGAATAGTTATTGTCATGTAGGTGTGCCCGCAGGGATACTGTATTCTAATACAAGAATTCCTCAAAATGTCAACCATTTACCTGAATGCACGCCTGAACACGCCACATAATTGTTTATTGGACACGTTCGAACAATCCGGGCATCGATTGCAACCATGTTCCACACGCTGGCGTAGTACTCCAAAGTCCGCAACGACATTTCTGTATCGAAACCTAATCATAAATATGAACTATCGTCCACAATAACTAGCTCGTATACGACCGACCGTAGATCATGTGTACATTTTTGGGGTGTACTATCCACACACCCCGATTACTTCCCATATATATTTGGGAACATCCTGTACGAACGTGTACAGATATTATACAACCTGTGTCTGAAAAGCTCGGTGGATGGTCTCATGAAATAATGACAACGTAAGTTACACACAAAACTCCTTTACTAGCCCTTGAAGTAATCTCCGTTAGCCACAACACACTTTTGACATCGACTGTAAAGCTGCTGGAAGCTGGCAGCAAACGCTTCTTTCGGAATCCCCCGGAGAACCCTTGTCACGCGTTGTTGGATACCTGCTACACTGTCGAAGCGGTGGCCTTTCAGGGCTAATTTATGACGGGGGAACAAAAAAAATCTGCCGCCGCCAAATCCGGAGAATACGGAGGGTGTGGAAGAAGAGTCACCTGGAGTTCAGTGAGAAACTGCGTCACACGGATCGCGGTGTGCGGAAGGGTCTTGTCATGGAGAAGCTTCCACTGTCCACTCCGGTACAGTTCAGGCCGAACCCATCTGATGCGTTGCAGTAGCCGTTTCAAAACTCCCTCGCAGAATTCCGAGTTGGCAGGGGTAAAAATTCATGATGAATGTCAACAATGCTGTCGAAAAAGGCAGTCAGCATTGTCTTAATCATGGACTTTGTGCACCGACTTTACTTGAGAAGCGGAGAAAACGCTGAGCACCACGCCATTGAAGTCTCTTGGTATCCGGATCATACTGGTAGCACCACGACTCGTCTGCTGTGATGATCGTTTTCAACACCTCCGGATATTGACACAAACGCCAATGAAATCTCCCGACGTTTTTATCCGAGTTTGCTTCTGCTCATCTCTCAGGTTGTGCGGTACAAACCGGGCACATGTCTTCCGCCTTTTCAAATGCTCGTGAACAATGGCCCTTACACTGACCTTGCCTACACCCACTTCGTCTCCTATCATTCGTAAGGACAGTCGCCGATCATTCGCAAGCATCTGTCGCACTCGTTCGATGTTGTCTTAGGATGTGCTTGTGGTTGGTCGACCCGAATGCGTCTCGTCCTCAGCACCTTCCTTTCCATCTCGGAAGCCTTTAATAGTCAAAAACGCACTTTTTACTCACTGCTTGAGCGTGGTAAATTTGCACTAACCTTGCGTGTGTTTCCGTTGCCGTTTTGCCTAGGTGGAAGCAAAACTTGATGTTAACACGTTGCTCCGTTTTGCACTCCATTGTTCAGTGACACGAGTCCTCACACTGACTTCGTGCGATGTGTTGCAGCGTTTAACTCCGTTTAACTGTGTTGAGTTGACCGATAGGGGGCACTTGGTTTCATGTCTCGCAATGCGTATGCGCGAGCGCATTGTCCGAACTAGCACGGTGTACAAACTAGGCGAGTATTCACCGAACATTTCAGACACAGTTTGTATAAATAACTTTGGTCCTCTAATTTGAAGAACACAAATTTGTTTACAATTGGTTTTGCGAGACACCGACACACATGGGTTTTTGGCGACGATGAGATAGGAAAGGCCTAGGAGTGGGAAGAAAGGGGCCGTTACCTTAATTGGGGTGTGAAAATCGGAAACCACGGAAAACCGTATTCAGAACTGTCGACAGTGGAGTTCGAACCCACTATCTCCTGGATGCAAGCTCACAGCAACGCGCCCATAACTCGCCCGTTGAAGAACACTGTTAAGTTGGTTCACTTGTTTATTAATATTATATAACACGACCTATTACATTGGTCATATTCATTCATCATTGAACCATCCCAAACAATTTCACTGAGAAATGTACGTGCAGCGAAACGTGAGGGCACTGGTAGTTCTTACATACATGCCCAATTTACATTGTTTATATGAACTTCTAGTTGACAGTAATATTCCAAACTGATACGTTGTTAACTGGTATTTTCTTCGTTCCTTCCTCTTTTTATAAAAATGAATTATTGTTTTAATTCTATCAATTTTTATAAATTATAGCCATCTGAATTTAATTTGAAATCCAGGTCCTACGATATTGCAGTTAATGCAACTTAAATGTACAAATTACCCATTTTTCAGAATATCTGTCATAAGCACCATTGAAACAAGTGAAATATTATTTCATCTCCGATCATCAATAAACTCTCCTGTTAGACTTGGAGTTTGAAAAGTTGTTTCTACCACCTGTTTACATTTGAAAGTTCTTCAAAACATTTCACCTTCCGAAAGCCTCACAGGAATCAATCAGCCTCTGGACTGTCCGTGACACGTGCTATTTTCTTCTTATCGGGAATTTTTCAATTCTTAATAGAACTCCATACATTTCATCTTCGTGTAATTGTGTTCTCCACTTACTTTAATTTCGTCTTACATTTTTATTTCTCAATCTAATTCGTCACTACATTTCCATTCGATTGTTGAATTCACCAACAAAGTATTTGCCACGAAATATTTTGTTTCTTAATGAGAAGACTTGAGCTCTAAAGTCTTTAAGTTTCCTATTATTAAGTCTTCGTTCGCCTTTGCAACCTAGAAGAACTGTGTAATCACTGAATAAAGATTTATGTAAGTATTGATACAAAGTGGGACTGTTTAAAACATAGTGATCGACAATGTACGACGTTAATCAGAATTTAGTACATGTATCTAAGGGTGACCAGCACATGTCTAATTTTTGATCACCTAATATGAAAATACTATCCAGTGGTATTTTGTCTTCTTACACAAAAGACAATGAAGAAAGACTGTTTAGTCCGATCTTATTTGTAGTATTAAAGCTTCAGTAATTCTGTAAGTACTAAATTATCCGAGCATAGAGGAGTAGTGTATCCTAATAAACCCCGATTTAATATCATTTCCAGCGTCTGAATTTATTCAGGGAATAATGTTAGGCTACAATCATCATAGTAGGCTTATTGTAGATTGTTGTCCGATAAGTGGAGAATCAAAGAGATTAGTTCCGGAGCCCTGTGCAAAGAAAATAGTGGAGCAATATTTTACATCGGTTTGTTCCGCGGAGAGAATGGTTAATTGTAAGTTTTTGAGACAGTAGAAAGGACTTCTATGTTATCGGTCACTCGACGATAGGCTTTTTCAATTGCTATTATTATGGTGAGGTCTGACTTGTTTTATCGGGTGTAACAAAATCATCTGTTTATGATATTAAAATTAGCAGATGATAATTAATGTAGTTTATTCCCTTTTCAGTGAGGATAGTTAAGAATGCTTTGTTTAGCCTCTATGGACTGTGTGTGAACGTCGATCTCATTTTGATCGATTAGATGTTGTTCAACTGCCGGCATTGTCATCCTACCAGAGTCCCGTGAGACTATTTTTAATGCCTTTTTTTTTCTCTTCACCCGAAAGTCTTCTGGATTCTGATTCCACTTCTACCCTAATAGCTTTATTATTATTATTATTATTATTATTATTATTATTATTATTATTATTATTATTATTATTATTATTATTATTATTATTATTATTATTATTATTTGCACCTCAACCTTATCTGGTCATGAACCCATCTGTTGCCCAGAATCTTTCTTAATATCCTTCGTTCCCATTTACTAACTGACCAGTTTATCGCTGTTTACCTATAGTCGAAGTCTCCGTTTCTATAACCGAGGAAGAATAATCCAACACACGTCCATTTAGTACTAAGGTTCATCCTGTTGATGGTAAATTTGTGACATGAGGAGGGCCTCTCCCTAGAGTTTCCTGTTTGAAGTTCCCACCTAGGAACATGATGTTGTAACTTTAATTTAGTGAGAAATGTAATAGTTAGGGATTGGCATCTCTTTCTCTTTGGTCATTTCAAAGGGTTGTTCATAGCCCAGTCTGTCATCATAACAGGAAGGGCCAGTTACCTGATAAAGATTGTCATGACTGTGGGCTCACTTGCTGAGGTTCGCAGGTTCACACCTCACTTCAGGCAGCTGGCCTGCTGGGGCAACGAGTAAGGTAAGCTTCTTCATCCTAAACCATGTGACTCAAGAAGATTATAGTGGCATAGGGAAGATAACAGCGTTACCTTATAACGTAAAATTTAGGGTTATGCCATACCTACTTCGGCTTCAATGTAAGGGTATTATTAACTTTAACTCTTCATTCATCATGTAAGTTTTCTAGTTTCTTGAAGCCGCGAAAGTAACCAACCTAATGGACGTAACGTCTTAAGAGGGAGCACGACTGTTGACCTTCGTTTCCCTTTACTCAGCTTTGTTTCTTGTGACATAGGTTTTCAAAATTGAATCGTATCTTTCATTTTTCGGCTGTTAATTTTCCTACCTTCTGGTCACAAAGCAGTATGGTGCCATACACTTTTTAACTGGGTCTCGTGCCCTTTAGGTTTTAGGGTTGTATGATGTCATGGGATTGCTAAGTGGTTTCCAGTATACATTTTCTCTTTTGTGTTTTGGGCTATTTTCCAAATATTCGTTGGCTTGCCTGAGAAATAAAAGGGCAGCGAATGTTCAGTAGAATAGGTGCTGGTATTTGAAAGCTGGTAGTCCTTGTTACTAATAAAGCTCTGAGAGCTGTCGCCTGGTAATAAAGTTACTTAAATGACTACCAATAGTTGTTAAATGTGATCGACCGCCATTGCTAACTAACTTGTTGTGGTTTCTTGTTAACAGGACGGAAATAAAAAGTGTGAGATAGGAAATATATAAGTGTCTCTTCCAGCCCTACGGCCCTGCCATCTCTTTGCCCACAACCTGCGGACCGCCATTACAATAATGGTGATTAGTGCTCTGAATATATTATATTAATTTTGCCTTATTTCAGAGTTCATTAATGGGCGCTTGTTCTCCATGTTGTCTTCATGGTGTACGTAGTTACTATTTCGAGGTAGGCAAGGCATTATTATTATTATTATTATTATTATTATTATTATTATTATTATTATTATTATTATTATTATTATTTATTACTAACAGTAAAATCAGAATTATTTTCTCAACATGCCCTTATGAAGCACATATCGATAGTGAATTGAGTATCAGAGTATGATAGCACAGATATCTACCCAAGCTCTGCGGCAATTAAGATGAAAATCAACGTGATGGAGGGTCGGAAGTATTACCTGAAAAATCACCGGGGATCTGGAAGGGTATCTGGTCTAAATACCCTTGGAAAACCGAAAACGTTCCGGGGTGTCTCGAGGAGATCATATTAAGGACTATGATATAAATATCTAAACAGAGTTCACATAAACAATTAGTATACCAGGCAGGTACCTTGAAAGTACTTACTTTCATATCGAACGATTTTTGACATATTTATATCAAGCTTAGTCATATTCACCAGTCATTATTTTGGAATGAGTGGCATTTTCTTTTATGGAAGGATAATCTTGGGTCATATTCACGTTTGCCAATTACTGAATCAGAATTGGATGTGAACATTTCTGCATAGTACAACAAGATGTAATAGTGTACAAGTGTGCTTTCATCTGAATAGGTCTGCGAGGGTGCAAAGCAGCGGGGTGTCGGTAGACAAAACTAAATTAATTACTGTGAAGTTGCTTGATGGAATGCTTTGAAAGCCGAGAGTACTTTGACGTCTGCATTCAATCGTGAGGAAAGCTTAACGTTTATAAGCTGTAGTGTAGTAGTGCGCACTAGTACTCCCATAGAATTGGTGCTTTATTATTCCCGTACGAAAAATATTCATTCCCTGTTCGGGTTTTATCCGAAAACAATCCATTAAAAATAAAAACCTCGATTCAGAATTACCGCCGTATAAACTCAAATTCAGAAGTTGTCCGATGGGATGGTTGCCTAGCTGTACTTGACATAAAACCTAAAATCACCACCATCACCTATAAAGGTATTTCGAGACTGGAAAGTTGCTTACTCGGTCTGAAACTCATATCTTCATTTATTTCAAGTACAATTACCGGACTGAGTAGTTCAGAGGTTACTACCCTGGCGCTGGACTTCTGACCTCAAGTTGGAGGGTTTTATCTCTGCCGAGTCCAGTGGTATTTGAAGGTGATCAAATACATAAGCCTCGTTTCGGTATATTGACTTGCGCGTAAAGAACACCTGCGAGAAAACATTCTGGCACCTAGGCGCCGCGTCTCCAAAAACCGTAAGAATAGTTAGTGGGATGTAAAACTTTTATTATTATTATTATTATTATTATTATTATTATTATTATTATTATTATTATTATTATTAGCAAATGGACCCGTGATTCCCTATGGTATTTTACATTGTATACGAATTTCTCCGTAAATTACTGTAAAGCCAGTGAATAAGATCATACTAAATTGCATGTCTCTTAACGCTTTCTGAGAAATTAAATAGGAAGGACGCCAGACATTGTTTCCGATGTAATATAGGCATTGGGGAAGTTTTGAGGATATTGGCAGGCCACATTTCCTACTGCAAATCACAATCGAGTATGGGAGTTTCTACTATAACGGCAGGCTCACTTGCAAACTGCCATTCACAATAGACATGGTGAGTTTTCTTTATAAAGACAGGCCCCTTTTTCTAATGCCAGTCACAATCAGGATGGAGAGATTTAACTATAATCGAGAAATGCAGCTCTATCTAACGTATCAACAATCGAGATACGGCAGTAAGTCATAGGACCAAAGTTGTAAATCTCTCCAAATTTAACGGCGATTGTGCTATCTGTTTTTTGATACGACTTACCCTTTAGCCATCAATTATCCCGAAACTAAGGTCTGCACCTTCATTAAAATTGCATCCATATTTCGATATTCACCCGTGCCAAAAGTTATACATTTAAACAGCTTGGAATTTTCCCTCAAAGGAAAGAGTGTCCAGGTTTCGGTATTACCACTGGCATACATAGGGAGTGATGAAGGAAGAAAGTAATACAGTTAAGAAAGTTGAAATTAATAGAAAATAGGATTATAACTGAGGACAGCCGTATAGGACAAATACGTATAAATACCAAATGGATGTATTTGAAAATAAAATGCCCCTCAATAAATTGTGACGGTATGAGTTAGGGATATAAGAAGGCAGTTACAGAGGCGAAATTTAGGTGTAGGAATTCATAGATAAACAGATAAGATGATGACTTGTGGTGTTATACTTAAGCCTAAAGAGACAAGGCAGAGGCAAGAAATTAAAGTGAAAACAGAGGTAGAGTAGAAATAGGGTAAGAATTACAGCAAATAATGCTAGAAAACATTTTACGGTGTGAAATAATGGGCTTCACTCAGCGGTACTGCTCAAATATTAAAAGCGCCCATTAGTGCTATTCGAGGACGATTGTGACCTCCACCGGTATTCCGCCAATATCCCGGAGAATGGCCGATTGACGTCTCACTTGCCTTCTACCGAAGAAACAACCACGTGTTCACAGGAATGGTGACGAAAATGGCAATACGTTACTTCTCTGCTCGCAAGCAGTCAGACATGTTGCCATGGTAACCAGTAGGTTCGTCGGTCACGCAATGCAGAGCATGAGAGCCGCAGAAAATAGTAATTTTCTTCTTCATTTGAAGAGTAAGCGAAATTATGAACATTACAAATGTTGTTTATAATGAAGGAACATTTCACATATAGTCCACGAATTATACAGAAAATCAATAGTATAAGAGAAAATGGAAGAAAAATGCTCTGGTTTTCCTATAAACCCACGTCTATTCAGAGCTTCTTAAATCATGTGCATATCAAAACCTTCCCAGGGATGATTATACTATAAATATGAAGTTTGGTCGAGATCTATCCAGGCATTTCGGCGTGATGGTGGAACAGACAAACAGATACGAAAAATAAAAATCACTGATACGGTCTTGATTTGACCTAAAACTGATGAATATCTGAAATATTGGCAAAACAAACGAAATTATAGACAGTGGACCCCCTAAAACTTTATTTATATTGTTAAGCGTGGACACGTCCATAAGTGCAGACCATTATTTCTAGAGTTACTGCTCTGAAACTGTACGACATATCGACAAACGGATTTCACCATCAGACGCATCTTTTAGTGTTCTATATGGTTAGTCCTGTGACATTTTCTCATAGCTACTATATTTATGGGTTAGATTGAGTTGGAGTCATTGAATAGGATGAAATTTGGTACTGTTTTCACATATTACTTTATTTTTATGAAACTCATGTGACAGCTGGAATCATAAAATTTAGGTAACATACAGCCACTGGCTGCCTGCTGTCGTTTCTTGATGGATGCAGTACTTTTGCATCCACCTCTTGGCACAGGCCACAGTAAAGTGTAGCTTCCACCGAAGTCCCAGTCAACATCCATGGCTGTGACAATATGGATGCTGCTGGGGTATGGGTAGTGCTGAGTAAAGACATTCAGAAAACGACTAGTGCAACTGAGTGTTATGAAAGGTGCTGCTCATAGAGTCAGTCGTGCTGCAATAGTACTTCCTGACCCAGTGAGGAAAGCAATGGCAAACTACTTCACTCCTCATCTTGCCTAGGACGCCTCATTTTGGTGCTGCCATTGGTTTTTGGGGTTTCCTTATAACCGCAAAACCTTTGGTGGTGCTATTTGAGGATCCAACCAGCCCCTGGGATGTTGACCTAACAGATAGATGGCCACTGGGCATGTCAATGTGGGTGCCGAATGTGATAATTGTACGTTTCCTATAAGTGTATCAAACGATAACTTCTTTTCCTAGCGCTTTTTCACACACTTGTGGAGTCGCGGGTGCTAACTCTGTCACACACATATATATATGTATGTATGTATGTATGTATGTATGTATGTATGTATGTATGTATGTATGTATGTATGTATGTATGTATGTATGTATGTATGTATGTATGTATGTATGTATGTATGTATGTATGTATATTTGGCCCTGTTTTACGGCCGGATGCCCTTCCTGACGCCAACCCTATATGGAGGGATGTAATCAATATTGCGTGTTTCTGTGGTGGTTGGTAGTGCTCTATGCTGTCTGAATATGAAGATGAGAGTTTTGGGATGGACACAAACAACCAGTCCCCGTGCCAGAAGAATTAACCAGAAGGGATTAAAATCCCCGACCCGACCGGGAATCAAATCCGTGGCCCTCTGAACCGAAGGCCAGTACGCTGACAATTCAGCCAACGAGTCGGTCTGTCAAACGATAACATATACGTGTAAAAAGTACAAAATTATCTTGAAATCGAGAAATCCAGCTCTGTTTAACGTATAAGGGATAGAGATATGACCAATTCATAGGACCAAAGTTGTAGATCTCTCCAAATAGGACGGCGATTGTGCTATGTGTATTGTGATACGACTTACCGTTTAGCCACCAATTATCCGAAAACGAAGGCCTGGCCCCTCATAAAAATTGCATCCATATTTAGATATTTTCCCAGGCTAAAATTTATACATTTTAACAGCTTGGAAATTTTCCTCAAAGAAAGGAGTGTCCAGGTTTCGGGATTATCGCTCGTACACATATGGAGTGATTAAGGAAAAAATGAATACAGTTAAGAAAGTTGAAATTAATAGAAAATAGGATTTTTAACTGACGACAGCCGGATAGGACAAATATGTAAATACCAAGTGGATGTATTGAAAAATAAAATGTCCCTCAATAAATTGTGATGGTATGAGTTACGGATATATGAAGTCAACAGAGGAGACATTTAGGTGCAGGAATTCTTGAGTTAACCTAAAACGGTTAAATATCTGAAAAATTGGCAAGAAAATGAAATTACAGACAACGGATACCCTACACTTTATTTATTTAGATTATTATTATTATTATTATTATTATTATTATTATTATTATTATTATTATTATTATTATTATTATTATTATTATTATTATTATTATTATTATTACTATTATTTATGAAACGAGTTAGCCATGCGATTAGGGGTCGGCAGCTGTGGGCTTTCATTCTAGAGATAGTGGGATCGAACCGCGCTGTCGGCAGCCCTGAAGATGGTTTTCTCTGGTTTCTCATTTTCACACCAGGCAAATGCTGGGGATGTACGTTAATTAAGGCCACGTCCGCTTCTTTCCACTCCTAGACCGTCCTAGCCCCATCGCCGCCATAACCCCTAACTGTGTCGGTGCGATATAAAGCCAATTGTAGAAAGGTTTATTATTATTATTATTATTATTATTATTATTATTATTATTATTATGATTATTATTATTATTATAAGACGGACAGGATTTTACGGTCATCTGAAAAGAATGGACGGAAGAAAATTAACTAGAGAGATCTTTCACTTTTTTATTCAAACCCAAAAACCACAATTCCCTGGCTTAGAAATACCAAATAAGACCTGCAAATGCTACATATTTCAGCTGAAGATGCCCTTAACAGAGATCGCTTCCGCAAGAAAATATTGACGAATGGGCTAAACCGAGACGAGCAACCGAAGAGAAGACACGGTGCCCCTTGAACAGAGGAGCGTAAGCCCACTCACAAAGAATGAGGGAAATTTGGGCTCTAAAGAAGGCCAAGTTCAGTGTCAAATGCAACAAGACTTAACGTGGTCCTTGATTATTCTTCTAATTTCTTTCTTCGTTATGCCCATTCATAGAGCGCGTTTGAACTGGTTAGTTGGTTTGATAGTTTGTGCCTTCTTATCCTCCCAAAATCTCTTCATGAATGCACTGTGTTGCATCTAGCGTTCTGCCGACCACTTCCTACCAGTTGTCTTTTTGGGTTTCTCCCTAAATTTATGATTAGCTACTTTGGTTCTAAAAGCTCTACGATTTTCCATGATGTCGTCTGTGATATTAATTTTTTGGAGGTCCTCCTTAGTTTCTTCTAGCCATTTTATTTTGACCTTCTTTGAGTTGATTACTTTGAATAATCTTTTAGTTAGTCTGTCGCTGTTCATTCTGTAGATATGGCCATATAAATTAAGGCGTCTTTTCCGTACGGCATCAGTAAACCTGTCGGTGAAGGAGTAGAGGTCCGATTATCTCCTCTTAATCCACATTCCATTTTCTCTCGTAGGACCATAAATTTTCCTGAGAAATTTCCGCTCCTGCTTTTCAATTTCTGTAATTTTATAGTGACCACCTAAGCATATGGTTTCTGCGGCATATAAAGCTTCAGGCAATACAACTGTCTTGTAGTGTCGTAATTTTGCATTATGCGATATGACTCTTTTGTTGTAGTAATTCCACGTCAGTCTGTATGCCTTATGTAGTTTGGTGTTTCTTTCTACATTGGCACTACTGTCTAATCCTGATGGTGGTATAATTTCTCCAAGGTATTTGAAGAAGGGCACATGTGAAATTATGCCGTTTTCCATCTCTAGCGGAGTTCTTTTGCTATTTTGACGTAGATTTTCCATGTACTTGGTTTCCTCGTAGGATATCTGGAAGCCTGCCTTTGATGCTATATTGTGTAGTCTCTGTACGGCATACCTTGTTTCATCCTTGGTCTTAGTAATGATTGCGAGATCATCAGCAAATGATAAACATTTCACATTGACCTTGCTTCCCAAATTTCCGATGTTCACACCCTTGATATCCTTTTCCCACTGTCTAATAACTTTGTCTAGAACTTAAACAGAATAGGGGAGATGCTGTCACCTTGACGAACGCCCGTACATATTTCAAAAGGCTCAGAGATTTCTCCAAGGAATTTTACTTTAGAGGTCGTATTTGTGAGGGTCTGCTGGATAAGTGCTCCGGTCTTCTTGTCCACTCTGAGTTTTTCTAGAGTATCAAATACTGTCTGTCTGTCCACAGAGTCATACGCCTTCTTAAAATCCACAAAGGTGACGATCGTGTTGGCACTTCGGCGAATCCTTAATATCGTCTTCAAGTTCCATATTTGTTCTGCACATGATCGACCTTTCCTGAAACCCGCTTGGTACTCGCCAATCAGGTGATCTGTCTGATTTTCTAACCGGTTCAAGAGAGCTTTGGAAAGAACTTTGTATGCGATTGGCAGTAGAGATATGCCTCTATAGTTGTTTGGATCTGCCTTGTCACCTTTCTTGTGCAATAGGTGTATTAATGCACACTTTATTATTATTATTATTATTATTATTATTATTATTATTATTATTATTATTATTATTTCAGAAAAAATGAAAGAGAGAATGAAAGAGAGAAAATATCATTCTCCTAATTTGGCGTGAAAGGTGAAGTTGTTATCATAGCCACTGGACATACAATTGTCCATAGAATCTGAATCACAGAGACATAACGTTCCATTTGAACCATCCTGTTCAGTGGAGTCATTGTCAGGGATCTTTAATTGTCACTTATATTACTTCCACTTAGTTGTGTCGTGCTTTTAAATTTTCTTTCTTATTTCATCAACTCTTGATCTCTTCCGACCTCGACGATATTAGATTTCTTAGAACGATTAGGACAAAGTGGAAGCCCATGGGGAGCTGCGAATGTTTGTTTCGTCACATACTATATATGTAGTTTCGAGGAGATTTTGATCAGATTCGAGGAATGTAATACGTCCTTTTGACTGGAAGAGACAAGGCATTCCTTGATCATGAACATTATTGTTTCAGTTCTTATCACTATAGTCTTCCATACTTGAATTATTCTCCACAGTAAGATAATCCGTCCTTTATGATATTCTGAGCCTCCAGACAAGCACCATCACCATAGCTTAACTGCTATCTTTTGGCATTTTTAAATTGCCGTAAAAGTTGTAAAAATATTGTACTAGTTGTTTACAATTTATGTAATGAATATGTTGTAATGAATGCTACTTACATTAAAATATTGAATTTCTGAAGTCTAATTTACCTTTATGTACAAAATTCAGAATTTAAAACTCAGCCAGTTTCTTAAGTAGTTGTACATCAATTAATTCACTCTAATCACATCCTTTTATCGTAGATTTACAATCAAAACACATTAAGCCATTTGAGTGTTCGACAGCTTCACACTGATCTATATGATTTTCACGCTGTATTCACTGGTGATATCAATTGTCGAAGCAGGTCACTTTATTTAGGGAATTGTTGAATTTGCATTTTCCTGCTAAGTCTCAAGAGAGAAACTTCATTCGGTTGAAATGTATTAATATAATTTCAGCTGCATGGCGTCATTATGCTCTAACAAATGCCTTACACAATTTTCTATATAGATATTATTGTTCTGAGAGCAGATATTTCCAATATTTCCAAATTTTCAAACCTGTTTTTCCAAGCCGTTATATTTTCGATCTAAAATGATTTGCATTTATAAACCTAGGATATATAATTATTTAATGTATATTTCATTTATTCACAACAGATCTGCATTTAGGATCGTCCTTCAGGTGGCAAATTTTCTACCAATTTTTCAACTAGTCCTTTCTTAAAGGATTTCAAAGGAATCGGAAAGTTCTCGAACATCCTCTTTGGTAATCATTCCATTTCGTAATTTCTCTTCCTATAAACAACGATTTTCTCCTTTTTTCTTCCTGTATTCCAACTTCCTATTCATATAATGGTGTTTTCTACTTTTTAAAATTCTGTTGAAGTGTATTCGTCTACTAATGCTGTTCTTCGCCATCGCTTCACTGACAGCTCGGTACTTACCGCTTAGATGGGTTGCCCGTTTCCATTGTAACATTTTTAACACCATTCGTTTTTGGAAATCAAGCATAAAATAACGTCCTGATTTCCTTTGGATCTTCCCCATTTCTGGAAGGATCAAATAATCCTAGTGAGGGTCCCATACACTGGGACAATAACCCTGACTGGGATCTTATATCCTTACTAGAAACCCTAAATACCCTCATAACCATATGAAGGGATCTCTAATCATTACTTACAACTTTATTAATGTGATTACCCCAATGAAGATCTTTCCTTATATTAACTTTTAGGTACTTACCAGCATCTCCATCAGGTATATTCGCAGTATTATACTACAGTACTAAAAGCTGAGCGAGAGGATTACTTGAACGCGTACAAGCCTTTACACAAGTTACTAAGATAAGGTATTAGAAACGGTGCAGAAGGTTGTGTACGTTATCCTGAACATAGATTTGCGAATACTAACTTTTCGTCTTGGTTTTAAACTAGAGGTAACCATGCCCTTCTGCACACTTACAAATCACAATATTTTCTTAAAAAAACTTCGACAATAAATACAAATTGCAACAGAAATGAACAGCGTTACATCATAATACGATTGAACGAGTCATCCAGATCTATAGGGTTTTGGAATTAATGATACAAAATCCCTTCATCTGCTCACACCTGCCTAGCAACGATCCTCCTCCACATCATCAAGCCATCGTTTTTCTGGTTTTTCCCAGTATCTCCTTCCACCACAGTAACCCTCCAAAACCTTTTTTGGCTCTCTAGTAGTATCCATCAGATACGCATGTCGAAACCAATGAACTCTAGCTATCACAGAAACTAAATATTGTTTTTGTATAGGTCCTAAGCTCCTGATTAATCCCGATATATCATTCATACTCTGTTGTATGTTAGTTATTTCGTTCAGATGTATTTCATTTCTATTAAAGTGTCAATACATGTGTCCTGTTCCTAAGCACATAGTTTCAGTGTACCCTGTGCCATGCACCTAGCTTATATTTAGTTTATCCTGACATTTAATGTATTGAACATTAATCGACCCCATTTAGTACTGATTAATGATATCTTAATATATACTACATATTATTTTTGCACGTTCCTTCACTTTATGTCAACAAGCGTGATCACTTCAATGTCCGGCTCCATGGCTAAATGGTTAGCGTGCTGGCCTTTGGTCACAGGGGTCCCGGGAATTTTAACCATAATTGGTTAATTTCGCTGGCACGGGGGCTGGGTGTATGTGTCGTCTTCATCATGATTTCATCCTCATCACGAGGCGCAGGTCGCCTACGGGAATCAAATCAAATGTCCTCAGACATTCCCGGCACTAAAAGGCATACGCCATTTCATTTCATCACTTCAATGGAGCTTCATTTATTAATCAGTTATGTAACGTTACTGCGTTTATGTCTCGCAAAACTCCCTCAACACATCTCTGGTTTTGGTGTTAAATGTTAATGTGGACGTTTGCAATTTTGGAATTACAGGAAACTTTTAATCCTGTGAAAGCCATTAGTCACCACTTTAGAATAATGTTTGTAATTGAGTTACTTTGCTACTGAGCTGCATTGCCTACACCTCACCTCTGTTCCTTTGGCGAGTTTTGGGAATTTTTGAATTATCAGTAGATCTAGTAGGGAGAGGGGATAATATTCTCAGCTAACCAGTTGCAAATTAATAGGGTACCTCTTTAACATGCCAGTCGGCCCACGAGCGCAGTAGTTTCTTCTTACAAATGTCCCGCATGCACTGGTGATGAGCGGGATATCTACTAACTTATTTTCACAGGAGCACTACTGCTAGCAGGTGGGTTACGTTGAAATATGAGGAAAGAACAACCGGACGGTCGTTCGCAGCATGTTCCTCAGCGCTACCCGTCCAATGCAACCCCTTGTATAGTACTAGGCTGGTGTATGGTACAAAAGCAGTATATTTGTTATCTACATATCGGCAATGGCTAGTGTGTTCAGCAACAACAGATTCACAGACAACATTTTAATCGATGGAGAATCTGGTCGGAATTCACCTGGTATGCACAAGATTTTCCAAAATGACGTCTGCCCCCTATAAACGTATTTCGCAGAACAGGTCTGCAATTAAAGGTCAGTGTATCGTTCAAGGCACATACCACCAGGAGCAGATCCGTCTCTGACAACGATGACGTTGTGCGGAACTTTGAACTTCACCTAACGTCACCTAACTGTGATGATAAACAAATAATAATAATAATAATAATAATAATAATAATAATAATAATAATAATAATAATAATAATAATAATAATAATAATAATAATAATATACAAGCCATCATGTTTACAACGTACACATATTTAATGAGCTGTGGATGAGCTAGGAGTAACCCGAACGTCAGTACAAAGGATCCTGAAGGAGAGAAAATTCCACCTACATCAGCAACTTTATGGAGACGATTTCGATAGCAGGGTAACATATTGCCGAAGAAAGGCCGTGGCATTAAAGCAAGATTCACATTTTATCCGCAATATCCAACACTCAGCAATCTCCATTATTGGGCTCCAGTAAACTCCCACTTAGTACGAGGACAGCATATACAAATCCAGTGAGAGGTTAATGTGAGATGCGGTATCCTGGGAGACTACATCATTGGGACTGTTTTCATAGCCCCTAGGCTCACCGGTAGGCGTTATCTGCAATTTTTAGAACTTTTCTGCATATTTGGAGTATTTACAAACGCACCCTGTTATAGAACGTGTAAAGTAAAATGACTACTATATTTTTCACCAACACCCGAATTATAGCATGTTGTAACGCTCCTTCGAGAGCAAGTGATTAGACATTCCACAGAACAAGTGTGCATGCGGCACATTTGTAAGTAGAAAGTATGTCGCTCGCAGGCCTCTAGTATATCTACTTTCATTTTCATACTCCCTGCATTTCATCTTTTTTGCCGCGCTGAGTGGCTCAGACGGTTGAGGCGCTGGCCTTCTGACCCCAACTTGGCAGGTTCGATCCTGGCTCAGTCCGGTGATATTTGAAGGTGCTCAAATATGTCAGCCTCGTGTCGGTAGATTTACTGGCACGTAAAAGAACTCCTGCGGGACAAAATTCCGGCACCTCGGCGTCTCCGAAAACCGTAAAAGTTGTTAGTGGGACGTAAAGCAAGTAGCATTATTTATTATTCATTTCATCTTCTATTTATTAATGTAGATTGTGAACAAAGGAATGAAAGGTTTTTCATATAGTCTCACTGCTAACTAAGCAAGCTTCTAATCAAGCAGACTGGTTCACTAAGAAGAAGCGTGCCAGATTTGAGTAACCTTGAATATTGTGAAAAGCCTTATGCTTTATGGCTCTTTCACTGCAGTGATTTGCTGCTACAAATCAGAGCCCAGTGCATAACTCGAGTCGCACTAGAGATGTAGTCGCAGCCCATTGAGCCCGACACCGTTAATGGGGGAGCAAACAAGGCGCTTCTTACGACTATGTGAGAGCGCCTCTAAATAATATATTGCCTCCATTGAAACTGAGGCAATAAACATTGAGCTCGCTTCAAATGACTACAGCTCTAAAGTTATGGTACTCTCCTTGTGTTTACCATGAGACACATTATGGAGAAAAATTCGCCTCAGAATTATTTCCACTAAAATAAGTTTGACCTTTCGGTACTGGAGTCAAAGGAGGAGAATATAGCTTCTTTGCCATAGAAGCAAATTTTATGTATTCTACTTTTTATAAAGACGCCTATACTATAACTCATTAGAATGGATCATACCTACTCTCTCCCTTCACAACGAGGTATTAACGGAAGACTTGGTCTCTTCCCAAACTACATATCTATGATTGTATTATTCCTCCGCTTCCTCCTTTATCAGAACTCCTCTAAACCACTCCTTTTCAGTTTTTACTAAAGTTCCACTATTCACTTTTTCACCCATTAGAGCACCATCACAGAACACATAACCAGAGCTTTCCCTACATCAAGACACTTCTGCTTCCTTCACTAATATTGTTCTCTGATTTATGCGATATCTTATGGTTGGTTGGTTGGTTGGTTGGTTGGTTGGTTGGTTGGTTGGTTGGTTGGTTGGTTGGTTGGTTGGTTGGTTGGTTGGTTGGTTGGTTGGTTGGTTGGTTGGTTGGTTGGTTGGTTGGTTGGTTGGTTGGTTGGTTGGTTGGTTGGTTGGTCGGTCGGTCGGTCGGTCGGTCGGTCGGTCGGTCGGTCGGTCGGTCGGTCAGTCGGTCGGTCGGTTGTAATGACTTCCTTGAACCTCTTCATTGGTTAGACAACATCGTATGGATTCTAATGTATTTCTTTGAAATGACTTCGTTTAAATACTTCATTTGTTAGGCAATATCATATGGTTTCTGTTTGGTTGAAATTACTCCGTTGAACCACTTCATAGAACGGTGACCTGTACAAAACCATTCGTTGCCACAAACTGCAGCTATCAATCTACTACTTGTTTCCTGACAGTGATGGATATTGCAACATATTATTGGGTCGTAGTCTTCCACCATTGATTTGAGGAACAATAGAGTGATTCCAAAATAAATGTAGCAATGAAGTTCACCCAACATTAAACTGATCATGGATTTATTGCACTTTGTGGAGAGTTCCAATCGCTTGCAATATTCAGCACGTGCAAATACCATAATCCACTTAGCACGTCGATTGGCTGCATATTTCTCTGCCAGAAGGCGTCTTGTTCGTTATATGACAGGTGTCTCATAGTCTGTGGTTCATAAGTTTTTAATTTCGTTCAATCGCCTTCTACCTACGCGTACAAAGAGTTGACTATACAACAAATGGCAACTCTCTTTTTAAGGTTAACACCGAACTCTGCCTACATCATTTGAAATATAGAGACTAGTATGGAACAGTTTGCTGTTAGGGCCATCGGATATTAACAGAGCTGGCAGAACATGAATATCTAGTTCGAAGCTTTATATTAATTTCGGAACTGACATTGCACGGAATTCAACTCTTCACAAGCCCTAATAATTATTCGTCCAACATAACCCATGCTATGATTCCGTCCTACATAAAATTATAATACCCTACAGTTTATTTTTGAGATGTGTTAAATTTTCATCCTCTACTTGAAGTTTAAATGAAATGTGGATAATATATGAAACCTGACAAGTTGTTTTTCATAATGTTATGCTATTACGTCTGAAAATGAGGTACAATGAATTATTATAAAATATATTGCGTTTTATTCATCTATAATTAAAATTCACCTTCAGTTTTGAACATCAGTGAACTCGGGAAGCATAAAACGTAAATAAGGACGCTTATGCTCGGATCAGCATGCGTAATTCAACATAAAGAGTACGTGTTCCATACATGTGGGCCTCGTAGGAACGCTAATTTACGTTGGTATTGAAATTTCTCACAGATCTGCTTTCTACAGTATATTGTCCACCTCTTTTCCCCTTCTACATGCTTCTAACAACATGATTGAAAAGTTTCATACCTCTCCACCAAAAGACGATAGACAGCGTTCCTAATCGCACATCATAGGGGAAAAACACCTCTTATTTGCTACTATCGCAGCAATTTCCATTAAGGTAGGCTATCTATGACCCACCCTTAATTTCACTCCGAATGTAATAACGTGCGTTGTTTTTTATTTGTTTAATTTCGATTTATTTCATGCCTGTCATAGGGAGATGCGGTAGGACTGACTGGGGTCAGATAATAGTAACACTAAGTGCGGAAATGTTATAAAGAAAACGAAACTTTTGCGGTCCACTAGTATGGCCAGATTTTCTGCACGCAAGTTTACCTGCTTACATTTGCAGGATTATTTTTGGCCCTTTGTCAATTCTTCTGAAATATATCGTCAGTACACTAACTAAGCTTTATCATAATTCCAAATCCACAATATAAAGTACATTCTAACTCGGAAATTAATTCTCAGAGCTGGTTAGAGAGGGAAGTTTTTGAAATCCTGTGGACAGAACAAGAGCAGAACTTGTTTAAGTCCACAGCTGCAGATGTCAAGTTCTCACTCAGAGTGCCTCGTACTGTCTGCTCGCTAATATTAAAATATTCCCACTTTCCATGAAACATGCAAATCTCTTTGCACTAGCGTTCAGTTTTTATATTTGATATGCAAAGAAGTATCGGCAGTCTGGTTCTGGAGATCAATACAGTTGGTCCAAACAAGTGCTAGATGACAAAGTACCTATTACACTGAATGAAGTACACTGATTTTGAAAAAAAATAACTATGGTTATTATTATTATTATTATTATTATTATTATTATTATTATTATTATTATTATTATTATTATTATTATTACGATATTTACGTGTAAAATACCTATGATACTATTAAAACAAGTTATTTTCTAGAAGGTGTTTATTCAATACAAGAACAAATACCTACAGGTTGCCTGGTAACAGCACAGCGTACAAAATATTATTCGAATCTTTACTCCTAGTCACTGCGCGTTAGATTGACATATGCTAACACGCACCCCTCAATTCAGTGTTCTAATCTGAAGATTCTGGCAGCAACATTCAGGTTTCTGGTCTTTTAATGGCTTTGTGAAGAGGTCTGCCAACATTTTCTTCCTGGTGATCTATGATAACTGCACTTTGCCTTAATTTTGTGTTTCACATATTAAGTGGTGCTTAACATCAATATGCATTACGCGATTATGAAACAGGAGATTTGTAGAGAGATATATAGTTTCCTTGGGGGCTTCCATTGGTGCCATATATTCTGTCTCTGTACTTGATAATGGGACATTTTTCTGTTTCGTATTTTCTATTTTTTTATCAACGTTAATTTCACATTCCTCTTCTTTTTCATCTATCACAATCATTTCTTTCGAATCAACCGAGTTACCAATATGCTTACTTATGCTCTTCCATTGTATTTAAATATGCTTGGCATCTTCATGCCTACCCCGATGCTGAATCTCAATGTCATTTTCTTCTATTATATTCCCATCACGTGTATCTTCAACGTGCTTCATCATTTTTACACTTCTAGCAATCTTTACTCTTCTCTCCTCTTCTCTTCTCTTCTCTTCTCTTCTCTTCTCTTCTCTTCTCTTCTCTTCTCTGGTATCCATTAGCGCAATGCTTAGGATTCTGCTGAATACCCAAGAATGATGCATTTTGATGAGGGAGGATCTAGCTTCCTTCTGTCTCTTTCTTTCTCTTGGACATAGAAATGTTGTCCAAATATATTGAAATATAATATATTTGATTTTATACTAGTCCATAAAGTTAAAGGAGTTTTTCCTTTAACACCGTTTCATGGGCATCTGCTCCTAATAACAACCTGTGGACACGACTTTGGCCTAAATGCTATTCTGTAATTTTGCTTTCACTAACATATAGCGCTCCATGTCTAATAGTGTCCTAGTCCTTTTTCTCAGTATAATGAGAACTGAAGTATAATGAGGTGAAAGCCTCCTTATGATTCCTTCACCCATTAGGTACGCATCAAAATCATTATTTCAAAATTTTCCCCCATTATTTGACTTCATGAATTTTGTTGACTTAGATCTCTGACTTTTTTTTTACTTACTAATTTTACTAATCCAAATATGATCCCAGTTTTTTTCTATCACATCAGGTTTTTATGATACCGTGTACCCTCCAAAAGCATTCAGATTATTTACATAGAACAGAAAATAAAGAATAAAGTTTAATTCAAACAGCAATTTTGTTCACAAAAGGATGCATTAGGCCTACTATATAAAATCATATCTAATTCATTGTACTTCTGGGAAAAATTTGCGCTTATAGCTTTTACTGGAGTGTTAAATCTGTGGACAATTCCTCCGAATACTCCAGCAGTAGTCAGCCAGCATGTGTTGATTCCATCTACCCCGACTCACCCTCTGCGGGCAGTTTCTGGAGTGCGCTCCGTGCTGTACCACGATAGTGTTACGTATGTGTTTCTGGAATACAGGTCGCCATTAACTAGATACCTTGAAGCTATCTTCCCTGTTATAGTCGTGTGGGAACAGCTCTGTCTCTTTTGTTTCCCTCACAAGTCAATCATAGTAGTCTTTTACAGGTGATATGAGCCTCGCCTGGCAAAGAGTATTTGATGGTCTGTATTGTGGAAGTGTTCTGCTATGGCAGACTGGCTTATAGCATTTTCTGTGGGAGATGAAAAAGTGACATTCTTAACTGATCTGACGTGTTCTTTCACCCTGGTGCTAAAAAGGTTGTTGTGCTGCCAATACATGAGCGACCAAGACCACATGAAACTTCATAAACGAGGTGTTTCAAGAGGTGGTTTTCCTTTGATTCGTCGAACTAGGGATTTGAGCTTCCGGTCTGTGGTGAAAAATGGAATTATATTGCACTTCCTAACAATGTGCCCTACGCTGTCGGTTAAAACTTTCACACGAGAAAAGAAAATTGTTTTTCTCTCTTCTTTAGTCCTGATACAGTATGTATTATCCCTGTTGGTTTTCTTGATCTTTACAGCTCGAGCTATGTCTCCTGATGTATAGATATTTTTCGTCCATGGATGCTATTAGTTCTCTTAATGCTCTCAAGCGGTTATCAGTGGCTGCAACATTATTAAACCTAGTAAATAACGTTCGAAGGAGAGCTGCGTTTTTGCAGGGGTGTGTTGGTATGAAGACTTGATGAAGTTATATTTAAGAACATGTAGGTTTCTTTCCTATAGTTTATTATGTACACTAATTAAACAATGATGCACTAGCACATTAAGAAAATGCAATTTACATTAGTTTTATATCTCTATTGTGAATTTGATATTCCTGTTAATAGAATTTAAGTGCTTCAAAAATTCATCTAATATTTCTCTTCTATGTGGTCACACCGAAAATGTGCCACCTAGAAGCACTTAGGTTTTAGTACTGCTGTGGTTAATGCAGCAAACTCAAAGCGTTTCATAACAATGTTTGCAGCCCCTGGTGACAGAGGCAGCCCCATTGCTGCTCCTTTCGTCTGTTCATAATAATCTTCTTATTTAGTAAGTAGATCTGAACAAACTGCTGCACGATTGGTCAAGTCCTCAGTCAGGTATTGACTGATGTAATCAAGCGTAAATATTGACGTAACGTCAAAGTTCACCAGGATGTCACCTTCGTCCACCCGTAGCTCACGTAAATTCTGTAAGACGTGTACCATATCTTTAACGTGGTGTTCTGTCTTCCCTGTTTCTGGCTGTAACATTGATGAAATGTAGCGGAGTGATTCATGGGTTTCAAAACCAATGGCACTCACGATTGGTTTTAACGGCCCTTCATGTGCATTTTTGGGAGGCCATAAATGACTGGAGGTACCGGGTCTGAATTCAGTAGGGTCTTCTGCACGTGTTCTGGAAGTGTTGAACTCTTAACAAAAAGACTGACTTGTGTATTAAATTCCTTTAGTGGGATTCCGTACTTCCTGACACGTTTCTCCTTCTAGCAGACTGTTCACTTTTGTTTCGTAGTAAGTTATATTCATAACTGATACATTACCCTTGTGAGCCAGAATTGCAACTATGCTATCGTCTTTGCAAAACACATCAGCTGTTATAAGTTCACCTTTGGTCAAGTTATGACGTGGTAGCTTCAATCGGTCACCAGTGATATGCATTTAGGGCAGTTGCCCAGGTCTTTTCTTAAATAATTGCAAAATAATTGGAAATTTATTGAATATCCCCCTTGGTAAATTATTCCAATCCCTATCTTCCCTTCTTATAAACAAATATTTTCTCCAATTTTTCCATTTGAATTCCAACTTTATGTTCATATTGTGATCTTTCCTACTTTAAAACACAACTCAAACGTATTCGTCTATTAATGTCATTCCACGCTCTCTCTCCACGCACAGTTCGGAACATACCACTTAGTCGAGCAGATTTTTTCAACATATAGGCTACGTCTTGACGAATTTCTTACGCCTTGTTTAATGTTAAAACTCTGATGGCATTATCTACTTAAGTGGCAGGTATATCTGACAGAATAGGGCGCATTCTTACGAAGTACAATATAATGGTAAGCGTCTGCTGGACTTCTGTGCTGGTATGGGTTTAGCAGTTACGAATACATTCTTCAAGCATAAGGCTATTCACCGCTACACATGGGAGGCTAGGGGTACTAGATCTATAATAGACTATATATTAACAGACTTCGAATTCAGGAAGTGCAATAGCCGCCTGACTGATTTACCTCGCACAATGATGGCATGTCTGAGCTAGTCTGCTATAAACTTCCGTACAGCAACCAGCGTGATTGTTTATGATACAGCAGTAGGTAATCGGCTTAGTGCGATTCATAGCTTTTGAACCAAATGTGGAAAAGCGTGTTTTCGTGTTCACGGATCCGCTGGGAGACAATTTCCTTCAGCGAGAATGCCAGCCAGTAACGGAACTACAAAGATTGTGACTCAATTCTAAAGTGTGGGTTCAGTGCTTTAAAAAAACGACTGTCTTTAAATGACGCAAAATTCAGAATATTTGTGAAGGACGTGACTGATCCCCCCGAATCTTTAAGGAAACTGGCTCAGCGAAGTGACTTTCTTTAATCATTTGCAGGACAGGTGGAGAGAGAAATGAAATTTAAACCTAAAAAAAAAATCACAGAAGAGCCCAAGAGATCCAGTCGCAAGAAAACATTTTTGTAAGGGTGTCTTCAGTCTTTCAATAGTGGTGAATTAAATCTTAAACTAGTTTTCTTTGTACGGGCGTGTAAATTTCCAAAATAACTGGTATTAGATACGTGAGACTCCAAAAATAATTCATGAATCTCCTTTTCATCACCTTAAAATAAGAGTTATTTATGTTATTACTGATCAATTAATTGCGGGGAATGTTTTAATGACACCATTAATTCTTGTAGATTACTAGCAAATGTACCCGTGCTTCGCTAAGGTATTCTACATTGTATTCTAATATCGAAGTAAATACTGTACATGCAGTACATACGATTATTTTAAAATTGCATTTCTCTTAGCGTTATCCGAGAAACAGTATGGGAAGGACCCCATACGTCCAATGTAAAGTGTTTGTTACGAATTTGTGATGATAACGGCAGGCTCACTTGTCTACTGCCATTCAAAATGGAGTCGGGAAGTTTACATTATAATTGCAGGCTCCACTTCCTACTGCGCGGTCACAATCGATTAGGAGAGTATTTTTACAATGGCAGGTTCCCTTTCCTACTTCAGGACAGATTACAGTTAAGGAGTTTTTATTACAATGGCGGGCAACTTCCCTACTACCAGTCTAAATTGAGTTGTACAGCAATCATTATCATGCCAGGCCCCTTTTCCTACTGCCAGTCACACCAAGCTGGTGAGTTTCTATCAAAATAGCAGGCCACTATGCCTAATGCCAGTCACATGTTATATGAGTGCATTTACTTAAAATGGCGGGCACCCTTGCCTACAGATGAACACTATCGGGTAGGGGAGTTTTAAACAAAGCTACATGCTCCCTTGCCTTCTGCAAGTCAAATCGAGAAGTGAATAATTCATTACAATGGTAGGCCTTCCTTACTAATGCCAGTTACGCAGGAGTTGGAACAGGACCCCATTCCTACTGCCAGTCAAAGTCGGTGTGGGGAGTACTGATTACAGTATCAGACACACTCTTTCTCGATCGCTAAAAATCGATATCAGTGAATATATATAGATCGACATACGAAAGTATATGCATGTTTACAATATTGCATTTATATTTACAGATTAGCTGCTGCTAAACGGTACGTCATATCGACAAAATGATTGTACCATAAGACGCCATATTTAGCGGCCTAAATGGCTTGTCCTATGATATCTCATCTATTCATGGATCATATTGAGTTAGAAACGTTGAATAGGGTAAAATTTTTGTAAGATTATTTCACATTGCATTACATTTCGGATAATTATGTGACAGCAACATGCATAGCATTTGGCTCACATATGCCTACTGGGTGGGCAAATTTTTGTGTAGAGTTTGATGATTCTATTTTTCCTATAAGTGACTGAAAGTTTGAATTATGCATGTGAAAAGTCCAAATTTACTTAACATTGAGAAATACAGAAAAATCAAACGTAAAAGGGATGCAGATACGACAAAAATTCAGAAGACCAAGGTTGTAGATCACTCCTAATTGAACGGAGATTGTGCCTTCCGTTATGTGATAGGACTTCCCGAAGGTCTGCACCATCATTAAAATTGCCTCCATATTCCGATATTCTTCGGGGATAAAAAGTGAAAGATATAAAGTTCTTGGAAGTTTTCCGACCGTTACAGGTAAAACGTATTATTTGGCAAATTTCAATTTTCTTGTTCGTCTGGCAGATTATGCCGCGATCTGGATTTTGGGCAAGGAGGGTAAAAATTAGGACTTTCAGGATACTAAACCAAAAAAATTATGCAGATGGTCATTATTACCCCTTAAACAGGTAGCTGTACGAATATTTCGCCAAAATATTCAATGTACAGACACACAGTCGTTACGATTTATTTTGGAATATGTCCGCTGCATTTAACCTGCAAAACTGACCATTCATGTTATCTCCCTTATTAATCCTCCTGTCGAAAAGTGCGCATGAACATAAAAAGTTTTAGAAATGGATTTCCATCAAGTTGGGTCGATTTCCAATCAGCTTGGTCTTGTACTGTATAAATTGTGGAAGAGTAAGATCACCATTTCGGTTCCCTATAAACCGTCAGTCCATTCCTGGAACATGAAATGTTATTGACCTTTAAAACTTACATTTGACAGGTGGCTGCTAAATATAAAGTTTGATTCATATATCTTCATTAGATTTGAAGTTGTAAGAAATACGCTTATGTCGCACCCGCTCTTGAGTTAAGTCCGGTGGAACTTGTACCGAAAAACGGCCCATTAATGATACCTCCCTTATTAATCCTCGTATCGAAATGATGCAAATGAGAAAAAAAAGTTTAGAAATTGATTTCCATTGAGGTAGGTAGATTTGTATTAAGTTCGGTTGTGTATATTTTGTGGGAGTGCAAAATCAGGGTTTCGGTTTCGTATAAACCCCCAGTCAGTTCAGGGATTTAGAAACAATATTAGCCCTGAAATGAAATGAAATGAAATGAAATGGCGTATGTATGGTTTTTAGTGCCGGGAGTGTCCGAAGACATGTTTGGCTCGCCAGGTGCAGGTCTTTCGATTTGACCCCCTTACGCGACCTGCACATCATGATGAGGATGAAATGATGATGAACACGACACATACACCCAGCCCTCGTGCCAGAGAAATTAACCAATAATGGTTAAAATTCCCGACACTGCCTGGAATCGAAACCGGGACCCCTGCGATCAAAGCCTAGCACGCTAACCATTTAGCCATGGAGCCGCACAATATTTGCCCTAAAACGTACCCGAAGACAGGTGGATTCTAAATATGAAGTTTGGTGGACAGACAAACACACACCCAGACCCCAAAGCTAAAAATATGCAGATGGTCATTATTACACCTGAAACCACCGAGCTCGATAGCTGCAGTCGCTAAGTGTGGCCAGTATCCACTAATCGGGAGATAGTGGGTTCGAACCCCACTGTCGGCAGCCCTGAAAATAGTTTTCCGTGGTTTCTCATTTTTACACCAGGCAAATGCTGGGGATGTACCTTAATTAAGGCCACGGCCGCTTCCTTCCCACCCCTAGGCCTTCCCCATCCAATCGTCGCCATAAGACCTATATGTGTCGGTGCGACGTAAAGCAAATAGCAAAAAAAAAAAAAAAAAACACCTCAAACGGATAACTGTACGGAAATTCCGCCAAAATAGTCAATGTACAGATACACTCTAGAAGTCCAGATCTTTATTTCGAGAGTTACTGCTTTTAAACTTTATGACATATCTACAAACGGACTTCACCAGGAAATGCCTCGTTCAGTGTTCTACTTGGCTGGTGCCATGGCATCTTCTCGTATCTCCTATATTTATGGTTTGATTGTGTTAGAGTAATTGAATGGGGTGAAATTTTGTACAGTTTTCACATACTAATTTATATTTTTGATACTCCTGTGACAGCCAGAATCATAGAATTTGGCTGTCACATGGCCACTGGTCATGTCAATGAGCGTGCCGAATGTCATGTGCAGCGGTTCAAATCCTGTTACAAGATGATATCTGTATTTTTATTATTATTTTATTATTATTATTATTATTATTATTATTATTATTATTATTATTATTATTATTATTATTATTATTATGTCATTAGTATTATTATTTTATCTGTGATATTATTACTATTATTGTAATTATCACTCTTATTCAATTCAATTTTGCAATGCTTGTCGCTTGCAGGATTGTACTTAGATGTATGCATATATACGTATGTGTAGAATAACACTCAAGACATGTTCAGTGAGAATTGTTGTATATATCAGATGTTGAGTGTGACATTGTTATATTGTGCAATACTGCGGGAGTAAATGCAGAGTCATCGCTACGTCATGGCTACGTCATCGTGAGCATTTAGCAATGCGCTCAGATACTCAGCCGCCCCAGGGGATTTCACCATTACATGCAACAGTTTGAGGCGTTGTGGGAGTAGGTCATTGTTATTTCTGGAGATTACGTAGCTGCGTGAACCAACGTTTATAAAAGGTGGCTGCATATTGTAGCGTCAGTCATTAGTTTAACGGAAGCTGAACAGTGAAGAAGTCAAATGGATAAGTGGATAGTCATTATTCTACTGGAAGCAGAGGCCACAGTTGACCATTGTGTGAACGAGATGGAGAAGACTCAGTGAGCCAGTAGTCTTTGGTCATTGTGAGAGTGAGGCCAAAGTTGGTCGGTCACTTAGTTGAATACCATATAGATTTACCAAGAAATCATATGATATGGAGAAGAAGCAGTCACGTGGATACATCACCAAATTAGGCGTGACATATCTACAGTAAACACCAGATCTAAGGAATACGTCGTAATTACACTCAGAGCGTTGAAGGTACAGTCGAGTGAAACAGTGAGGGATATATTTCGTATAAATTGTTAAATGTCCGGTCAAGAAGAATTCAAATTCATGCCTAGTTTCTTTCAGTTGCAATGTCATAATTTCATATTCTCATCTGTTTTATCGCAACAAGACTCACTATTTTTTATATATTATTTAGAGAATATATTTTGTTCCATCAAATGAATTTATAGTATTATTTCAATGACAGATAACCTCAAATTTAATGGGGAAACCGAACGCCAATCTCCTTTTCCCAGAACTTATATGGTATGTTATCAAAAGAGATACACTCTAGAAGTCCAGACCTTTATTTCGAGAGTTACTGCTTTGA
Source organism: Anabrus simplex (assembly GCF_040414725.1). Lineage (NCBI taxonomy): Eukaryota > Metazoa > Arthropoda > Insecta > Orthoptera > Tettigoniidae > Anabrus > Anabrus simplex. The sequence goes on from NC_090265.1 coordinate 1,269,983,400, forward strand.
AACTATATGACATATCTACAAACGGACTTCACCAGGAAATGCCTCGTTCAGTGTTCTACTTGGTTGGTGCCATGGCATCTTCCCGTATCTCATATATTTATGGTTTGATTGTGTTAGAGTAATTGAATGGGGTGAAATTTTGTACAGTTTTCACATACTACTATATATTTTTGATACTCATGTGACAGCCAGAATCATAAAATTTGGCTATCACATGGCCACTGGTCATGTCAATGAGCGTACCGAATGTCATGATTCTATCTTTCCTATAAGTGCGCCAAATGATAACTTATACGTGTAAAAGTACAATATTAACTTGAAATCGAGACATACAGCTCTATTCAACGTATAAGAGATACAAATACGACAAAAATTCATAGGACCAATGTTGTAGATCTCTCCAAAATGAAATGCGATTTTGCTTTCTGATTTGTGATACGACTTACCGATTAGCCACCAATTATCCCGAAACGAAGGTCTGCACCGTCGTTAAAATTGCATCCACATTTCCATATTTTCCGAGGCCAAAAGTTATACATTTGCATAGCTTAGAATATTTCCTCAAAGAAAAGAGTGTCCAGCTTTCGGGATTAGCACTCGCATACATACGGAGTAATTAAGGAAGAAAATAATACAATTAAGAAAACTGTCATTAATAGAAAATGGATTATAACTGAAGATAGCCGGATGATGATCCCTCCCATAGCACAAGAGCCCTTGAAGGGCCTTGGCCTACCAAGCGACAGCTGCTCATCCCGAAGGCCTGCAGATTACGAGGTGTCGTGTGATCAGCACGACGAATCCTCTCGGCCGTTATTCTTGGCTATCTAGACCGGGGCCGCTATCTCACCGTCAGATAGCTCCTCAATTCTAATCACGTAGGCTGAATGGACCTCGAACCAGCCCTCAGGTCCAGGTAAAAATCCCTGACCTGGCCGGGAATCGAACCCGGGGCCTCCAGGTAAGAGGCAGGCACGCTATCCCTACACCACGGGGCCGGCAGCCGGATGACGACAAATATGTTAATGCCAACTGAATGTATCGGAAAATCAAATGTCCTTCAATCAATTATGCTGGTGTAAGTTATGTATATAAGAAAGCGGTAAAAGACGAGAAATTTAGGCGCAGGGATTCTTAGGTAAACAGATTAGAAGATGACTAATGGTTTTATTACTTAAGCTGTTCGAGGAGGGTTATAACCTCCAACGATATTCCGCCAATATCCCGCAGAATAGCCAATTGACGCCTCTCTTGCCTTCTACCCAAGGAACAACCAGTAATTTAAAGGCATGATGAGCAAAATGTTACTTCCCTGCTGGCATGCAGTCAGAGACGTTGCCATGGTAACCTGTGTGTTCGTTGTTGGTCTGTCGGACACTCAATGCAGAGCATGATACCCGCAGAAAGTAGTAAATTTCTCCGTCATTTGAAGAGTAAGGTAAATTATGAACATAAGGAAAGTTGTTTATAATGAAGATGCGTTACACATACCATCCACGGAGTTTACAGAAAATCAATAGTGTAAGAAAAATGGTGGAAAACCGTTCTGGTTTTCCTATAAAACTCCAGTCTATTCAAAGATTTTAATATGATGTGCATATAGAAACCTTCCTCGGGATGAGTATAATCTTAATATGAAGTTTGGTTGAGATCTATCCAGCCGTTTTGCCGTGATGGTGGAACAAACAGACAGACAGACAAATGAACAGACACGAAAAATAAAAACCACTGATTCGGTCTTGAGTTGACCTAAAACGGATAAATATCTGAATAATTGGCAAAACAAACGAAATTACAGACAGAGGACCCCCTACAACTTTATTTATATAGATTATTAGTATTATTAATGTCCGGCTTCAAGGCTAAATGGTTAGCGTACTGGCCTTTGGTCCAACGGTCACGGGTTCGATTTCTGGCAGGGTAGGGCTTTTTAATCTTCATCGGTTAAGTGCATTAGAATTCATCATTTCCATTTCCATTTCCACAGACACGCAGATCGCCTATACGGCATCAACTCAAAAGACCTGCACCAGGGCTCGCCGGAGGCCACACGACATTATAATTATTTCATTCAACTTCGCTAATCGGCCAGCTAGGGACCACGATAAGCCTCACTTTACATTCTGGCATTTGTGCATTTTTCGCTTGATCCACACCGTATTCATTAGCTCATTGTGTTTAGCACGACGTTCTTCTGTCCATTTAGCACCAGCCTGTTTCTCGTCCCGGAAGTTCAAAAAGTCTTGATGGCTGCCCTGAAGAGATTTCGGTCTTGTGCATCTTCTGCTTGTAGGCCCAGTTCTTTAAGATCTTTCTTGATATTAAATTCCCATGGTATTGCAGTTTTTGGTTTTGAGTTAAATATACAGAAGATACGTTTCGTCTTTCGTGAGTCGATCATCCGTCGTATATGACCGTAGAAGTGAATTCTGCCTTTACGCATTGTATCCGTGATCTTCTTTTAGAGTATACTTCCTGCCTGGTTTTTCTAATGTAGATGCCACACTTGTAACTTGGGCCAAGTATGGTGTGTAGGATCTTTCTTTCTTTCCTCTCGAAATCCGCAAGCAAACATTTCTGGGACACGATAAGGCATTCAAATGCATACAACAATACTGGTTTGATGACAGTGTTGTAGTGACGAATGATTGTGTTCAGGTAAAAGCACTTTTTTGTATATGTTGCGGGTGGTTTGGAAAGTAGCTTCCATTTTCTTGATTCTTGCTGCTATGGCCTCTTTGTCAAGTCCATTTTGCTGAATCCATTCTCCAAGGCATTTAAATGTACTAAAATGGTTTATCGTTCCATATTTGGTGTTTAGTTGTGCCGTATCATCCTTGATATTCGACATTACTTCTGTATTTTGAAAGGAAATTTGTAAACCTCTTTGTTCTGCGATATCCCGCTATTTCTGTTCTGTTGCACTTTCGAAATTTTCTGTCATCTGGGCTATATCAGCCAACGCTAAGGAATCTATTTCCACTCCGTTTTTCTTTGTCCCTATCTTTAAGGGTTTGTAAAGGTTCCTTTCCTTTAACGTCTTTTGCCACTCCTGTATTGCCTTCTCAAGTACGCAGTTGAACAAATGAGGTAACAGCCCATCTCCCTGTCGAACGCCTGTCTTGATCTCAAAGGGTTCAAAGAGACAATCATCGTTGGAATTTTTCTTTGGACTTGGTGTTAGTTAGTGTTGCCCTTATTATCACCAGCAGTTTCTTATCGACTCCCATTTCTGCAACGATGTTAAGCAACACATCGCGGTCGATGGAGTTGTATGTTTCCTTGAAGTCTACAAATATAGATACTGAAACTTATGGTCCATACTGAAGTATATCTATCACCAAAAGTTCAAGAGATCTGTCTCTTGGGTCGTATCGGGTTCTTCGTCACTTGCTGAGGTAAAGGTAGGGTTCAGTAATTCTAGTCTCACTATCGGCAGGCCTGAAAATGGTTTTCCGTGGTTTCCCATTTTCACACCAGGCAAATTCTGGGGCTGTACCTTAATTAAGGCCACGGCTGCTTCCTTCCAACTCCTAGGCCTTTCCCATCCCATCGTCGCCATAAGACCTATCTGTGTCGGTGCGACGTAAAGCCCCTAGCAAAAAAAAGTAATTCTAGTCTATCTAATGAAATGAAAGGTTTGTTTAAAAATGTTCCTATTTATTCAAGTAATTCCTGAAGCATTTATGATTTATCAACAGTATCATTGAACTCAATCGTGTCCAATAGATACCACAATTATTTTTACATAGAGGGTCAGAACACTGGTGTGAGCCTTTGACGTAACTGCCTTATGGGCAACCGTACAAGAAACCATTGTCTCAATCTTTAATTAAAGAAAGGAAAGTGTGGAAATCCTTAAATTCGGCTTCCATGTGAGACAACATGTACGATCATAGTGATTCCTTATGGTCCAGCCCTCGTAACACGAACTCTGGGTATAATTAAGGCAGTCCAATCGGTGTGTGCCACACAGTGGTTATACGGCATGGACCCTTAATTGAATCGATGTGACCTGCGACTCTGTCATGGACCGACATCTACACTTCTAAGTTACTTTAAAGTCATTGTGGATGATGACCGCAAGGAAAAATGATGCTACAATGGCATATGGCCCTAATCTAAGTCACTGAGGTTGATGACCCCCTGACCATTCCAAGTTTCTAAGCTGAAGGCTAAACACAATTAAGTTGCATCGGTTGATGATCAAGGTTTCCACTTTTCTATCACCAGCACATTTACTGCTCCATCAATCAAAGTCAAATAATGCAACAACAACAATGCTCGCAATACTTTGTGGCAGTAAAATCCATTACCTTCGGATATGTCCCCTTAATCGTTACGTTAACATTTACATATACCCCAGAAATAAACTACGCTTTCCAGAATGCATCTTCAAAGTATTCGCTTGATTTTTAAAGTTATTTCAAAATACGGTTTTCACTGACTTTAATAATTAAATAAATTTAAATGATTTAATGAAATCTTAATGAACAACAAATTCTATTTCCACGGACGAATGGTTTCTTCACAAATCCCTACACAATTTGACGTAATTTGTTTTAATCATGTTTGATGTTTATCTGTTGAATCCGGTAGCTGGAAAAGAACTATTACATCAATCATGTCCAGTTTATATCTAGTTTCATAACCTCACACTTTAAATCTAATCTAACCCTAGCCATTATTAACACTTGGATAACCCTAATAATTACGTACAAACCAAAAGGAACTCGCCGTATAATTACGATGTCATAACATTTTATAAAGTTTGCGCACCCTTCACAGACAAAACAATCATCACTACCACCGCTCTATATTTTGGACAGCCCTGAATTTGGCTAACCTTGCTCATTATACTCTAAGTTCGTGGTCTCAAATGTACATTACGTTCTCAATTAAACAAATTCACAGTATCCAACTACTCGCACGTTATTCCCGGATGTAAATTTCAACTACATTCCGTAATTATTTATCTCGGTCGCCACGAATACAATCTCAATCCTACACCTAAACCACTACACGTTCCGTTATACAACTGCCCCCCCTCGATCAGCTGCCGGTCTCGATACCAACGACCCTTCTCTGTCTGTCAGTCTCGATATGAAACATCTGTTCATCATGCCTGACTGACCTCAAAGAATGAAACATTTAACTTCGCAAAAAGACTAATTACAAAATACGATATATTCCGACCAACCAAATATGCACATGGATTTACTTTTAAAAGTCCCACAATAATTGTACACATCGCAAATTAATACCGGCGCGGATTCTTGTATTCTGCTTTCCATTCCCAACATTATAAAATCTTCCTCGAGCTTCCACAAGTCCCGGCTTCATTGACAAGTCCCCAACACCTGATTCACAAATCTCATCTCGACTCACACGACAAAACTAACCTCTGTTTCCCAAACTCAACGACTATCACTGACAAAAAACTGAAATAATAATCCTTACTAGAATCCACGTCGTCTAATAACGCACAGTGCTTTAATAATGAATAACTTCACATAAAAATGATATCGTATTTTAATAACTAGTTTTTTACGAAAATGACTTACAAAATTCCTGATATTATCGTCACTCAGACACGGCTTAAACGGACATAGAATACACTACATTCATGACAAGTTCACCGACATGCGTTACTCAACACTACGTACAGCGCTTCCATCCGATCGAAAATGGGTAACCACGGATCCCTTTTGCACCAACTCCATCAAAATTCCAATTGAAAATTTTACATCGATTGAACATCTTAATTTGACACCACCAAATATAGGCAATAAACACACGGAAATGGCGATCTACATTGGACGTGATATCACTTCGAAACCCTATTTAATAACTTTTTACAACATTATACGGCACTCGCAAGACTTCAAAAATTTATCCAAGTGAAAAATAAAACAAATGACCCTCTTTCGTCGTATTCTGACATTTACAAAAACCACACAGGGGCGACCAACTGCGTCGTATATACCCCATAAAATATATTACGAGTCAGACATCATGAAACAAGATATAGTAGGTGGTAAGATGTTAAGTCAAATACCTTAAGTCACGCCAGCATTCATCTTAGGGCTCACCTGTGACCCTGACATTTTTATTTAGCCATTTTTACATTTCTGGCTGTACAGATAATCATATTATTTCGGTTTCCTGGAAATAAAGCATAAAAGAAGAAAATGCCCTTCACTTGTTCTTGTTGATCGCACACGACGGACTGTAATTATTTCCCGCACACGAATTACTTTTTTTACCTCACACAATTAATACAAATTTATTCGGTACCTTGACCGTCCTTTTTGGTACAATTACTTCCACTCAAGAAAAGCTGTCTCCACATGGAGTCAAGACCCCAGCCACATCGGCTAAAATCTGTTGGTTGGACTTAGTCTACTTTTGTCGTTCGATTTTACTGAGCAGTTCAACCCTCCGTCTTCAGCCTCGTGATAGAAAATGCAGGGGCTTCGTCATGGCGTCCCTTCTTATTTATAGAAACTACTCCCCTCCCTCCGGGCAGTTTTCTTTTCCGCCAAGAAAATTTTCGTAACTTTTCTGACTTAACTAAACTGTAATTACAAGAGTTTTGAATCTAACCACATACTTGCTACATTGCCGGCGGTAGTGTTCATGGACATTTAAAATTTATACATATTCAATTAGCTGGATAAATGATCTCATTTGATAGTCACTATACTTTGTCGACTTGGCGTGGGTAAGCGAGACACGCGCGTCCTTCTGAAATAATCCACCGAAATGACATAGATTCTTCCGCTGTCGACACGTGCGAATGACGTCACGCATCCCAGAGCGTGGGACAGAAGGTAGCCACCCCCATGCCACGTGTCACTCCCGTGATATCGAGAAATCGAACTTCTTATTCCAATTGACAATTTAATACATAATATTCTTAGGGCAAAAATGTCATGGGTTCAATACATGGGTTCGACCTCGCAGAATATGGTATCTTATTCTGGTTTTAAGGTTAAGTACTTGTTCTGCACTTGATCGGCTTTTCCGAAAACCTGCTTGGTCTTCCCCGAGTTTGTGTTCAACTTGCTGTTTTAGTCTTTCAAGGATGGATAGTGACAGGATCTGGTAAGCTATTGACAGAAGAAAAATTCCTCGGTAATTGTTCACATCTCTTGTATTTCATTTCTGGTGTAAAGGATGAATCAAAACTAGCTTCCAGTCCTCTAGTAGTTGTTCTTTTTCCGATATGTCTATAACGGCTTGGTGTAGGATGTCAATTGTTTCTTCCGCGGCATGTTTGCGAAGTTCCGCAATCATGGAGTCTTCACCAGGAGCCTTGTTATTTTTCAGTATCATTATGTGGCGTTTGATTTCATCGTGATTTGTTGGAGAAGATGGCAGGTTTTGGCTCACTGGTTTGTTTGTTTTGATGGGCTTGGCCGGTTTTTCACAGTTTAGAAGGTCGTTAAAATACTTAGCTAACATTTCGCAGTTTCCTTCATTTGATGTTGCAAGAGCTCCATCTTTCCTTAGAAAGCAAAGGGAAGGTGCCTTGTATCCTTGTACCTTCTCTTTAAAATTTCTGATTTATTCACGGTTTTCACCTCTATGAAAGTCTTCTTCAATCTGGTTCGGTAGTTCCTTTTCATACTTGCGTTTCTCACTGTGTATTATTTGTGCTGTTTGTACTTGTTGTGTTTTGTACATCTTCCAATGTTCTTCTTTTTTTCAGGTATAATACTTTTTCCAGGCATTCGGACGATCCCCTAAGGTCTTCTCGCAGTTATCGTTCCACCACGTGTGCTTCTTCCTCTTCTTTATTTCGGCCACTCCTTTTGCAGCTTGTATCATCTGTTTTCCCGTACTGTTGAAGTCTTTCTCCACTGGTTGGGCAAGTTCTTTGAATTCATTCTTTCTTTCTCTGAGCATTTCTGTGTCAAAGCGAATTAGGGTAGGTTTGTTCTTAATTTTTATTGAAGAGGGATTAGCCGAAACTTGATTACTGATACGTAGTGATCCGAGTCTATATTTATTCCCTTTTTTACGGTAACGTTCAAGATTTACGGACAGTATCTTCGAGGTACAACAATATGGTCTATTTGGAATTCTCCTATTGTTTTGTTTGGGCATCTCCATGTCGTCTGTTTTCTTGGTAAGTGACGAAAGTGTGTTGACATCAGTCGGAGGTTATGGTTATCACATAGTTCAACGAAGCGTTCTCCATTCTTGTTGGCTATTTTGTGTGCTGGGTAGAGCCCAACAACTTTCCTGTGTTTCCGTTCACGTCCTACCTGTGCATTAAAATCACCCATTAGGGTCTTGACGTGGTGTTGCGGGATTTTCGCTAATCTGGTATCCAGGACGTTCCAGAATCTATCTGTGTCTTCCAGGTCTTTTTGTTTTGTTCATTAGTTGGAGCATGTACATTGAGTAGCCTATTCCTTTTATTTGCACAACGCAGCTTCAAAATTTGAGACTGATCTAAGGATTAAGGTGTTGACAGCAAAAGCTGAACCGAAGATAGTGATTTTTTTCAGTACTCTCTTATGGGATTAGCTCTTCAAGAACCGATACCCTTCAGACTCAAATGTACCTTCGTCAATGAAGCGGGATTCTTGAAGAGCCATTACTGCGATTTTATTTTCATGGAGGGCATTGGTCAGCTGTTTCATCTTACCAATTTGTTCTAGACTGTTTATGTTGAACGTTGCCAAAAAAAAGTCTTAGATATGGGTTTCAGATTTCATGACTGTTCAGGATTTCCAAGACGCTCCGACTCGTCTTTAGGATGATGTTGCATCCCCACCCCCGGAATCCGAACGGGATGCATGCGTCGCTTGTCGGCGACCGTGGTTTTCTTTGAAAAGTTGCCACCTGGGGTATTCACTTCATGTCTTTGTTTTACCATCATGCTTCAGAAGCTTTAGCTTAGCTTCGAGCAAATTGCTCATTTTGAATACAACCAAGGTTGTTAGCCCTGGAGGGCCCCGAGATATTCTCCAGCTGCGGGCAGGCAATGCCTCCTTACCCGAATAGTTATGGTTTTCCCGCCAAAACTCGGGTGGCTGATTGCACTGGGTGATGGGTTCGCCACAACCCTTCGCCATTTATTATTATTATTATTATTATTATTATTATTATTATTATTATTATTATTATTATTATTACACATGGCACTGCGCGGATTTTACACAAATATAAACATTTCCAGATAGCTACGTAAATAATGATGGAAACTGAGACAATCAACAATTCAAAAGAAGATTTCTGTTTCTCTCGTATTTGATCACATTTCTAAAACTTATGTCATCTTATTTTAGGAGATTACGGCCCACGACGGAAGACGTGCTGGGGGAGAGGGGGAGAGGAGACCGTCAATTTCCGTCGAGACAGAAAATACGATAGGCCTACATGCCGAAATTTACCACACGCAAAATAAGAAAGAACTGCTTTATTGAAGTCCGCAGAGTCTCCAACAAAGTTCCTTTCATTTGACAACATAGCAAGAGCAATAAGTCTATCCTCGACCATTGTGCTGCGCTAGGAAGTCTTTATTCTCTTCAGGGTCCTTTCTGCTTCCGATGTCATCATGGGAGTAGTAATAACTATATTTAAAAGTTTTCATTAGTATTACCTTGCCGCTATTCTTTGCCTCAATGATTTGAAGTTAAGTTTCTCTCCAAAAGGTAATTATTCCAAATAAGGCAAATGAATAGATGTTTAGTAAGTAATGGTATATTTGGGACAAGATATCAATTGGAGTTTAAAAGTTTAATGTGACTTTTAGTAGTAATGATGCTTTTCAACACTAGCGCTGGTTATGTGCACTATTTTCTGTTGCATAGGTAAATTCCCGTAAGGGCAACAGATGGCAGGCACATACCCCAAAAACACGACTTGCGAGAGTCTTGAAAGAGTGACATATTGCTCATGCGTAAAGAAGAGATATCCGTTTCTGCGATATCCTGGTCTTGCCTTAGTGCTGGCTGACGTCCTCTGGCTTAGCAACAAGTGTGCTTATAAAGCCCGATCGCAATCGAATTAACTCCTCAAGTAGCGTTCATAACATAGTTACGGGAAATACTGTGATAATTTTCTAAGGGTCCTCTAGCCTCCAATAGTGTTGCATCTGAAGAAATGAAAACGTGCCTTATGTTGGGGCTCCAGACTGAATTCTCTTCTGTCTTGATATTCATAACTCCCTTGTCAATCTCGAAGCTCTTGCTAAGTCTCTCTATCCGTAATATACTCGTACTGGCTTTCAATTCATGTGAGCTGCACAAGGTATGTGGCTGGATACTCGTCTGGAATGAACCCCCCTGCAAAGTTGGTCTCTCCGTCCGTACATAGGCGAAGGGAGTGGCGAGGTACGCCTGCTCGGTGTCTGCAGTGTGCTGCCCTTTGCGGTGGCTGGTGTATCTAGTGAGAATCCGCCTCTGACCAATCAAAACTCTTAGCCATTTTTAGAAGGAGCTTCTCCTTCTTGTAAGGTGAGATACGGCATTGACTCGCCGAGTGATCATGATGAAGCTTGGACGTCTCGTGTGCTCACAGAGCAACATGTCTTGGGTCCTCTTCATGGATCCTGGATAATTAATTCTGTGCGAGGTTTTTCGCACCCTCAGGGACATTCTTCATTTAAATTTTTATAGAATATTTTGTAATTACCAATGAATCCAGCTATGTAAATATAGGGTAACCTAAACTGAACCACAAAACTTAAAGAGAATCTGTGACTGCCTTCGTCATTTTAAATTTTATGTGGTTTCTTGAGACTGGAACTATGATTTTGAAAATATCTTCTTCTTTGGACATTCCGTGTGATTGGTTTCTTATAACAGGACTTTACAACCTTGGTCCTGATTCGGTGCCTTTTCAATTTTGTTACTGAAGTTATGCATGTATTCGTGTTTCGCATTGTGTACGTAATTTTCGCTTATTATGATAAATCCATTCTGAGAATAGATAAGTTATTATTAATACTAAACGTTTTCTTTTGGAGGAAATAATTTGCGTTCTCCTCGAATGTAATTTGATGGAATTAACCCTAGGATAGGTTAACGTGCATGTGAGTTTACACCAGGGGATCGGAATTTCGATTCGGCTTCCTTATTGGATTTTATCTTCTGCTCCTCCTTAACTGTATTTCGCCTTGTATCTTTGTGTTTCTAAGTTTTGATATTTGGTTCTTTGGTTCCCCTTGTAACAACCATTGTTGTATCTTGTTTTGGTATGGGTCGTTGCCTGGGACTGATGGCGTGTGCTCGTTGCCATGGGAATGGTCGCGTTGGTGATGATTATTAATTCTTGTTGATTGATGTAATAATCTTGCATCTTAGTGGAGTTGTGTTTAAGTAATTTCTTTTCTTAGTTTACCCTTGTATTTCTCTCTCCTCTTTGAAACGATTTATCTGTCTCGTGACAGGTTATTAAATGATATGCAAGTTGACGTAAAAAGATTAGAAGTCCGATTACATTGTGCAAACCCCGTGAATAATACTACCCTTATGAATTGCGTTAAAGAAATACAAGGTTACTCTGTTATCACAAGGTTTCAATTTTAAATATTAGTAATAGTCATTAACTCGTTAAAAATGAATAAGTACTATTCAAAGGAGCAGTCCAATTAAAATCAAATACTACTTCCCCAGGTTCGGGCATCCACCATATCAAGCAAATCAATTAGCATCAGAACAGTCGAACTTAGACTCAATGGTCGTATGTCATATGAGTAGTATAATAGGCGGGTTCTGCGGCCACCTCCACCTCAGGCTCCCAGTGGCCACCTCCACCTCCACCTCAGCCAGAGGCCTCCCAGATGCCTCCTCCACCTCCACCTCAGCCAGAGGCCTCCCAGAGGTCTCCTCCACCTCCCGCGGGAAATTTGAATTTGTAAACAAAGCCACGTGCTTTTTGACAGCTGTCATCGACAACAACGCATCGCTAACCTCAGTACTGCCATCTTGACGGGCCTAAACCTCAGTAGTGCCAACTTAACCTAACTAGCGCGAGGTAAACAAAGCCACGTGCTTTTTGACAGCCACGTGCTTTTTGACAGATTTGTAAACAAAGCCACGTGCTTTTTGACAGCTCTCATCAACAACAACGCATCGCAAACCTCAGTACTACCATCTTGACGGGCCTAAACCTCAGTAGTGCCAACTTAACCTAACTAGCATGAGGTAAACAAAGCCACGTGTTTTTTGACAGCCACGTGCTTTTTGACAGATTTGTAAACAAAGCCACGTGCTTTTTGACAGACAACAACGCATCGCTAACCTCAGTACTACCATCTTGACGGGCCTAAACCTCAGTAGTACCAACTTAACCTAACTAGCGCGAGATAAACAAAGCCACGTGCTTTTTGACAGCCACGTGCTTTTTTGACAGCTGTCATCCGCCATCTTTAAACTACAGAGCACCGTGCTGCCCTCTTTCGTCACCTGTCATCGGCAGTGCTGCCATCTTGACGGGCCTAAACCTTAGTGCTACCAACTTAACCTCACTAGCTCGAGATAAACAAATCCACGTGCTTTTTGACAGCTACGTGCTTTTTTGATAGCTGTCATCCGCCATCTTTAATCTATAGAGTACAGTGCTGCCCTCTTTAGCTACTTACCTTTGAAATGTGGTGGCGGATAATTTGAAAAATGCTTTTCGACAAGCAGCCATCTTTAATCCAGAGAGAACAGTGCTGCCCTCTATGTGGTGGCGGCAAATTGAAAAATTCCACATGCTCTTGTTTGAAAACAAACTCACGTGCTTTTTTGACAGCTGTCATCTGCCATCTTTAATCTATAGAGCACAGTGCTGCCCTCTTTAGTTTGAAATGTGGTGGTGGTAAATTCCACGTGCTCTTGTTTGGAAACAAAGCCACGTGCAGCTGTCATCCGCCATCTTTAATCAACAGAGCACTGTGCTACTATCATGCGGGCAATTTCATCACCTGTCATCCGCCATCTTTAATCCACAGAACACCGTGCTGCCCTCTTTATGGCTACTACCTTAAGCACGTAGTAGCGGACAATTTGAAAAGTTCTGTTAGCTATCATCCGCCATCTTTAATCAAGAGAGCACCGTGCTGCCATCTTTAGCTAGATACCTTTGAAATGTGGTGGCGGCAAATTGAAAAATTCCACGTGCTCTTGTTTGGAAACAAACTCACGTGCTTTTTCGACAGCTACCATCCGCCATCTTTAATCAACAGAGCATAGTGCTGCCCTCTTTAGTTTGAAATGTGATGGCGGCAAATTCCACGTGCTCTTGTTTGGTAAACATAGCCATGTGCTTTTTTGACAGCTGTCATCCGCCATCTTTAATACAGAGAGCACCGTGCTGCCCTCTTTATCGTAGTAGATGTAAATTCGTCACCTGTCATCCGCAGTGCTGCCATCTTTAGCTAGATACCTTTGAAATGTGGTGGCGGATAATTTAAAAAGAAAAATTCTACAGCAGCCCTCTCTCGACGCTAATTGCATAAGATGGCGGCTATACATGACTCCTTAAGGGTGCTTACGCAAGATGGCTGCTATACACAGGTTCTTATGAGACGCCCTTGGGATGCTTGCGCAAGATGGCAGTTATACATGCCTCCTTATGAGATACCCTAGGGATGCTTGCGCAAGATAGCGGCTGATCTTATGGGACGGCTTAAGGGTCCTTGGACAAGATGGCTTGAGACGCCCTAAGGATGCTTGCGCAAGATGGCGGACACAAGATGGCAGCTATACATAACTCCTTATGAGACGCTTTAAGGGTGCTTGCGCAAGATAGTTGCTACTCTTAGCTTAGAGGCTAACGTGTCATGCTAGTTCGATTCATTAAATTTGGGGCTTAAATGCAAAATGTTAAATATATCGAAAACGGTGCACCGTAGAGCAAAACGGACAAAATTTTTCTGCCTAATACCTCGGTTCGCAGTATGAGGAACAAGAAAAACATAGTCTAATGATGAGATCAACGGTTTGGTTCCTACTTAGGCCCTTTGGCATTCACTCTGTTTTAGCTTGTATTGAAGCGAGTCTTCGTAACATGATCAGGTTTAGCTATGGTAGAGAGTATAACGTGCCGTGCAGGTTCGATTCATTAAATTTGGGGCTTAAATGCAAAATGTTAAATATCTCGAAAACGATGCATCGTAGAGCAAAACGGACAAAATTTTTCCGCCTAATACGTAGGTTCGTAGTATCAGGAACAAGAAAAAACATAGTCTAATGATGAGATCAACGGTTCGATTCCTACTTAAGCCCTTTGGCATTCGCAGCTATCTATTTCCACAAGATGGTGGCTGCTCTTATGAGAAACAAGATGCCTTGAGACGTCCTAGGGATGCTTACGCAAGATGGCAGACACAAAATGGTGACTATACATAGCTCCTTATGAGACGGGCTAGGGGTGCTCGCACAAGATGGCGGCTACTCTTATGAAGAAAGTTAGCTTAGAGGCTACTGCGCAAGATAACAGCTGCTGTTATGCATGTGGTGGAGGGCAATTTGAAATTCTATGTGCTTAATCAACAGAGCACCCTGCTGCCCTCTTTAGCTGAAATGTGGTGGTGGATAATTTGAAAAATTCTTTTGACAGCTATCATCTTTAAAAACAATGGCGACTATACATAGGCTGTTAAGGCCTTATCATTCTCCTCCTCCTCCTCCTCCTCCTCCTCCTCCCCCTCCTCCTCCCCCTTCTCTACCTCCTCCTCCGCCTCTTATGTCAAGGCATAGCTTTATATCGAACAAGTTTAAACCTGCATCGCGAAGGCAAGCGTGTGCAGCGATAACATTATTGTGCATGTTTAGACTTTCGAAACATAAGAAGAGTAGAATCAAACGCTGTACTCGATACGACATGTGATCAGAACATTGATTGATGCGTTCAGAAAACAAAATAAGTGATCAAGACTAGAATCGAACGATGTACTCAATACATCATGTGTTTAGAATATGTCAGGGGATACGCTTGTTCTAAGAAGATCATATTGAAACATAACAAGACTAGAATAGAACACTGTAATCGATGTTGTTAACTTCAACATGTGATCAGAACATTGATTGATGTGTTCAGAACACAAAATAAGTGATCATGACTAGAATCGAACACTGTACTCGATACAACATGTGATCAGAACATTGATCGACGTGTTCAGAACACGAAATAAGTGATCAAGACTAGAATCGAACACTGTACTCAATACAACATGTGTTTAGAACATGTTAGGGGGTACCCTTGTTATAAGATCAGAATGAAACATAACAAGACTAGAATCGAACACTGTAATCGATGTTGTTAACCTCAACATATGATCAGAACATTGTTTGATGTGTTCAGAGCAAAAGTACAATTTTGATGATTTGCTTAGTGTAAAATCAAAAACTATGGAAACACACTGTGCACATATCGCGTAGCTAACTCGCTCAGTAAGCAATATCGCAAAACTACAACTTCAATGATTTGCATAGTGAAAACATCAAAAACACACTGTACCCATACTGCGCAGCTAACTCGCTCGGTAAACGATATAGCCAAAGTATAACTTCAAATTATTTACCTTCCATCATTCGTCTTGTGTGTAAAAATCAGTCGAACAAGTTATCGCATAAACATGGCTGAAAAAAAATCGTGATAGGGTATGGAACCCAGGGGTTACATCTTATCAGAAGGGCAAAAAGGATGAAAGGACTCTTCCTCCTCCTTACCGCACATTCCTTGAAGGGCTAATTGGCTGAAGGGCTAATGGGCAAAAGGGCTAAAGGGCTAAAGGGTTAATGGGCTAAAGGGCTAAAGGAGCAACAACCTCGTCGATCGCTATCAACAAGAACGCTTGTACTTTGTTAAGTGTAGAAAATTAATCTTTATTTGTAAATGGTTTCATGTTCAGAACAAGGAATGGAAAATCCTCGAGGTGCGATGAGTTACGTTTTTCGAACTAGTGTTTGGAACACTGAACTTTTCAAGATGATAGCAGAGAGTTTAGCAATGTTCTGTTGTTGGATTTTAAATTCCGCGCTACAACATGCATAAGGTGGTAGCCTTGAGGTTTACCGCCGTAAAGATGGCAAGAGTGAGGTTAACAATGTTCTGTTGTTGGATTTTAAATTCCGCGCTATAACATGCATAAGGTGGCAGCCTTGAGGTTTACCGCCGTAAAGATGGCAGCAGTGAGGTTAGCGACTCTCTATTGTCCTTCAAAGTGAGGTTAGGGTTCGTCAAGAAGACAGCTGTCAAAAAAGCACGTGGCTATGTTTACCAAACAAGAGCACGTGGCTGTGACGTCACGGTCACGTAATCAATCCTTAGCTCGACGTCGTTAAGAGCAGTATTAGGGTTAGCTATGCTTAAAAGTCTTGGGAACAGAGCAGCAGTATGAATTGCTATGTTTCAAAGCGTGTACAGATGACCTATCTATTTTACATGCATCGACCATCGAACTAAACTTCATCCGCTAGATCGTGCTGCTATCTTAGCATAACCTATACCCATAAAATTAAAGAACAATGCATAGCCATGTTTCAAAGCGTGTACACATCACCTATCGATTTTGCACACATCGACTCTCGTACTAAACTTCTTCCGCTAGATTGTGCTGCTATCTTAGCATAACCTATACGCGTGACCTTAAGGTATAAAGAATAGCCATGTTTCAAAGCGTGTACACATTACCTATCGACTTTGCATGCAACAAATATCGTACTAAACTTCTTCCGCTAGGTTGTGCTGCTATCTTAGCATAACTTATACACATGAACTTAAAGTACAAAGAATAGTCATTTTTCAAAGCGTGTACACATTACTTATTGATTTTGCATGCATCAAATATCGTACTAAATTTCTTCCGCTAGATTGTGCTGCTATCTTAGCATAACCTATACCCATGAACTTAAAGTACAATGAATAGTCATGTTTCAAAGCGTGTACACATCAACTATCGAATTTGCATGTATCGACTCTCATACTAAACTTCTGCAGGTAGATTGTGCTGCTATCTTAGCATAACTAAGACGTATGAACTTAAAGAACAAAGAATAGCTATATCTCAAAACGTGTATTCATTACCTATCGATTTTGCAAGCATCGACTCTCGTACTAAACTTCTTCCGCTAGATTGTGCTGCTATCTTAGCGTAACCTATACGCATGACCTCAAGGTATAAAGAATAGCCATGTTTCAAAGCGTGTACACATTACCTATCGACTTTGCATGCAACAAATATCGTACTAAACTTCTTCCGCTAGGTTGTGCTGCTATCTTAGCATAACTTATACACATGAACTTAAAGTACGTAGAATAGCCATGTTTCAAAGCGTGTACACATTACTTATTGATTTTGCATTCATCGAATCTCGTACTAAATTTCTTCCGCTAGATTGTGCTGCTATCTTAGCATAACCTATACCCATGAACTTAAAGTACAATGAATAGTCATGTTTCAAAGCGTGTACGCATCAACTATCGATTTTGCATGTATCGACTCTCGTACAAAACTTCTTCAGGTAGATTGTGCTGCTATCTTAGCATAACTACGACGCATGAACTTAAAGTACAAAGAATAGCTTTGTTTCAAAGCGTGTACACATTACCTAATGATTTTGCAAGCATCGACTCTCGTACTAAACTTCTTCCACTAGATTGTGCTAAAATCGTGTAAGCGTGCTGCTATCTTAGCATAACCTATCGATTTTACATGCATCGACTATCGCAAGCATAACTAAGGCGCATGAACTTAAAGTACAAAGAATAGCCTTGTTTCAAAGCGTGTACACATTACCTATCGATAATGTATGTATCGAATATCGTACTAAACTTCTTCCGCTAGATTGTGCTGCTATCTTAGCATAACCTATACGCATGACTTTAAGGTACAAAGTATAGCTATGTTTCAAAGCGTGTACACATTACCTATCGACTTTGCATGTATCGACTCTCGTACAAAACTTCTTCCGCTAGGTTGTGCTGCTATCTTAGCATAACTCATACACATGAACTTAAAGTACAAAGAATAGCTATGTTTCAAAGTGTGTACACAACACCTATCGATTTTGCATGCATCGAATCTCGTACTAAACTTCTTCCGCTTGATTGTGCTGGTATCTTAGCATAACTTATACCCATGAACTTAAAGTACAAAGAATAGCCATGCTTCAAAGCGTGTACACGTCACCTATCGATTTTGCATGCATCAAATATCGTACTAAACTTCTTCCGCTAGATTGTGCTGCTATCTTAGCATAACCTGTACGCATGAACTTAAAGTACAAAGAATAGCCTTGTTTCAAAGCGTTTACACATTACCTAATGATTTTGCACGAAACGACTATCATGCTAAACTTTTTCCACTAGATTGTGCTAAAATCATGTAAGTGTGCTGCTATCTTAGCATAACCTATCGATTTTACATGCATCGACTATCGTACTAGACTTCTTCCGCTAGAGCATGTAGCAATCGCTTTTGTGTATCCCTAACCCATGTGCACGAACTTAAAGCATAAAGATGAGCTATGTTCTAAAGCGTGTACACATCACCTATCGATAATGTATCGAATATCATACTAAACTTCTCCTGCTAGAGCGTACGAGTATCGCTTGTGCGTGCACGAACTTAAAGCATAAAGAATAGCAATGTATAAAAATCTTGTAAACAAAGCAGCAGCATTACGTATAGTCAAGATTAAATGCGTGCACACATCATGTATCCATGACGCACACAGTACTAAACTTATTCCATTAGAATGTACAAAGTTCGCATGTGTTTGTACTGCTATCTTAGCATAGCCTATGTGCATGAACTTAAAGCATAAAGAATAGTTATGTGTAAAAAATCTTGTGAACATAGCAGAGTGTTAACTACGTAGGTGTAGACATTGAACTATACATGCTGAGGCAACATACTACGTGACCGTGACGTCACGACCACGTGCTCTTGTTTGGTAAACATAGCCACGTGCTTTTTTGACAGCTGTCTTCTTGACGAACCCTAACCTCACTTTGAAGGACAATAGAGCGTCGCTAACCTCACTGCTGCCATCTTTACGGCGGTAAACCTCAAGGCTGCCACCTTATGCATGTTATAGCGCGGAATTTAAAATCCAACAACAGAACATTGTTAACCTCACTCTTGCCATCTTTACGGCGGTAAACCTCAAGGCTACCACCTTATGCATGTTGTAGCGCGGAATTTAAAATCCAACAACAGAACATTGCTAAACTCTCTGCTATCATCTTGAAAAGTTCAGTGTTCCAAACACTAGTTCGAAAAACGTAACTCATCGCACCTCGGGGATTTTCCATTCCTTGTTCTGAACATGAAACCATTTACAAATAAAGATTAATTTTCTACACTTAACAAAGTACAAGCGTTCTTGTTGATAGCGATCGACGAGGTTGTTGCTCCTTTAGCCCTTTAGCCCATTAGCCCTTTAGCCCATTAGCCCTTTAGCCCTTTAGCCCTTTTGCCCATTAGCCCTTCAGCCAATTAGCCCTTCAAGGAATGTGCGGTAAGGAGGAGGAAGAGTCCTTTCATCCTTTTTGCCCTTCTGATAAGATGTAACCCCTGGGTTCCATACCCTATCACGATTTTTTTTCAGCCATGTTTATGCGATAACTTGTTCGACTGATTTTTACACACAAGACGAATGATGGAAGGTAAATAATTTGAAGTTATACTTTGGCTATATCGTTTACCGAGCGAGTTAGCTGCGCAGTATGGGTACAGTGTGTTTTTGATGTTTTCACTATGCAAATCATTGAAGTTGTAGTTTTGCGATATTGCTTACTGAGCGAGTTAGCTACGCGATATGTGCACAGTGTGTTTCCATAGTTTTTGATTTTACACTAAGCAAATCATCAAAATTGTACTTTTGCTCTGAACACATCAAACAATGTTCTGATCATATGTTGAGGTTAACAACATCGATTACAGTGTTCGATTCTAGTCTTGTTATGTTTCATTCTGATCTTCTTATAACAAGGGTACCCCCTAACATGTTCTAAACACATGTTGTATTGAGTACAGTGTTCGATTCTAGTCTTGATCACTTATTTCGTGTTCTGAACACGTCGATCAATGTTCTGATCACATGTTGTATCGAGTACAGTGTTCGATTCTAGTCATGATCACTTATTTTGTGTTCTGAACACATCAATCAATGTTCTGATCACATGTTGAAGTTAACAACATCGATTACAGTGTTCTATTCTAGTCTTGTTATGTTTCAATATGATCTTCTTAGAACAAGCGTATCCCCTGACATATTCTAAACACATGATGTATTGAGTACATCGTTCGATTCTAGTCTTGATCACTTATTTTGTTTTCTGAACGCATCAATCAATGTTCTGATCACATGTCGTATCGAGTACAGCGTTTGATTCTACTCTTCTTATGTTTCGAAAGTCTAAACATGCACAATAATGTTATCGCTGCACACGCTTGCCTTCGCGATGCAGGTTTAAACTTGTTCGATATAAAGCTATGCCTTGACATAAGAGGCGGAGGAGGAGGTAGAGAAGGGGGAGGAGGAGGGGGAGGAGGAGGAGGAGGAGGAGAATGATAAGGCCTTAACAGCCTATGTATAGTCGCCATTGTTTTTAAAGATGATAGCTGTCAAAAGAATTTTTCAAATTATCCACCACCACATTTCAGCTAAAGAGGGCAGCAGGGTGCTCTGTTGATTAAGCACATAGAATTTCAAATTGCCCTCCACCACATGCATAACAGCAGCTGTTATCTTGCGCAGTAGCCTCTAAGCTAACTTTCTTCATAAGAGTAGCCGCCATCTTGTGCGAGCACCCCTAGCCCGTCTCATAAGGAGCTATGTATAGTCACCATTTTGTGTCTGCCATCTTGCGTAAGCATCCCTAGGACGTCTCAAGGCATCTTGTTTCTCATAAGAGCAGCCACCATCTTGTGGAAATAGATAGCTGCGAATGCCAAAGGGCTTAAGTAGGAATCGAACCGTTGATCTCATCATTAGACTATGTTTTTTCTTGTTCCTGATACTACGAACCTACGTATTAGGCGGAAAAATTTTGTCCGTTTTGCTCTACGATGCATCGTTTTCGAGATATTTAACATTTTGCATTTAAGCCCCAAATTTAATGAATCGAACCTGCACGGCACGTTATACTCTCTACCATAGCTAAACCTGATCATGTTACGAAGACTCGCTTCAATACAAGCTAAAACAGAGTGAATGCCAAAGGGCCTAAGTAGGAACCAAACCGTTGATCTCATCATTAGACTATGTTTTTCTTGTTCCTCATACTGCGAACCGAGGTATTAGGCAGAAAAATTTTGTCCGTTTTGCTCTACGGTGCACCGTTTTCGATATATTTAACATTTTGCATTTAAGCCCCAAATTTAATGAATCGAACTAGCATGACACGTTAGCCTCTAAGCTAAGAGTAGCAACTATCTTGCGCAAGCACCCTTAAAGCGTCTCATAAGGAGTTATGTATAGCTGCCATCTTGTGTCCGCCATCTTGCGCAAGCATCCTTAGGGCGTCTCAAGCCATCTTGTCCAAGGACCCTTAAGCCGTCCCATAAGATCAGCCGCTATCTTGCGCAAGCATCCCTAGGGTATCTCATAAGGAGGCATGTATAACTGCCATCTTGCGCAAGCATCCCAAGGGCGTCTCATAAGAACCTGTGTATAGCAGCCATCTTGCGTAAGCACCCTTAAGGAGTCATGTATAGCCGCCATCTTATGCAATTAGCGTCGAGAGAGGGCTGCTGTAGAATTTTTCTTTTTAAATTATCCGCCACCACATTTCAAAGGTATCTAGCTAAAGATGGCAGCACTGCGGATGACAGGTGACGAATTTACATCTACTACGATAAAGAGGGCAGCACGGTGCTCTCTGTATTAAAGATGGCGGATGACAGCTGTCAAAAAAGCACATGGCTATGTTTACCAAACAAGAGCACGTGGAATTTGCCGCCATCACATTTCAAACTAAAGAGGGCAGCACTATGCTCTGTTGATTAAAGATGGCGGATGGTAGCTGTCGAAAAAGCACGTGAGTTTGTTTCCAAACAAGAGCACGTGGAATTTTTCAATTTGCCGCCACCACATTTCAAAGGTATCTAGCTAAAGATGGCAGCACGGTGCTCTCTTGATTAAAGATGGCGGATGATAGCTAACAGAACTTTTCAAATTGTCCGCTACTACGTGCTTAAGGTAGTAGCCATAAAGAGGGCAGCACGGTGTTCTGTGGATTAAAGATGGCGGATGACAGGTGATGAAATTGCCCGCATGATAGTAGCACAGTGCTCTGTTGATTAAAGATGGCGGATGACAGCTGCACGTGGCTTTGTTTCCAAACAAGAGCACGTGGAATTTACCACCACCACATTTCAAACTAAAGAGGGCAGCACTGTGCTCTATAGATTAAAGATGGCAGATGACAGCTGTCAAAAAAGCACGTGAGTTTGTTTTCAAACAAGAGCATGTGGAATTTTTCAATTTGCCGCCACCACATAGAGGGCAGCACTGTTCTCTCTGGATTAAAGATGGCTGCTTGTCGAAAAGCATTTTTCAAATTATCCGCCACCACATTTCAAAGGTAAGTAGCTAAAGAGGGCAGCACTGTACTCTATAGATTAAAGATGGCGGATGACAGCTATCAAAAAAGCACGTAGCTGTCAAAAAGCACGTGGATTTGTTTATCTCGAGCTAGTGAGGTTAAGTTGGTAGCACTAAGGTTTAGGCCCGTCAAGATGGCAGCACTGCCGATGACAGGTGACGAAAGAGGGCAGCACGGTGCTCTGTAGTTTAAAGATGGCGGATGACAGCTGTCAAAAAAGCACGTGGCTGTCAAAAAGCACGTGGCTTTGTTTATCTCGCGCTAGTTAGGTTAAGTTGGTACTACTGAGGTTTAGGCCCGTCAAGATGGTAGTACTGAGGTTAGCGATGCGTTGTTGTCTGTCAAAAAGCACGTGGCTTTGTTTACAAATCTGTCAAAAAGCACGTGGCTGTCAAAAAACACGTGGCTTTGTTTACCTCATGCTAGTTAGGTTAAGTTGGCACTACTGAGGTTTAGGCCCGTCAAGATGGTAGTACTGAGGTTTGCGATGCGTTGTTGTTGATGAGAGCTGTCAAAAAGCACGTGGCTTTGTTTACAAATCTGTCAAAAAGCACGTGGCTGTCAAAAAGCACGTGGCTTTGTTTACCTCGCGCTAGTTAGGTTAAGTTGGCACTACTGAGGTTTAGGCCCGTCAAGATGGCAGTACTGAGGTTAGCGATGCGTTGTTGTCGATGACAGCTGTCAAAAAGCACGTGGCTTTGTTTACAAATTCAAATTTCCCGCGGGAGGTGGAGGAGACCTCTGGGAGGCCTCTGGCTGAGGTGGAGGTGGAGGAGGCATCTGGGAGGCCTCTGGCTGAGGTGGAGGTGGAGGTGGCCACTGGGGGCCTGAGGTGGAGGTGGCCGCAGAACCCGCCTATTATACTACTCATATGTCAACTCCACAAACAATAGGACACGCCTCCAAAATGGTATTAGTAGCTGTCATTGCAACAAGATCACGTGACAAGAGAAAAATAATATGGCGTCCCATATCATGACTGAAGATAGAAACAAGAAACGATTTTCAACTCATTAATTTAAATTAATCCTTTGGTGGTATTTAAGGAATACATTCTATATGTATAACCTGTATATATAAAATAAGAGTTATGCCCGTACATTGCTCAGAATTTGAAACGAATTGTATTTCTGTATCGGTCATCTCCACCGTAACAAGGAAATCCACTTTTTACTTTTCCGTAATTTCTGTCTGTCTGTCTGTCTGTCTGTCTGTCTGTCTGTCTGTCTGTCTGTCTGTCTGTCTGTCTGTCTGTCTGTCTGTCTGTCTGTCTGTCTGTCTGTCTGTCTGTCTGTCTGTCTGTCTGTCTGTCTGTCTGTCTGTCTGTCTGTCTGTCTGTCTGTCTGTACACGCATCACGAGAAAACGGCTGAAGAGAATTTTAAAAAAAATCGGTATGTAAAGACGGGAAATGAGCCACTACAATCTAGGCTATAAATAATTTTATTCACGCTGAGTGAAATGGTAGTTTAGGGGAAGGCCAAAAACTAAATTCTCAAATATTTATGTTATTAGTGGTCCTATCGATAAATACTACATAGTGAAAGTTATATAGAATTCAATTTCCGATCATTTGTATCTTATTCATTTTCACCGTACCGGCTAGGGTAACAGATATTCATGAATTTGTATTTTTAATGCTAAGTCCATATCACCGCCGAGCCACGAGGAAATGGGTAAACAGAATTTAATGAAAAACAGTGTATAGATTCGGGGAATAAGAAACTACAGTTTAACCTATAAACAGCATTTTCAACCTGGATGAAATGGTAGTTTAGGGGAAGACGCCTAAAATGTAATTCTTAAATACCTATGTTATTGGTCCTTTCGAAAAGTAGGCCTACTATTCAACAAAAGTTATAAAGAATACAATTTCCTATAATTTATGTTTTATTCAATTTTACCGTACCGACTATGATACGAGTGGTATTTCAGATCGGAAGGAAACTAAATGTGGAAACCTACAATATCGAAAGCTCATAAAACAGATCAACAATAACATCAAATTGACCATTACTTGTTGTGACATTCCTTGTCTCTTACGCTGGCACTTATCTCCGATAGATGGGATTACTGCTGCGTACCGAGTATAACAGCCTAACTGAATATTGGCGGGAAATAGCTGGGGAGTTATAAAACTTTCTTCTTTAGCATGTCATTCCTTTGGTTCATACATGTTCTTATACTGCTGGTACGTAACACACTGGTTCATCATAGCATTCCAGCTATTTGATCCCTACTCTGACGCGCTGGTTGGAATGAACAGTATGAACAGTTAACGGAAAAATGGCAGATGCTCACTTATGACCTGGTCTAGAATTACAATTTTGGCCTATTCCAAATTATAGCACCATAATTCACTAAATAACTCAAAATTCGACCCTGAAAAAGCCGTTTATTAAGAGAAGCTTCTTCCTCTTCACGTTTATTAAATCTACATTTATTTTATTCCATATTAGCAGCGGAGATGTGGTTTCTCCTGTGTCTTGGAGGAAAAATTTTCCTTCAAGTCAGATAGGTTATCCCCCCGCCAGTGTAGTGAATTGAGATTTTCCCACTCATCGTGTACTACTAGGAAACTGATAAGTAAACAATAATAGATTTTGCTCTCTGACTCTCCACTATTCAACCCCCCCCCCCCGCCGATAAAAAAAACGAAGGGTGCTCACGGATCACGGATGTCTGCGGCCTGGTCATTCCAGCTCTGGAATTTTGGACTGTTAAATCGGCAGCGTAGTATTATCCGTTAAAAGTCAGAAAAAGTGTGGGTTCTCACTTGATCGAGTATTTCATATAAAAGCATTGCTTTTAATCGCGCCGTTCCTACTGACGTCATTGTAATGACCTATGTTCATTTCAGTTGGGAAAACCACTAAGACAGTCTTTGTGTGGATGTAAAAAGGCAGGTGGAGAATGAGTGTCTGCCATTATAACTAAAACTCCCCTACCTGATTGTGACTGATGGTGGGCAATTGGGCCTACCATGACAATGAAAATTCCCTAACCCAGTCTTTTCATGAGAAAAGACACTTGGTGACTTCCCCATCGTGTTTCTGGGGCAACGGTAAGAGTTATGCAATTTAATACATTCTTACTCACAACGTGTACACTACCTAACCTAGAATTCTGTATACAATATTGAATTCCGTAGCCAAGCACGGGTACATCAAGTAGTATAAATTAAGAAGAAAATCAAGTAACTTAAACCACAATCGAATCAATGTAATAAGAGAATATACATCCCAAGGTAATTCAGATACATGAAAGTCCACATGGACGTCCATACAATTGATATCTTAAACAGCCTCTAATAACACTAGTTAACAAATTTAAACTTTTCTTTTGCATCTGGTTTGTAAATGGGTGGATTTTCCTAATTTTGGGGTGCTGAATACACTGGTAAAATCAGTTTTTCTCTATGACGTCCCATTTCCTAGATATACAGCAGAATAAAAAACGGCAATAGCGAAAATTGACACAATTAAGTCAAACAAAAATACACATTCAGAACGTTTGATATCAATACTGTTTTGTATGTATATATGGGCATGATGCCAATAAAAGGTCCAAATTAGTTCAGAAGATGTTTTCACCTTTAATCGTCTTTGGTTTTGAAAAATGCGACGACGGAGCTCTTCTTTTGTTTGCCGTTTCATCACTCTCCCTAACAAGACCCCAGCAGTAGTCACCTCATCAAAGGTTTCCAATGGCCTTGGTAACGGTGTTCCATGGTAAGAATGTCTTGGTGAAAGCGTTCACCATGCTCATTGCTTACGGCTCCCAAATTTTCCGGGAGGAAATCAAGGTGAGAATGTAAAAAGTGAATTTTAAGCGACATTCTACACCCCATGTTCTTATAGTTGTCCAACAGATCATTCACAATTGTAACATAGTTTTTGTCTTTCCTGTTACCCAAAAAGCCCTTCACAATTGCTTTAAAAGAAGACCAAGCAGCTAATTGGATATCTGTGAGTTTGGTATCAAAGGTTGGGTCTTTCAGCAATTTTATTATTTGTGGTCCAACAAATATACCCTCTTTCAGCTTTGCCTCACTTAATTTAGGAAACTTTTCTTTTAAGTGATTGAAGGCCTCACCTTCTTTATCCAGAGCTTTTACAAAAGCCCAACTTGATATGAAGGGGAGGCAAAATGATTTTATCGGGCTCAACCAATGGGGTATTGTTCACATTTACGTTTCCAGGAACATATGAATTCCTTATAGGCCATTCCTTGACTGTATAGTGGTTCTTGGTGTCACGGCTGTCCCAAAGGCACAAAAAGCAGCAGTATTTCGTGAATCCAGCCTGTAAACCTGTAAGGAGTGCAACAACTTTTAAATCACAGCAAAGCTGCCATTCATGATCCTTATATTTGATTGCCTCTAGCAGCAAAGCCATAGCTTCATAAGTTTCTTTCATGTCTACTGCGTAAGCCAAAGGTACCGATGGAAATGCATTGCCATTATGCAGTAGTACTGCTTTCAGGCTGGTTTTACTGGAGTCAATAAACAGTCGCCACTCCTGTGGATTTTGTTGTACACCTAGCTGCATCATCAGACCATTGACATCTCTACATACACACATTGGAATTCTGCATATCGAAATATTGAGCGAAGGAAGCACCTCTTGATCTGAAACAGGAAATTTTTGTCTCTGGAGCTAGAAGGTTCCGTTGCTGCAGTCTCGACCCCAAGAGTTCAGCTTGCTGTTTCGAAAGTTTTAGATCGCGAACCAAATCGTTCAATTCCTCTTGATTAAAGAGCTGAGGTGAAGTGTCATGATATTGAGGGCAGTACTCTTCTATATGTTCAGTACTTTCTGATTCACTTGACATGGTGTCTGGTTCCGTGGCTTTCAAGTTACAGACAGGAACAGGCAACCCCTCATCATGGGGCACAGGCAAATGCACTGAAGATACATTTGGATATTTTATTTTATGTCTAGTTTTGCTTGAATGTCCCGAAATAACAGAAGTAACAGTCTGAATAATGGTCTTTAGGCTCACACCACACCATCGAAACAGCGAATGGCATGGCTCGGCGTTTTCCTTTCAACCACTCGGTTAAGGTTGTAGTACAGGTTATGCAGGCAATATGAGGTGCAAAATTTTTATCTTGATCACCAACAGGACAATCAAAATAAAATTTATATGCCTTCTTAACCAAATCAGTGATTGGTTTTCTTTGGACTTTGGAGTGAATTTCCCACACACATAACAAAAGTTGTCGGGGTTTCTAGATCTTTTAGCTCTCCTCAGCAAATCAAAAAGAAACAATTAGACATCAAAACAGAAGAGCAGCCAAAAGCGAAATACTGAATACAAAAATAAAAAACCTTTAAAAACTCAAAAATGGTACGTGCTAGAA
This sequence comes from Anabrus simplex, assembly GCF_040414725.1. NCBI lineage: Eukaryota > Metazoa > Arthropoda > Insecta > Orthoptera > Tettigoniidae > Anabrus > Anabrus simplex. Next base: position 1,270,011,327 of record NC_090265.1, read on the forward strand.
CATTTTGAAAGGTATATTCGGATTATACACACCAAAATACATACTAGTTGATGTATCACATTCCAGATGCAAAATGGCTGTTGACTAGTGTAACCAGAATTTTCATTACAGATAATAATACTTAAAATTATCTTGAACAATAAATTTACTGGATAGGATTCACATGTTAGTAATTGGAGCCGAGTAAGTTACATCCTCCTTACTACGATATGCATACAGGGAGTTAGGTGTATACGTGCAGATATTTCTTGTAGCAATAGAGAACGATGTCACGAACCACTATATATCAAACTTTTAGTAATCAGCGGAAGTTATTTTCGAAAGCAAAGGGGTACGATGTTTTTAGAATAGGTAGTATGCCTTGTTCTGCGAATGAATAGCTTTCCGTTGATAACAGGCAAGTCACGCGCCACCCGTGCCAAACCGGTTTCTGTTTATGTTTCAGAGCAAATGTACTACTGTAACGAGATGTTACGTAATATACTTGCCAAACTGGTTTTATGTTTACGAGCAACTGAAGTACGATAGCAGCTGAAGGCTGCTACCGGTGTACGTACCTACATTTCGTGCTTCCTGCCGGGCTGTATGGCACAGACGGTTGAGGTGCTGGCCTTTTTACTCCAACCTCGCAGGTTCGAACCTGGCCCAGTCCGGTGGTATTTGAATGTGCTCAAATACGTCACACTCGTGCCGGTCGATTTAGTGACACGTAAATAGAACCCCTGCGAGACCTCATTGTCTCCGAAAACCGTAAACGTAACGCAAATACCATCATCATCATTATTATTATTATTATTATTATTATTATTATTATTATTATTATTATTGTACCGGGCGGTACACCTCTACACCGTTTATTTAAAAGTTGCGCCAGTTGAAACTCCTCTTCTGGAGGAAGGTTGAACTTTATCTATTCTATTAATTCTCTACTTTCTCAGAAGATGTCACCACGTGGAAAATTTTGAGTTTTTGAACTGTGTCACTTTTGATGTGTTTTTGTTTCGCTTGAAGTAAGAAGTGTGAACTTTCTCTTCTAGAGGACACTACTGAAGAATTACAATAGTGCAACCTAGTGCGAAATCAAAGAACTATTTTGTTGGAGAAATTTTTATTTCAAGAGTTTGTTCTTTGTTAAATTTTTTTTCTGTCATGGTTTACGTTGGCTGTATACCCCTCTTTCTCCCCTTATTTTGGATCTAGCCAATCCCGAATTTCTTTAATTAATTTTCCACCAATAATGTGTTTCTTCTTCCTCTATGTAGGGGTTTCTTTTCCCGAACCAATAAAGATTTTGTGGGAGGGCGTTTTATTTCCCCTAACGCCTAGAATCTTCCGCGAGAGGATATAAACTGCTGATTTTGGGGGCTCCGGGCCACTTCTGTTCCATCTTTCAGTGTATTAAGTACATAGCAGGAGGCGGGAAGCGCCTCTTTCTTCTTCAGCCGTTCAACACCAGGTAATGGCCTATTAATAACTTCTTTTCTTGCTAGGTCGGCAGTTTAACACTCGCGGCGGGTTCGAAGCATTTCCATCATGTAACCTTTTCCTAAAATGTAATTACTCTTTTCATCTTTTTCTTGTAAAGCTACATATTGGGATAGAGAGTGCTAACCCTCTCGAGCTCCCACTCACATTTGTTTTGAGGTGAACTTATTTTCTCAAACTATTCTTCGGTTATGTAATGTAAAGTGTTCTTCTCTAAGTCACCTCTGTAGTATGGGATTAGCCCTTGCGTTAGTGGCCCAGAGCCAGATTAGGTTTTAAAAACAAAGTGTATTAGGAGTGCAAGATCGCCTCCTCTCAAATTGTTATTTTAGAGGTCATGTAATCAACCTTCTTTTCATGTAATAGACCTCCGTAGTTTGGGTATTTTACCCCTGTAAATACGTCCTTAGAGGACAGCTTGAAGGTAGAGTTTGGTGTGGCCTTGTGATAGGCTTACAATTTTGAGAGCGGATCGCGCTTTGAAATTTGTTTCTGTATGCCTCGTGCAGGCTTTATGTGTAATTTTTGGAGCCAGTGCTCCTGGGAATGAATGGGGTTTTCTGCCCCTTGGCTAAAATTTTTTTTTGGAGTAAGGCGGGGCTGATTGCCCAAGAGTTATGAAGTAAGGGCACTGAGCCCGAACCCAGTAATCTTGTACCTACATTTTTGCTACTCTGTACCTGTTATGATTGTTATCTCTTGTTTTTGAAAAGAAAATATAACCTAGTTAAATTTTAAATTAATTTTACATTAACTTTGATTCCGTAGTTTGAAACCCATTCACGCCCGCACCTTCTTACGCCTCTACCTACCGCTAAAACACGGTAACAAGTGGTAGCAGAGCGTGGTTGAATGGGTCTCAATTTAGCCCCTTTTGACGGCTAAACATTGCTTTGATTCGAACTCTAACAATTTTCTCAGTTGCTGGAATTTTTGAGTTTTTCAAAATTGTTCTGTCATCATGCCCGGCCCTCGCGATGTTCTCCTCCTTAACTACTTGCGCAAAGAGGAGTTGATATATGAGTTAACTATCAGAAACGTTCAATCTGGAGGCACGGTTGCAATAGATACTAACAAGCTTAGAGCGTCCCTTGATTTGCCCATTTCCATCCCCAATTTGGGAGAGAAAGAAATTGATGACTCTCTTTCCACGATCGTCGAGAATATTACTGGGCTAGCATCTGTAGTCAGCTTTTTTGATGAAAACGATCCGTCTCCCAATCAAATTAAGCGTGTGCAAGGCAGGCTGTATCACTTTGCAAATAGAGTTAATGATCTGTTGTCTCTAAAGGTGAATGACGTTCAGAGGAAGCAAGCTAATACGCTCCTTGAAACTATTTCTGAATTGTCTAATAAGGTCACTCAATTGCTAACCGGCGAAGCTCCTCCCAAAACTGATCAACCCGCCACGGTGAATGTAGGTAACGAGGAAGAGCCTCCTCAGGGAGAAGTCAATAGGATAACCGTTGCGGCTCAAACTATCTCTGCCCCATCGAACAACGAATCTGAACGCCGTGCGTCATTGGGTAACATCCGCTCGGAATTAACTTCTTTGCCATTGAAACCTTTAACGACTATGTCACCTGGGTTCAGTAGCTTGCCTCATCCATTGGCAATGTTGCTTAGAGGTATCTCTAAGTTTTCCGTCAACACCACCAGTGATGTAATTTCATTTTTAAGATTTCTAGTGGAATTTCAGGATCATGCTCTGGTTTTTTCTCTTTCGCCATGTCAAATTTTGCAAATTATCTATCCGTATGCTATTGGTATTCTCTCTGATAAAATCGTAAGAGCCATTGCCGAGCAATCATCTATTGAGGATTTCCATGCCCATTTGCTAGCTAACTTCATCCCGGCTAGGGCCAGGTCCTCCCTGATTCAGAAGTACTATTACCGTGTACAGCGCTTGGATGAAAACTTGGCTGATTTCATTCAAGATATCAAATTCTACACTAGGGTGTTTGCTCTCCACTTCCCTGAGGATCAGATCGTGCAAGCTATTGTCGAAGGGATTTCACCACCCTACAGGTCATATTTGTGTTTCGCGGCGTGCCCGCAAACCTTCTCTGAACTGGAAGCATTAGCCGTCTCTGCGGAAGGAGTTAGGTATGCCGATTCTTTGCGTGTCGCGAAAGAACCCCCGCCTTCCTTTAGTAACACTCGGCCTCCACCTCGCCGACCAGTCAATCCCCGTAAATGTTATGCTTGCGGGTCGCCTGAACATCTGCGGAATAAGTGTCCTCTGATCAAGTCAAGTGGGACAAGGAATGGAGTAGGGTCATCACAAGGCTGTTTTAAGTGTGGGGCCTTCTCACATATCGCCAAGAATTGCCCAAACTCAAATAGCACCCCCTCCTGCTCAACTTCTGGTGCAAATTCCAGCTATTCCAATAATAAAAAGTGACTAGTGGCGTCGGCTGAGCCGACTAATCCATATTCCCGAGACTCAGCCCCTAGTAAACAGGTTGTAAATGCAGAGAACGACCAGCCTTCAAATTCATCTTTTGAATGCCCTAAAGAGTGTCTTAGGATTGCGGCGGATACCCCCGCACCTGTTCCTTTTCTTAAGATTGAGTTAAATAACGAGCCTATAACAGCTCTCTTAGATTCAGGCAGTGTTTGTTCCATTATTTCGGCTGATTGGTATTCTAAATTGAAATCTGTTTGTAAACTCCCTGACTATGTCTCTTCTCCTGTTCAATACGTTTCGGCTAATTCATCTCCATTAGAAATTCTAGGTTCCTTACTGGTCAAAATTCGTGTTTTTAAGTTTACATGGAAAGTTAAATTGTTTGTGGCCAAGCAATTGTCTTGCCCCATTATATTGGGAGCTGACTTTATTTCTCACACTGGTCTTGTGCTCGATCTCCAGAGTAGGTCGTGCACATTCAAATTTGCGTCCAATTGTAGAATTCCCTTGTTAAAGTGTAATTCTGTATCATGTTCATCTATTTCGCCTACCCAGGATGAGATGTTGTTAGACCTTAGACATCTACCTGAGGAGCAGGCTGATAGTATTCGCAAACTGTGTCAGTCGTTTCCCGAGGTGTTCTCTGATACTCTTGGTGTTACTGACCTTATTGAATACAAAATTGAGGTTATGGATTCGATTCCTGTCCGTTTTCCACCGTATAGGCTATCTCCACCTAAAATGAAGGCTCTGAAGGAAATCATCGATCAGATGTTGAAGGATGGTATTATTAGGCCCTCTAAGTCAGCGTATTCTTCGCCTATTTTTCTAGTCCCGAAACCCCAAGGAGGCTTCAGGCCTGTCATTGATTACAGGGCTCTCAATCGGAAGGTGGTGTTGCAATCTGTGCCCCTTCCCGACCTTCATTCTTGCTTTTCATGGTTTCGAAAGGCCAAGTTCTTCACTATCTTGGACTTGAATCAGGCCTATAATCAAATTCCCCTTGCCGAAGAGTCTAAACATCTTACAGCGTTTGCCACGGACTGGAATTTATATGAATACAACCGCGTGCCTTTCGGGCTCCCCACGGGGGCAGCTGTGCTCACTAGGCTACTAGATAGGGTCTTTTCCGACATCAAATTTGAGTACTTATATCACTACTTGGATGATGTCGTCGTATTTTCCGAAACCTTTGAAGAACATCTAGACCATTTGCGAGAAGTTCTCAATCGCCTTCGTAAGGCTGGGTTAACTGTTAAGTTGTCCAAGGTTGCCTTTGCTAAGCCCTCTATGTCATTCCTAGGGCATATTGTGTCACCCGATGGAGTAGCTGTCGATCATTCTAGAACACAGGCCATCCGTGATTTTAAACCTCCTAAGGACATCAAAGGTATCGCTAGATTCATTGGTATGGTGAATTTCTTCAGGAAGTTTATTCCTAACTTCGCTAATAGAGCGGCGCCCTTAAACCTTCTTCGTAGGAAAGGCATCAAATTCGAGTGGGGACCTTCTCAACAAGCCGCTTTCGAAGATCTTAAATTAGCTCTCTGTAATGCCCCTGTACTTGCTATGCCTGATTTCTCGAAGAAATTCATCGTCCAAACGGACGCGTCGTCGTCAGCTGTAGCTGCAGTCCTTCTTCAAGAGACTGAACTAGGGAGGCGTCCCATCGCCTATGCATCTAGGACTCTATCGGCTCAAGAAGCCAAGTACTCCATATATGAGCTTGAAGGTTTGGCAGTCTTATTCGCCTTAGAAAAGTTCCGTCTCTATCTGGAACATGTCAAATTCGACCTGGAAACAGATAATCAAGCCTTAAGCTGGGTCTTAGGTAGGCCGCGTCGTACTGGTCGTATAGCCCGTTGGGCCATCCGTATTTCTGCCTTCCAATTTGATGTACGACATATCAGAGGTACCGAAAATGTTGTTGCTGATGGACTCAGCCGTATGTTTCATAACGACGTCGAAACCCACGAACCGGTCGACAGTTCATCACCTTCCGAGTCCATACTATCCGAGGTTAATGCCATCCTAACGGATGCCCCCATGCTTTTTAGGGATATTGAGAAATACCAACGTGAAGATCCGACGCTGGCTCCGATAATGGAAACCCTTTCTTCTGGGGAACATGCTGTCCCTTATGTTCTGAGGAATGGTGTTCTATGTTGCCCTTCGAGGCATGATAAGTTGATGAAAGTTGTTGTTCCAGCGGTTCTTGTACCTATGATCTTCAAATACTATCATGAGACCCCATTGGGGGGGCATCTTGGAATCTTTAAAACTCGTGAAAAGATTCGTGAAATGTTCATATGGAAAGGTATGGACGGTGAAATTCGGGAACTTGTAAAAGCTTGTAAATTTTGTTTGATCAGTAAACCCACCATGTCCACTAAAGTAGGCCTTTTGTCTTCTCATCAAGCGTCGCGCCCCATGGAACGCCTGTATATCGATTATGTGGGACCCTTCCCCCAGTCAAAGGGTAATGCCAACAAGTTCATCTTTGTGTGTGTAGATGGTTTTACAAGATTTTCCTGGTTATTTCCGACTAAGCTGGCTACCGCTCAGTCCACCATTACTTGCCTAAATTCTATTTTTGCTTCTTTTGGTCCGTGCCAATACATTGTATCTGATAATGCTAAAGCTTTTACATCAAATCTGTTTCGTAAATTCTGTTTTGACTTGTCCATCTCTCATGTAACTACATCTGCTTATTACCCTCAACCATCTCTGGCTGAACGGGTTAACCGTAATCTCAGGTCCGCACTTATTGCCTATCATCATGAAGATCATTCTAGGTGGGACACGTCCCTGCATTGGTTAGCTTTTGCTTTGAATTCGGCGGTTCATGAATCTCACAAATTTACTCCAGCTTCTTTGATGTTTAAGTTCGTTCCCAACACGCCGCTCTCTAACCTCTGGTCTCTGAATGGCATTCTGCCCGAGACAATAGATCCGGACAACATTAAAGATCTTTGGAAGAAGGCTAAAGCCAATCTTAAAGTGTCTCATGAAAAGGTTAGGGAAAGGTATGATCGTGGACGGAGACCCACCACTTTGAAGGTAGGTGACCAGGTTATGGTCAAAAATTTTGTTCCCGCGGGCAAGCTTGCCCCCAGATTTCATGGGCCTTGTATCATTCTCGATTTTCTTACGCCGGTTACCTTATTGCTAAGTAATCCAGCCACCGAGAAGATATTTAGGGTTCACCTGTCCCAGGTGAAACCGGTGTAATTTCTGTGTTAACTTGCTTCATATTATTTTGAAAGGATATGAAGGTTATATTTTTTTTTTGAGTTTCACTTTAAGGCATTCTGCCCCTTCTGTAATATTTTGGTTTTAGATGTAAGCCTTGTGTAAAACCTGCCCCGACCCGTTAAACTGCCATCCTGTTCTTGCCACGGCCATTACCACGCTCCCGTCTCCTGCTCCACCTTACACTGTGGCTTCATAATAGTAAATGCCATGGATATCTACACGCCGCTGGCCCCTCAACCTCTCCACAAGCCTGTACCCTCAAAGAAAATGATTGTCCAACACAATTCTGCCGCCTAGCTTTAATGTTTCAGCGCCCCCGCAGCCGCGCAGCGCAGTGCAGCGACTGGGGAGGGGGATGGGCCCCCTCCTCTCCAGCGAGGACGACATGTGCACGGCGAGCCGGAGCTCACCTCCCGGCCAAGGCTGATGTGCGGCGCACGACCTGCTACATGCCCGCAGCCTGTATCTGTTCACCGCGGGCGCGGCGTACTTCAACACCTCTGCTCCCCTCATAGTGCGGGCGAGCGGTATCTCAGGGTACTTGAGGGGTCCGAGCGGCCTCCGTTGGACGCAAGCTGCAACGGCCGGTCTGGCCATCCGACTCAATCTACATCAACTACATGGACAGTCACCATAAGCAATAACTACACTGGGGAATTCAACAACAATATTTGGTGGACATTGCCAAATTTTTCATCACCTTCAAGTATTAAAAGTTTATCTTCAGAAATTCAAATTCTACAAACATAAAGACTTTCATTTACCTGCAACAACAACATTTTGAAACTGAATTAAGAAATCTTGTAAATGCTTCTGCTATCAATCTTAATATCAACATCAAAACTTGGACCTTATTTTGGAAACAAAGCTTATGTTCTTCTGTGTTACCCCTTGGAGGAACCTTTGGGGGGGGAGGTCTGTACCGGGCGGTACACCTCTACACCGTTTATTTAAAAGTTGCGCCAGTTGAAACTCCTCTTCTGGAGGAAGGTTGAACTTTATCTATTCTATTAATTCTCTACTTTCTCAGAAGATGTCACCACGTGGAAAATTTTGAGTTTTTGAACTGTGTCACTTTTGATGTGTTTTTGTTTCGCTTGAAGTAAGAAGTGTGAACTTTCTCTTCTAGAGGACACTACTGAAGAATTACAATAGTGCAACCTAGTGCGAAATCAAAGAACTATTTTGTTGGAGAAATTTTTATTTCAAGAGTTTGTTCTTTGTTAAATTTTTTTTCTGTCATGGTTTACGTTGGCTGTATACCCCTCTTTCTCCCCTTATTTTGGATCTAGCCAATCCCGAATTTCTTTAATTAATTTTCCACCAATAATGTGTTTCTTCTTCCTCTATGTAGGGGTTTCTTTTCCCGAACCAATAAAGATTTTGTGGGAGGGCGTTTTATTTCCCCTAACGCCTAGAATCTTCCGCGAGAGGATATAAACTGCTGATTTTGGGGGCTCCGGGCCACTTCTGTTCCATCTTTCAGTGTATTAAGTACATAGCAGGAGGCGGGAAGCGCCTCTTTCTTCTTCAGCCGTTCAACACCAGGTAATGGCCTATTAATAACTTCTTTTCTTGCTAGGTCGGCAGTTTAACACTCGCGGCGGGTTCGAAGCATTTCCATCATGTAACCTTTTCCTAAAATGTAATTACTCTTTTCATCTTTTTCTTGTAAAGCTACATATTGGGATAGAGAGTGCTAACCCTCTCGAGCTCCCACTCACATTTGTTTTGAGGTGAACTTATTTTCTCAAACTATTCTTCGGTTATGTAATGTAAAGTGTTCTTCTCTAAGTCACCTCTGTAGTATGGGATTAGCCCTTGCGTTAGTGGCCCAGAGCCAGATTAGGTTTTAAAAACAAAGTGTATTAGGAGTGCAAGATCGCCTCCTCTCAAATTGTTATTTTAGAGGTCATGTAATCAACCTTCTTTTCATGTAATAGACCTCCGTAGTTTGGGTATTTTACCCCTGTAAATACGTCCTTAGAGGACAGCTTGAAGGTAGAGTTTGGTGTGGCCTTGTGATAGGCTTACAATTTTGAGAGCGGATCGCGCTTTGAAATTTGTTTCTGTATGCCTCGTGCAGGCTTTATGTGTAATTTTTGGAGCCAGTGCTCCTGGGAATGAATGGGGTTTTCTGCCCCTTGGCTAAAATTTTTTTTTGGAGTAAGGCGGGGCTGATTGCCCAAGAGTTATGAAGTAAGGGCACTGAGCCCGAACCCAGTAATCTTGTACCTACATTTTTGCTACTCTGTACCTGTTATGATTGTTATCTCTTGTTTTTGAAAAGAAAATATAACCTAGTTAAATTTTAAATTAATTTTACATTAACTTTGATTCCGTAGTTTGAAACCCATTCACGCCCGCACCTTCTTACGCCTCTACCTACCGCTAAAACACGGTAACAATTATTATTATTATTATTATTTTTATTGACTACTCGCCAATAATGTCTGCCCAGAAAATACTTCTCATCGTTTATAACTATGGATCTCGACAGTTGTATAATGTCCTAAATATGATGATTTTCAAAATTGGCTTTACGTCGCACCGACACAGATAGGTCTTATGGTGACGATGGGAGAGAAAAGGTGTAGAAGTGAGAAGGAAGCGTTCGTGGCCTTAATAAAGGTTCAGCTCCAGCATTTTCCTGATGTGAAAATGGGAAACCACGGAGAACCATCTTCAGGGCTGTCGACAGTGGAGTTCGAACCCAGTATCTCCCCAATGAAAGTTCACAATTTCGCGCCCCTAACCGCACGACCAACGTATTCCAAGCTCTAATGCCGGGCTGAGTACCTCGGACGATAGTTCGCTGGTATTCTGATCCCATCTTGGCAGGTTCGATGGAGGCTCAATTCGGGGGTATTTGAAGGTGCTGAAATACGCCAGTTTCGTGTCTGTAGATTTACTTGCATTAAAAAAAGTCCTGCGGTACAACATTCCGGCGCCTCGGCGTCTCCAAAATCTGTCAAAGTAATTATTAGGACGTAAAAAATTACATTATTATTTCGTGCTTACAAACGAAAAGCATATGTGTAATGGTAAAATAAAGTATAACGTACTGCTTCCTTTGCAGTGCTTAATAAATTTATCAAAATAAAAGTGGCCAGTCTGAGTTGCTCAGACGGTTAAAGCACTGGTTTCTTGGTTCCAACTTAGCAGGCTCGATCTTGGGTCAATCCGGTGGTATTCGAAGGTGTCGGTAGATTTACTGGCACGTAAAAAGAACTCCTGTGGGACTAAATTAGGCTACAGCGCCTCCAGAAACAGTACGAGTAGTTAGTGGGACATAAAGCAAATAACATTACCGGTATTATTACTATTATTATTATTATTATTATTATTATTATTATTATTATTATTCAGTCTTATTATTATTATTGCTACTACTCATATTGAACTACTTCTTATTACTCTTTTCCTCGTCTGATTATTATTATTATTATTATTATTATTATTATTATTATTATTATTATTATTCACCTGTTCATATTTTCGTCTTATTCCTCTTTTTACTCTCCTTTTAAGTCGTATACTTCTTATTCATATTTGATATTTTGTTATTAATATTATTGTTATTTTTATATTATTATTGTTATTTTTATTATTTAGATTTAGTTTATTTCGTTTATTTATAACTTCTCTTTAGCTTCACGTGACACAATACTTTTTCCGTCTTTAATTCACCTTTTGTGTCGTGTGCCGGTACATCTATGTTTCTGTCTGTGCTTCAAGACAGTGCTGCAAGGTCTGTGTTTGTTTTCCCAGCCCGGATTGCGTTTCGTTTCTCATGTGTCACAATTACATCTTACGTTCTGTTACATGTTTAAGTTTGACCTTGTGATACATCACCTTTAATCTGCTCTGTAGCCTTTAAGAGTGTAGCATGGTCAATGACCTCAGTGCTTGTTTTGTTCACATAACTGGACTAAGAACGCGTCTCAATCGGCCCAGCAAGTTCAAGGCCAACCACTTCTCTCTGTTTGTTTGTTTATTTACCAATGTATGTATGTATGTCAACACTGTACTATGTCAACATCGTACCATGAAAATTTACTCAATAAACGGGGTGTTTGGGGGGACCTCTGTCCTGGGTGGGGTGCTCTGCGGACCTCCTCTTGGGTCCGTGTTGTTGCTGCGGTTATCTCTCTGCGCGGTCAGGTATTTACTAACAGGGCCGATGACCTCGATGTTAGGCCCCTTTAAACAACAAGCATATTTACTAACGTATTCAATTCAATGTATTGTATGTACAAGACATACGTCCAACTTGAATTATTTCATCCTCACAACTCTACTTTCTTACTACATGGCCCATGAGCTACACGCATAGCTGAAGGCCCACCCACTCCTCCACGAGGTCTGGGAATGAAATAACTAATTTGATTGAATTTTTTCCTATTTCAGTAGTGATGAATATAACACAAGCATTTTATTGAATTTTTATACGTGTTAATGATGATGATGGTGATGATGATGATGATTGCTGTTTTAAGGTCATCGGCCCTTAAAAGAGCCTTTTGTTTTAACTCGTAGTGAATAAGAAACAAAATATAAATTGCTCGAACACACGTAAAAAACCAAAACCACATGCAGGGTAGAATTGAGGAACTGCCAAAATGCGTTCAAGGTCAATGTCTAGAGTTTTAACAAGCACGTCTTCCCTGTGTTGTGTTCAGCTTTCGGCACGTACAAGTCACTCGCGCACTGAAACTCTCGATTTATAATTTTTGTTACCGGTACTTCAATTTCACTGCTCGGATTTATGAGAATATCGAACTATCGGGACTCAAAATACTATATCGATACTGTACTGTACTCCCAAGTCATTACGGGGCAGAAATGGCGTAACATCTGACATACCAAAGCGAAACTCGTAGCAATTGTTCACAGTGACCACCCTGGGCTTCTCTGCAGGCTTCACTTCTCCGAATGCAGTTGCGACGCATTCGAGACAAGGAACCTGTGTTGTTCAGAATATCCTCTGGTGCCGAAAAATTATGTTTACAGAGGTCATCCGAAGTGGTTACTTCAGTTCAGTATACTTTGTGTTTCATGTCCCGCCAGACATAACAATCCACTGGAATAAGGGCTGGCCAATTGATAGTTCCACATCGTCCTGTCTACCGTTGAGGAAATGTCTGCACCATCGTGTAAAATCCACGTGGTTCGGCGTAGTCGAAGCGACACATCCTCTGAAAGCTCCAGTAACGTACTGCCTCTACATTAATAAAAAGATGTAACCGACCTCCAACTACACCCATCCAGATGTTAATTAGAAGCGGTGCTGGAAATCGCCTTGTCCTATTGAATGGAGATGTTCCACAGCTCATGAGTGGGGTATAGTGGGTTCGAACCCCTCTGTTGGCAGCCCTAAAGATGGTTTTCCGTGGTTTGCCATGTTTACACCAGGCAAATGCTAGGGCTGTAACGTCATGAAGGCCACGGCCGCTTCCTTCCCTCTTCCTTGTATATCCCTTCCAATCTCCCCATTCCCCCGCAAGGCCCCTGTTCAGCATAGAAGGTGAGGCCGCCTGGGCGAGGTACTGGTCATTCTCCCCAGTTGTATCCCCCGACCCAATGTCTCACGCTTCCGGTCACTGCCCTTGAGGCGGTAGAGGTGGGATCCCTCGCTGAGTCCGAGGGTAAACCTACCCTGGAGGGTAAACAGATTAGGAAAAAGAAGAATAAGCCTTCTATTAGAAATGCCCGGCGGCAATTCCACAGTAGACCGAGCTCGATAGCTGCAGTCGCTTAAGTGCGGCCAGTATCCAGTATCGGGAGATAGCAGATTCGAACCCCAATGTCGGCGGCCGTGAAGATGGTTTTCCGTGGTTTCCCATTTTCACACCAGTCAAATGCTGGGGCTGTACCTTAATTAAGGCCACGGCCGCTTCCTTCCCACTCCTAGCCCTTTCCTGTCCCATCGTCGCCATAAGACCTATCTGTGTCGGTGCGACGTAAAGCAACTAGCAAAAAAATCCACAGTAGCTATTTTTCCTTCGAGCAATGTTCACGCATGGTTGCAACTACGGTTTTTGAAATCTGTCTCATTAATAACAATATGACTGAATACTTACAGCCTTTTCTTTCAGTGTCCACCGTCATTTCATTGATCTGAAAAGTTTATGAATAAGCATAGACAACTCGCATTGTCTATTGTCAGAAATCCATCGTAGCCTGTCGCAATAACAGCACCGAAATGTTGCGCTCATTTTTCATTTACGTATTAACTATTTCCTTTCATTTTGTCAGCTTGGATCACTGAGTATTGCCATTGACGTCTTATGAATCACACACACCTACACAATACTTGATTCGCATGTATGTGCTGGTACGTATCTTCGAGGTCACTGTAACGATTCTGTGTACATTTCATACAGAGTACCCTAGACCGGTTTTCAAGTACAGCAAGTGGCTGGCACGTGAGCCATCCTCTCCTACTTGCCAAGCCTTTAGGGGAAGTGCACAACAACATGCGTTGGCCTGCGATAAGAAACAGGTTCAACAAGCCCTATATTCTGCTACTGTACTTCCACTACGCGTGGACAGAATGACGTAACCGGCATAACCTGCTACGGCCGTTCAAAACACATTAGGTCCTGAAATGTTTGGCTCAGTTATGGGCAAACTAATAGGACAAGGTAAAAAGTACATAGCATATATTGTGATATGTCTTTTTCTTTGCCGACTAGCTTAATATCTGCACGTATACACCTAACACCCTGTATATCCTCCGAGGGAACTATTGTATATGTTACCAGAAAATATTTTTACTTAAATTATAATACAAGAAGCCCATATTAATTTCTAATGATAATTTAACTTCCAACAGTCCAGATCAATTTTGAATAAATTTATATGGTTTCCAGTCCACCATTATTTCTCGTTTATTAAGGTAATATAGCTTCAGGATCGTTTAGGATTTTCCAGTTTTTAGGACACAATAAAATTATAGTCGCCCAAAATTATGAAGAATAATATGTTGACTATACTAGAATGTTTCATCCAGGCACCAAGGGAAGACCGACAACGATACTTACAAATAAGAATTCAGGAAATTAAAAAAAATCCAGGCAGTAAAAATCAATGCATATTGCCCAAGGATGATTTCATCACCCCGGATCCAAATGAGGTTCCATCTCACTCCTTTCCATCGTAGAAATTAGAGAAAACTTCGGACCTGCACCAAATGTGTGACGATTCTCTTACACAGTGAGGTAAAACAACCGACGATCAGTTCATTATCATGAGCAGTTTGAACTCGATAAGTGACTGTATTAGAAGTTGCGCGACTAACCGCTAGATAGGGCCAAAGTACGGTTAACATCCACTGCCGTTTAGCGCTCCAGGTAAATGATATGCATTAAGAACAAGAGTCATACAGTATTTTAAACAGTAGGCAGAAATTACAGGAAAATGAAATAGGGCCCTAAGGCCAACCGCATAATAACACATATCTTAATGTTTACAGACACAGGATTTCAACCAATGTTTAAAGGCAAACTTATCAGTTCTATAAAACATTATACCAAGTACATGTTCATCGCGACCAGTATATTACTGCATGGTAAATCATCTATCTACTGCCACTTTCAATTCATATATTTTACAGGAAAATACCTGACCATTTGCAGAAAAATATCCTTCCCGAATCCAGAAATATGTTCTACTTAATGTACAGCTTTAAGGCTTTATCTTTGACATTCTAACACTCGAAATGAATCACATATGAATAAGTAAATCTCGCACTATATAGAATGAAACCAAGAAACAAGTATAGTACTTACTTACGTTTGCACTGGGGTACTTCAACAACCTGAATTAAATTTAAACTGGACCTACTTCAGTGCTTAAGCTCATGCCTACAATGACCAATCCTGTATAATAACGGGAACTTCAAACATTCAGTGCTGTAACTTTACAGCTTTCATTTTGTCGCACCTATGTGCCCTGTTTTTAAATATAAATTCATCGGAATAGCACAGTGAAAAATCTTCAGTGATACATTTGACCAAAAACCGCATAATCAACAAGACGTAAAATAATGGTAGAATGCGATCCAAAGAGTTTAAATGCTAAGATAAACGTGTATATTTCCTTGCTAAAGTTTTGTTCTCTGTATAGGTTATGAATACCTATGACTTCGATTTCTTTAACATTTGTGCACGTTTGTTATTATTATTCAACCCTGTAGGTATTCGGTAAGTAGTCAAAATGTCCGGCTCCGTAGCTAAATGGTTAGCGTGCTGGCCTTTGCTCACAGGGCTCTCAGGTTAGATTCCCGGCAGGGTCGGGAATTTTAAACATACATACATTATCATTATAGACTGTTATGCCTTTCAGCATTCAGAATTTACTAAACATCGCTACAATCCTCGATTTACAACTAGTGTTGTGGCGTCATTTAGTTCTATACCTCTTATCTTTGAAACGTTAGAAACCGAGTCAAACCATCGTCGTCTTGGTCTCCCTCTACTTCTTTTACCGTCCGTCTCCTAGGTAAGCTATTCTACTCCATTCGCCTCACATGACCCCACCACCGAGGCCGGTTTATGCGTACAGCTTCGTCCATAGAGTTCATTCCTAAATTAGCCTTTATCTCCTCATTCCGAGTACCCTCCTGCCAATGTTCCCACCTGTTTGTACCAGCAATCATTCTTGCTACTTTCATGTCTGTTACTTCTAACTTATGAATAAGATATCCTGAGTCCACCCATCTTTCACTCCCGTAAAGCAAAGTTGATCTGAAAACAGACCGATGTAAAGATAATTTCGTCTGGGAGCTGACTTCCTTCTTACAGAATACTGCTGATCGCAACTGCGAGCTCACTGCATCAGTTGTACTACACCTTGATTCAATCTCACTTACTATATTACCATCCTGGGAGAACACACAACCTAAATACTTGAAATTATAGACCTGCTCTAGCTTTGTATCACCAATCTGACATTCAATTCTGTTGAATTTCTTACCTTCTGACATCAATTTCATCTTCGAGAGGCTAATTTTCATACCATACTCATTGCACCTATTTTCAAGTTCCAAGATATTAGACTGCAGGCTTTCGGCACAGTCTGCCATTAAGACCAAGTCGTCAGCATAGGCGAAACTGCTTACTATATTTCCACCTAACTGAATCCCTCCCTGGTGCAATTACTGCTTTTGTCCAATCTGAAGGTACCTTACCAACACTCCATGCTAATTTTACTACTCTATGAAGCCATTTCATGCCTGCCTTCCCACTATACTTCACCATTTCAGGTCTAATTTCATCTATTCCTGCTGCCTTTTGACAATGGAGTTTATTTACCATCCTTTCCACTTCTTTAAGCATAACTTCACCAACATCATTTTCCTCCTCCCCATGAGCTTGGCAGTTTGCAACACCACCAAGGTGATTTCCTTTTACATTGAGAAGATGTTCAAAATATTCCCTCCACCTCTCCAGTGATTCCCTGGGATCTACTATGAGTTCACCTGAATTACTCATAACACTGTTCATTTCCTTTATCCCTCCCTTCCTAAGATTCTTTATTACTGTCCAGAAAGGTTTCCCTGCTGCTTGACCTAGCCTTTCCAGGTTATTACCAAAATCTTCCCATGACTTCTTTTTGGATTCAACAACTATTTGTTTCGCTCTGTTTCTTTCATCTACGTACAAATCCCTGTCTGCCTCGGCCCTCGTTTTGGAGCCATTTCTGATAAGCCTTCTTTTTACGTTTACAGGCTGCTCTCACTTCATCATTCCATCAAGATGGTCGCCTTTTCCCATCTTTACACACAGTTGTTTCTAGGCATCCCCTTGATGTTTCTACTACAGCATCCCTGTATGCCACCCGTTCACTTTCTATATCCTGAACCTGCTTACTGTCTACTGTTCGAAACTTCTCACTAATAATATCCATGTACTTCTGTCTAATTTCCTCGTCCTGGAGATTTTCTACCCTTATTCGTTTTCAGACAGGTTTCACTTTCCCTACCCTAGGCCTAGAGATACTTAGTTCACTACAGATCAGAGAGTGGTCTGTATCATCGAAAAATCCCCGGAAAACTCGTGCATTCCTAACATATTTCCTGAATTCAAAGTCTGTTAAGATATAGTCTATTATGGATCTGGTACCCCTAGCCTTCCATGTGTAGCGGTGAATAGTCTTATGCTTGAAGAATGTATTCGTGACAGCTAAACTCATACTAGCACAGAAGTCCAGCAAACGCTTCCCATTCCCATCAGCTTCCACTTCTTCCTCGCATTTACCTATCACCCTTTCGTATCCTTCAGTTCTATTCCCAACTCTCGCACTGAAATCGCCCATTAGCACTATTCTATCCCTGCTGTTGTCCCTGAGCACGATGTCACTCAATGCTCCATAAAACTTGTCAACTTCATCCTCATATGCACCCTCACATGGTGAATACACGGACACAATTCTTGTCCTATTTCCTCCAACTGACAAATCTACCCACATCATTCGCTCATTTACGTGCCCAACAGAAATTATATTGCGTGCAGTGGTAATCCTGATAAAGAGCCCTACCCCAGACTCTATCCTTCCCTTTCTAACACCCGTCAGGTACACTTTATAACCTCCTATATCTTCCCCGTTATCTCCCCTTACCCGAATATCACTTACTCCTAGCACATCCAGATGCATCCTCTTTGCTGACTCTGCCAGTTCTACCTTCTTTCTTCCAGAAGCCCCATTAATATTGATAGCTCCCCATCGAATTCCATTTCGTTCGCCAAGTTGTTTCCAAGGAGTCCCTCGCCTGTCAAATGGGAGTGGGACTTCGTTACTCCCATTGGTCCGTGGCTTGCTTAAAATGTTCCCAGCTCGGTAAATTCATGAAGCAGGGTGCTACCCTACTTGCACATAGTCCAAGTGAGGATCTCTCCTCTAACGGGTTATGGACCACCGGTGAATTGTATAGTCCTAGCCGCCTGAGCACAAGGAGGGCCATGACTCTGAATATGTCCGAGATGCCCACTCCCATTCCATAGCAACTGGTATCGCGACTCTGGGGACCACTTTCTAGGTCACTCAGCCGTTGCCCATGGTTCACGCACTAGGACGTGATTACAGTAACCCACAAACATGAACCATCATTGGTTAATTTCGCTGGCACGGGGGTTGGGTGTATGTGACGTCTTCATCATCATATCATCCTCATCACGAAGCGCAGGTCGCCTACGGGAGTCAAATCAAAAGACCTGCATTTGGCAAGCCGAACTTGTCTTCGGACATTCCCGGCACTAAAAGCCATACGCCATTCCATTCCAGCAGTCAAAATGAATGCGACCCCATAGAATCTGGAGCTGTCGTTATCTTACAACATATAGTACCTCCCCTCCCCATCTGATCACAAGCCAATTTTAGACCAGATTACATAGAACTAGAGAAATGACTAACTGTATATAAGAAATCAATAAAATGAATTTCTGAAAATGACAAATTAACGATGCAATGTTGAAAATATGATCTATAGCGTATATAAAATATGGCAAAGAATATAAAAATAAATATGCAGTTCTGTTATTCGGAGATCAACTTCATGATATGTACATAAGTCAGTGATATGTATGGTGCAATGGTGCACCAATTAATAGACGAAATGTCATTAAAATCTTTGCCCTGATTACAAATGCAGAGGATTCCGAAATTTCATTTGGGGATGTGCCTAATTTGATAACAATGGTGATACCGAAATATGACATTTTTGCAAACTCGGACGCAGTTATTTCATCCTAGTAAGTTTGACTGAAGTAATTTCAATAATTCTGATGTTATTATACATCCCAGAGGTAAAAGACACCATGTTACAAGTGTACAGTTTTTTACACGAGAGTTGAAAGAAGGTTATTCAGTGCTTGTTTCACCTGCCCGTTTTTAACAAAATATTCGTTAAATCTCTTTCACACAGCAATACACATAGTCGTCTATATTTCGACTTTTTAACACCCGTTTCTCAAATTCCCTTCATTTGTTTTGAAAGTACACTGGATTTGGTGCCTTTGGCCTCAAACTGGATAAGTCGATTATTATTGAGCATAGGAGATAGCGTTTTTCACCCCAGAAATATCACAGAAAATACTGTCAACGTAAGTCAAAATGTAAAATAAAAAGGTGGATATAAGGCCATTTACCTCCGATGCGCAGATACGGGGTGTAACAATAGGGTATGGCCAAACTTTCAGGATATCCCGCACACGTAGAATAAGAAAAGGTATACCGTACGGAAACCCTTAATTTTGACCACATTTTCTACAGCTCTACATAGTGCATTCATCATGAATGCACACAAGGAGAGAACCTACCAGTACCCTTCTTTAGCAATGAAATAATTTCGTGTCGCTATGTCTAGCTGGGTGCAGCTCTTAGTAAGGCAGACCCTCCGATGAGGGTGGGCGGCATCTGCCATGTGTAGGTAACTGCGTGTTAATGTGGTTGAGGAGTGTTATGTGTGGTGTGTGAGTTGCAGGGATGTTGGGGACAGCATAAATACCCAGTCCCCGAGCCAAGCGAATTAACCATTTAAAGTTAAAATCTCCAACCCAGCCGGGAATCGAACCCGGAGCCCTCTGAAATGAAGAGCATTGCGCTGACCATTCAGCCAAGGAGCCGGACAGCAATGAAATGATGACAGTGTTAAATGTGATAGTGGAAGTGACGTTAAATCACCAGCATAAAAAGAGAGAGATAGCGGAAGAGTCTGTAGTACTGTACGAGCATGTATGAATGTATCGATGCAACAATGCAACAAACGACATTAGTAATCTCTTTTTTCTTGCTTTCAATTATGATAAAGATAATTCAAAAATGCGTAAGTTTGTGTTGAAATTTATACTTCCGTACATTTTTAAATTAACTGTATCCACTAATTTCAGGCGCACCTCTCCTAATGTTCAGTTACTGGAAGTTGTAGTTCAAAATTCCATGTTGTTTAAGAAATATTGCCGATGGTAATGTTAGGTGACTCACTCTGTGCATATATACAAACGCAAAACATTATTATTATTATTATTATTATTATTATTATTATTATTATTTATTATTATTATTTCATCTTCCAGAAATCAATACCTACGCTAGAGAACGATAGGATGGAGAGGTTTTACTCTCAGGATTAAATGTGTGGCTAGTGCAGGGAATTCTGGGGACATTTCATATCCATGCAAATATTTAATTAGACAGTCTATTTGCATACCTTGCGAATCGATCAATCGCCCTTGTCACTCGACTTTAATGAAACGCGTCCCTGTTTCACCACTGTGAGATGAGCTTCAATTCAATCACCAGCTGAGGAGACCTAAGGGCTTTGCTATGAGACGGTGTTAACACAGCCGCACGCCTGCTTTTACCAGCTTTGTTCTCATATTACACGTCAACCATCTACAGTGAGTTACAGAAATTCACGCTATTCAACAGTGCGCTACAATGTGAAATAAACCACAGGGGAACTAGTACTTCATATAATGTTGTCTCTTGCCTGAAGTACAATAAACGATGCCATTTTCAAATTACTATTGAAGTGAATATTTATTTATTTATTTATTTATTTATTTATTTATTTATTTATTTATTTATTTATTTATTTATTTATTTATTTATTTATTTATTTATTATCGTCTTGTTTTGTATGGCGTGGCTCAGACTATAGAGCCTCCTATTATGCCCAACTATAATACACTGTTTAATTTGTGTTAAATTCTACAACATACTACTTATCGATTAAATGGAAAAGCTTATCGTCTACTTCCTACGGTTAATATTTACATGAAGAAAGTAAATTATTTTAGATATGTGCTATAGATTACGTTGTTATATGTAAGTAATATTTGCAGCGACTTCTTTTGAACAGATGAATGTTAGTCTCTAATTTCAGTCAGCAGGGAATTCCACAGGCGGATTGTAGCGGAGATGAATGAATCACTGTAACCACTTTTTTAGTAGCAGTGTGATGGATAGGGAAACTTGGCAGGGAGTTAGTTAATGACCTTCTTTGGTGACCATTTGTGGATGATAGGTAGGCCTACTGAAGGTAATCTCTCAAGTAAACCGGTGTTTCATTCCGTAGAACACTATGAATAACTGACACAGGGCGCAGCGTTCGTCTCTCCTCTAAATAATATTGCCAAGATAACTGATTGAGTTAGGGGGATATATGGCAATGTTTCGGTTTATGGAAGATAAAGCGGATACATGCGTTGTATGTACGCTGTAGTTTGGTACTGAGATTGCTGTTAAAACTGTTGGATCTAACGTATCCGTAGTCGAAAATGGGTAGAATTAAACTTTGTATAAGTAATTTCTTTGTTTTAAATGGGAGAAGATTTCTGAACCTTTTAAATGAGTGTAGTGTGTAGAAAGTTCGCTGGCAGATTTTTGTTGCGTGTTCAGACCAGTTTAGAGTTTTGTTAATGATTAGGCCAAGATTCTACACGAAGTCTTTCCGACCAATTTCTGTTCCTTGGAACATAATCGGAGGAATGTTTTTCTCTCCAATTTATTGTGGTTTCTTCAGATCCTACTATGACGGCTTGTGATTTTTTGGTATTAGCTTTAAGGGAATTATTAACAGTCCAGTATCGAATTCTGTTTAGGTTGTTGTTCACGTTATTTATGGCCAAGTAAATGTATTTTGGGTGTGCGTGTTTGTATAACCGTATGTCTTCTGCATATAAGTGATAATTACAGTTTCTTAGATTTTCTGGTAAGTCATTTAGGTACATGGAGAAGAGGAGTGGTGCCAGGACACTGACTTCTGTTTGTTCCCAGTCTGAGGTATTAGTGCCTACTGATAAACATTGTTGACGTCCTCTGAGATATGACTGCAGCCAAGATAAAGGTGTAGGGGAAAAATTAATAGCTTTGAATTTTGCCACTAATATATCTTTGTATACGCAGTCAAGTTCTTTACTTAAGTCTAATAGTATGAGAACTGTCATTCATCCTTTGTCCATTTCTAATTAATTTCATTGGTAACTCTCAGTAATGCTGTCGTAGTGCTGTGGTTATGTCGGAATCCTGATTGATGTCTGTCCAGTAGGTTGTGTTTTTGTAGATAAATAGAGAATTGTTTATGTATGATTTTTTCGAGTATTTCACCTAGGCAGGGGAATGTAGATATTGGTTGAAACTCTTCTTGTTTGCTGGGGTTCTCTTGTTTCCCTAAAGGATGTATTATGCCACACTTCGATTCAGAAGGTAAAATTCCAGTCATGAGAGAAGTGTTTGTAATGTGTGTGATTGTGGAAAGAACAATTTCCGTAAGTTTTCTTTCTGCGGCAAGTGTATTCCGTCACAGCCAATGGCGTCCGATTTTATTTAAGATACTACGGTCGTAACGTCAATTCGGGTTTGTATATTGGGCACTTGAGGGAGTAGGCAACATAAATGAGGTCATGGTATGATAATCCAGGGGCGGGTAACTGTCCGTAGGTCTGTATTCTATCTGTGTTATTGGTTACGCTTAGGTCTAACAGGTGTAGGGATGTAGCTGTATGGTGGATAGGATTTAGGGATGTGATTTGCATATTAAGGGAAGTAAACATGTTTCTAAATGGTTCAGTCTCCAACGAATCATGATTTTTCAAATCAGTATTAAAGTCTCCCATTAAAATTACATGCTCATACCTGGGTAGTAAGTCCTGAATTGCTCCTTCCAGCTCTTCCATATGTCTAGTTTTTGCCGCACGATACACGACACTAAGTAGGAACTTCACACTATGAACTTGCAATTCAATTAATAGGAATTTGGGACTATTGGTGAACAGATTCGGCGTTTTAAGAATTATTTAAAACTTCCGGTCATTTCGTATATACATTGCCACACCGTTCACTCCCTTCCTCATTCTGTCGTTCCTGATAAGTGAGTAGCCTTCCATATGGAAAAATGAAGAAGGGATTGATTCTTTAAGCCTAGACTCAGATATCATTATTACGTAAATAACATTTCCGGTGAATATATAAGAGAAATCCGTAAAATGAGGGACTATGCTTTGTGTATTGACATGGCTAACAAACAAGGAACCTCGCAGCTTAGATTCAAGATCTGCCAGGCAATTAGCGTTACTAGGTACAGGAGGAGTGAGTGTTTCTACCGGTTGTGCTCTTCCCGGAGTATGCAGGCTGAGATTAGAGACAGTTGTTTCCCTATACCTTTGCGTTGCCAACTTCACCTTTACTAATCTAACCTAAACTTTGATCCTTAGATAGTAAGTAAGTAAAATTTAGAAGTGACTAACCTATCTTAATTACTAATGACAGCGCTATTCTATACCTAAATTATATCTAATTAAAATATTGGTTCACAAAGTTTTAACCAAATCTTCGTTAGTGGTGAGCGAATGTTTTTAAGTCTTCTTTGTTTGTAACATAAAACGTCCTATCATGGTGTTTAACTACAATAGTCACGTCCCCGGTCCACGTCTACCAGATACCAAATTTGGAGATGGCCTCCTGGAGAATCTGTGAACGGGCCTGCGCGAAGTCTTCACCGATCGTTTTGTTGGTTATTTTCATTGTTAGTGAATACTTCATTCCTCTTCCTGTAGGATACGAACATTACTATGATATGTCTCGGCTGTCCTGGTTTCCCCTTCCACACACTTTGTGACCTATCTATATCCTGCAGACTGAGGTCAACTCCTATATCTCTAGCCAAGTTAATGACCGTATCATCTGTGTTTTCTCGGTCGGATTCGGGCACCCCGAACACTCGAAGACTGCTGCCTCGAGGTTCTGCTCGAGCTCGTCCGTCTTCTCGTGCAGCTTGGTCTCGAGGTTCTTAATATGAGAGTTTATCTCAGCTAACGCTCCCTTCAGGTCTTCAGTCACTTTTGTATTGAAGTCTAAAGTTTCTTTCAGTTTCTCCACTACTTCATTGGTTACCTGTTCCAGAATTATGTTGGCTAGACAGCTCAGCGTGCCCTTGTCGCTCAGCGTTTCCTGCACGGCCTGCTTTACCAGGGTGTCCATTGAAACTTGCTTATCTTTGGGTGGCATATTCTTCATCCAGTTACTAGGGAATGGCTGCTTATCAACACTTCACTATCACCTGTGTTAACACACCACGGTTTTTACTTTACATTTACGTCGGTAAAACCAAGCTTATGATCGTGGACCGCGAAAACCTGAATCGGCCAAATGTTCACACAGTCGATGCATTTTTGGGGAAACATTGTGAGGAGCCACAGCAAGTGTGAGCATGAGACACGTGAAAAACCGGGGCGCATTGATATGATGCAGCTGACTGTCACTCCTCACAATGTTTCCCAAAATTACACCGACTCTGTGAACATTTGGCCGATTCAGGTTTTCGCGGTTCACAATCATAAGCTTGGTTTTACCGACGTTGATACTTAAATGATACATTTACTTTACATTTTTACTACACATTTTGCTTCTCACACAATGCGTAGGACGTAACAAAAGAACGCAAAGGGGTCTCATTGGTTATTAACGTTTGCGACCACATTTTCGTCAGCTGCGTCATAGTAATGAACCCCGGTTGTTCACGTGTCTTCTGCTCACACTTACCGTCACTCCTCACAACGTTTCCCAAAAAATGCACCGCCTCTGTGAACATTTGGCCGATTCAGGTCCACAATCATAGGCTTAAGCTTGGTTTTACCGACGTTGATGCATAAACTGTGTTCAGCACTAACATCCTCGAGTTCTTCAGTTCTTCAAATTATTCTTGGCTTGATGCAATGAGAACAGCGTTGCTAGCAAAACAGAGGTTTGAGATCTTAATTCCAATCTCCATACCACTTATCTAAGACGCCTCGAATGAGGTATTCACTATAAACATTTAATAATAATGGCGGCATGTTGACGGATGTTGTTGCCTAGCCGAAGGACATACAAATACACTGACTGACAGAGCAAATGCAACACCAAGAAGGAGTGGTTCGAAAGGGATGAAAGTTGGGGAAAAAAACAGAGACGGCACGGACGAATAATTGATGTTTATTTCAAACCGATATGCAGGTTACACAACGCGCACGGCGTCGACTCAGTAGGATGTAGGACCACCGCGAGCGGCGATGCACGCAGAAACACGTCGAGGTACAGAGTCAATAAGAGTGCGGATGGTGTCCTGAGGGATGGTTCTCCATTCTCTGTCAACCATTTGCCACAGTTGGTCGTCCGTACGAGGCTGGGGCAGAGTTTGCAAACGGCGTCCAATGAGATCCCACACGTGTTCGATTGGTGAGAGATCCGGAGAGTACGCTGGCCACGGAAGCATCTGTACACCTCGTAGAGCCTGTTGGGAGATGCGAGCAGTGTGTGGGCGGGCATTATCCTGCTGAAACAGAGCATTGGGCAGCCCCTGAAGGTACGGGAGTGCCACCGGCCGCAGCACATGCTGCACGTAGCGGTGGGCATTTAACGTGCCTTGAATACGCACTAGAGGTGACGTGGAATCATACGCAATAGCGCCCCAAACCATGATGCCGCGTTGTCTAGCGGTAGGGCGCTCCACAGTTACTGCCGGATTTGACCTTTCTCCACGCCGACGCCACACTCGTCTGCGGTGACTATCACTGACAGAACAGAAGCGTGACTCATCGGAGAACACGACGTTCCGCCATTCCCTCATCCAAGTCGCTCTAGCCCGGCACCATGCCAGGCGTGCACGTCTATGCTGTGGAGTCAATGGTAGTCTTGTGAGCGGACGCCGGGAGTGCAGGCCTCCTTCAACCAATCGACGGGAAATTGTTCTGGTCGATATTGGAACAGCCAGGGTGTCTTGCACATGCTGAGGAATGGCGGTTGACGTGGCGTGCGGGGCTGCCACCGCTTGGCAGCGGATGCGCCGATCCTCGCGTGCTGACGTCACTCGGGCTGCGCCTGAACCCCTCGCACGTGCCACATGTCCCTGCGCCAACCATCTTCGCCACAGGCGCTGCACCGTGGACACATCCCTATGGGTATAGGCTGCGATTTGACGAAGCGACCAACCTGCCCTTCTCAGCCCGATCACCATACCCCTCGTAAAGTCGTCTGTCTGCTGGAAATGCCTCCGTTGACGGCGGCCTGGCATTCTTAGCTATACACGTGTCCTGTGGCACACGACAACACGTTCTACAATGACTGTTGGCTGAGAAATCACGGTACGAAGTGGGCCATTCGCCAACGCCGTGTCCCATTTATCGTTCGCTACGTGCGCAGCACAGCGGCGCATTTCACATCATGAGCATACCTCAGTGACGTCAGTCTACCGTGCAATTGGCATAAAGTTCTGACCACTCCTTCTTGGTGTTGCATTTGCTCTGTCAGTCAGTGTATAATAACACTAGATTTGCGCACGTATGTTCAAATAATGCAAGTATGAGAATGCCCTGAGCCTCCGTGGCCTTTTCTCCAGTTACTCCGTTCTTCCCTGTCATTTCATTTCCAGCAACACTCTCCAATATGATTTCATCTCATCTGTCTGTCATTAATCATTGCCCCAGAGGAGTACGAGAGGCTTCGGCAGCCACCACAATTCCTATCCTCGACGCTAGACTGGAAACAGGCTGTGGATTTTCTTAAGAATGCTCTACCCATGTTGCTACCTAGCGGGAGAACGTGCAACTATAAGGATACTACTACTACTACGAAAATATGTTCATTCCTCCGCTGAAGGGGGAGGGAGGCCTCTTAGACAGTGACGTCGTCTTTCAGACCGGGAGATTTGTTACGGTGAGGGAGATGTACGGAGAAGGTGAGTTGGCAGCCGTGGCCTATGCTAGGAACTGTCCCGGGGGTCGAAAAACCACGGAAAACCATTCTCAGGACAGACGACGGTTGGGACCAGCCATGAGGTCCAGCCTGGCCCGTCCCCCAAACGCAGAGGCGTAGAGCAACGGTAAAGCCGTGGCCACCCAACGTCTGCTACGGATCAGCCATGGTCACTAATGGGACAAGACCCACTCTGCATCTACCGACCTATAAGGATAACCACCGCCTGCTCGATATGCATCCGATGGCTGCTTATCATACACTATCCGTAGTCCGATTCTGTAGCGTTACGGTTAGTGTTAGTACCTGCCGTCCTCGGGGGCCCGGGTTCGATTCTCGGTACTGCCAGAAATTTAAGAATAGCAGGAGGCCTGGTGTGTGGTTGAAATGGTATCTGCAGCTCACCTCCAATGGGGGTGTGCCTGAAAAGAGCTGCACCACCTCGGCATGAATACACGAGTTTACTTTACCTATCCGTATTGGTACCTAGCGCAACACCGTGCATCTATTACGATATGTTAGCTGTTAGCATGGAAGCTATTGTATTGGGTGGGCCATTTGAAGAGAGACGATATAGTTTATTATTTATTAAATACAGGGTTATTCAAAACGATTGTCGGGGTTTCACAAATCATAACTAACGTAGGAGTACGGAACTTGTTTTATTGTGTACTGTGACTCATAAAGTTTGTTTACGTACATTTAAAATTCTCAATATGTGCACCTTTTGTCACTTTGCACACATCTACTCGATAATCCATCTCTTCCCACACACGCCCCAACATGCCAGCGGTGGTGTTTAGGAAGGCAGCTCGGATGCGCTGCTTCATTTCCAGAATATTCACCGGTAGAACAGGAACAAACACTTGATCTTTAACGAATCCCCACTGGAAGAAATCACACAGTGTTAAATCCGGTGAACGTGGTGGCCAGGGTAAGAGCATCTGATCACAATCCGCAGCTGTAAGCGATATGACTTTATCTTCAGGCACCTTCGTAACAGATGCCATAATTTGTTTGAGGTACATTCAGTTCCCTGCTGCCTCTTGTAGTCGACTTCTTAGGGCTACGGAGATCAGCATTTTATTTATTTATTTTTTTTTGCTAGTGGCTTTACGTCGCACCCACACAGATAGGTCTTATGGCTACGATGCTTTTTTATTCTAAGCGGAAACATTTACTATCTATATTGTTAAGTTTGGAGGTTTAAATTATAGATGGATTTATTTGCAGTGTTCTAATGGTAGTCATAACATAATTCCAAAGTACCTAGCTAGTAAATAGGTAGGCTGTTAGTTTACTCTGTAGTTTAAAATCAGTATTTTAAGTTATCTGACATTCGGGAAATAATTTAACTCAACTCTCCCGCCTACCCTATGACTATGAGTCATACTCATGACCACTCGAAATTGTCTGTTTTATATTGAAAAGAACCGCTCTGTATTCACTCAGTTCGTATGTAGCATCATTGCACAAGACTTCAATAATCGAACCGCGAAATCACCGGTGTGCGTGGACAGTAAGTACACGCCCGCGCGCGTATGTGTTTGTGTGTGAAAATTTCCAACACTGTTAAAGTAATTTCCTGACCACGAAGATTAACAACAGATTATTCCCGAGTGGGTCAGATTTAAAAAAAGTTCGTTCTCCATTACCTGTTATTACCATCTGTAGATGATTATTTTATGAAATACTTGAACAACAAAAGGCCATCCTAATGCACCTTGGCTCATCCTACGCTCATATCCTCCTTGATAGCTTGTGGGCGTATCACTAAGCCCTGATTAAACTCGGCGAAGCAATTACGTGCTCGTTGGCTTGCTCTACCGGTAGCGAAATGTTCAGTTCGGTTTCATCAAGAGTCCATCAATGTACACTGTTATTTCGCAAATAGATTGTTTTTCTGTACCACTGCATGCCATTCAATTAGAGAGTATAATCGAAGTCTTTCATTGCGCTCTTTCGACTGTTGACACGGCAGTAACACGATAAATACTAACCCGAGGGAATAAAATGGGGATCTTCTCCACTTTACACAAAGTTTACATAGTTGTGTCTGAAATGCTCCAATTACGTGCCCTATTTGCACCACGTACTTATTCAAAGATTTACGTTACAGATCATCGGCCATAAATTAACTCTCCGATGTTACATTTGGGAATTATGATAATTAGGTCCATGCAAATAATTATTTGTGTGATATCCACACCATAATATGTGTTATTTTACGTATAACTTAAACGCGTGTTTCTAACTCCCTGTGTCGATCAGTAGTAGATTTTCACCTTTCGGTTCCCAAGATCACGGGTTCAAACTCAGCCGAGGTAGTCGGACTACCGAGGGGTAGAAAATGACCATTCGACACTCCATATTGTGCCCTGACGGCAATCCCTGTGACCATTTTGTAAATCTTAATTCTGTATCTCAGTGTTGGGTTAGGCCGCGGCGAAGCAATGCAGTCGGAGATCCATGAAGGCTCCACTCAAGGGACGTGCAAGTCCGACGAGTTGGGTCACAGGTTAATTAAGTGGACTGTTATCATCGTGGTTTTTAACGTAGAATGTAATCACCATTTCCTGCCTAAATTACGTGAATATTCCACAATAGAGTATTAAGAGATCGAGAATATTGGCATATTCGACGAGATACATTGTTCAACATTTAATCTTATCCTAAATTAAATAACTATCCTAATGTTCCTACACTACTTTAAATGAGAACTTCGTAAAATGTTTTATTTATGGAAGGATCTCCCGTTTAATGATTTTAAAATAACTTCAAATGCATCAACTACATTAAGAGCAAATTATTGGCAACACAAACGGATATGGAAGGAAAATATTATGTTAAATTCATATAAACACTTAACTTCATGCTCTTGTTACAAATAAATACAACATCGTCAATCGAAACAAAAGAGACAAAGTGTCCCTCTGCTGAAGGCTTACAGTGAAAGATCAGTTATCAATCTCGCATTTTTCTAAAATGAATCACTGGGAATAGTAGAATCATCCACTTCAGAATGCTATTTTCTACCCAAATATCTCACAATATTCCGTCATTTCTCTTTTAAAAATTACCGCATTGTATGTCGGTATCTGTCTATCTAGCAACTTGAAAAATACCGTTATTCTAACTTCATAAAATCACCATAAATGCAACAGAAATGTTTGAAAGACACAGGATCGTAACATAATATGACATCCATCAAAATCATGCATTTAAAAGACAGACTCGATCCTCCCGTATATTCATCGGTGACTGCACCTAGATAAAAGACATCAAAAGACATTGCAACGTCTACAATACTCTTGTCTAACTACGTTGATTCTGCGCCTCCGGATACCACTGCGACGTTTGACCTGTAATACTACATTAGCACTAGGCGTCAACTCAAATGATCTACAGAGTCCAACTAGCAAAGAAATGATTTACTTACCATAGAAGATCATATTTCCTTTACGACATGACCTCAATATCTTTACGTTACCGATTATCCTGCGAAGATCCTAAACATCCCTTTAATATCGTGCGCTCTGGTCAATCTTGTATTTAAATAGGATAAATGTGACGACCAACTACTAGTGTTCGTGAGTGCAACATCCTATAACATTATTCTAAAATACGGCCTCGTACCTAAATAAATTATTCATCACGACAACATCAAAATTCACGCATGACCAACATATTTCCTACCATCAATACCATCATCAGGATCTTCACATAACATCATTATAAAATTCGCAATCCTAATGACACGTCTATAATCATCACATCTCTCTATCCACGTAAATACTTTCAAAGATCCTACCGTAATTAACACCTTGTTACATCGCACAACTCGTCATGCACAGCGAATTCACAATACTAAAGAACAATCCATTCAGGCAATTACGTAAAATTACTAAATACGTTGCCGCATTAACTCCATATCACCACAATAGTATCACACTTCTATTATCAAAACACTGTATTTCCACACAAGCACATAACATTTTGAAGACCACAGAAACGCGCGTCGCAAAATACCGAGCTCCTCCGAGGTATTCTGAGCTACAAGTTAAAATTAACGTTCAGTACCATAACACCATTACGATACCAATAACATCCATGTCGAAAAATCTTTCGTAAAACCTTGCTAGCAAACATTAAAGAAATCTTACACAACCATCGCATATTATCACAACGTAGTCTGGCTCACCATACTAGACGAAACGATCATAAGTATTATAACGCAATATCCTACAAATAACGGTCGCTTTCAAGTTAAAATTGTTCATGTCAAATCGACATTAAAATGAATACTACTCTACATCTACAATAAGCAATTACGTGGCGGAATATATAAGATATTCAAGTACTCATCCTGGGTTGTTGCTCCACGACGGTGTCACCTTCCGAGTTCAGCTCTCACTCAATAACATTATCAAGTATTGTCCATCGCATTTCTGGTCAGATCCTTTGAGGTCCCTCTATTTTAGTTGTTCATGTTGATGCGTGCATTCACTTCGTCTAAATATTTGATTGCTGACGGTTCCATATTACCTGAAACTCAGAGATATCAATTAGAACAAAGTTATACACCTTAATACAATCTTTACAGTTCAAATGATACACTTGCCTTTTTCATTCAATAACAAGATATCTTGTTTTACAATATTATATGTTTATGATATGCCAATATCTCTCTAATATTTCCTTTCAATACGATCTTTTCCCTATGAATTCTTGCTTCCGATCTTTCTGAGATGCCGATTGAGAGTGTGTCAACTTCTTCAGAGACAAAACAGATTCTACTACAACATAATAATTGCAGACGGTTTGCTTTTCGGGATTTCTTCTCAGCTTCTAGCTCCCCTATGTTCTTGACAATTGGAAACATTTGACACATAATGTAAGACGATCTCGTACAAATCAGCTGTACTAGCAAAGGAACTTATTTAATAATTGCCGCCTCGTATTTAGGTTATTAATCGACAGTTTCTTTTCTTCATCTCGATCGTTGGATCGTGCGAGACTAGATGTACAAGGTATGGCCCTCTCATATGAATTTATTATTTACATATTTCATGGCCCTCAGTAGCATTCCGTCATAGATATTCTGCCGTTCATGCATTTCGGAAACTTTACTTGAAGAATACGTATTATTCATATAATCCTGCCCTATGTTTCACGATGTTTAACTGCCTCAACATTTCCGAGATACCACGGGGTTTAGAGCTTGTTATCAATCCGCTGATATCTTCAATTCAGCGATGCCGTTCACGTAATTAGACAAATCAACTGCCTTCTAATTCATCTGGAGGTGTGATAATCGGACATAAGATTTCATTGACATTATTTCTCGACATAAACTTCCAATGTGTTCACCAATCTCATCCTGACATACATTGGAAGGTTATATTCCTCCTCTACTCAAGAAATGAAATTTCGTATGAAAGGAGAAATTTCATGTTTATGCCAGATCTAATCATAATTCTCTTCTTCAATGAAATCTTCTTTTATCAAGTCTGAAATGAACGAAAACAACTCTGGTCTTGAGATACTGTTATACTATATCCTGCCTTCCAATCTTGTCTGGACTTCATCATTCGTCGTCTGATCCGTCGGTCAGCGAATAAACATCCCAAGCATCTCCGTTTCCTTCGTCCTCTACGATGATGTTAACTTCCTCCTCATCAACGATCGGGAAACTGTACTGCTTAAGACTTGAAGCATTGAAAATAGCAATATTGTTGGATTCCAAACTCTGTATTTTATAGGCGTTATTGCCCAGTGCTTCAATAACCTTGAACGGCCCAATGTACAAATGTGCAAACTTGGAATAGAATTTTTCCATGGGACAAGACACGGCTGGTTTTCTTACAAGAACATAGGTTCCAACCTCCAAAGGTTCTCGAAATCTCTTATGCCTTAACTTCTTTAGACGTTTTTCGGCCTGCCTTTTCATACACGCCTGAGCTTGCTTTATGTTCTCTTCGACGCTAGGACTTTCTTCGACTGGTCTAGCAATGATCTCGTTCCAGGGTCGTCTTGGTTGCTCGTTCATGTGAAGAATACTCGGAATATTGCCGATAGACTCGTGCCATGTAAAATTTATACAATCGGCTATTGTCGGTAAACAAGAAGTCCATGTCCAATGGCGTTCATGGCAGAAAATCCTACAATACTTCGCAATTTCCTTCATGACCCTCTCAGCTGCATTGGATTCAGGGTGCCTTATGGAACTAAACCGGTGTTGAATGTTCATTTTCCTTAACGCTTCTGCAAATTCGTTTGACGTAAACTGTGTTCCATGGTCCGTTATTATGCATTTTGGTTTACCCATCTTTGGTATAGTTACTCTTTCTAAACTCCTAATTATGGACTTAGAGTTGGCCTTCCTAATGGGCTGAAGTGATACAAATTTTGACATCACATCGAGGACTACCAATACAAAACGGTTTCCACGTTTACCTACGGGTAAACTCCCATACAAATCCATGGCATATACTTCCCTAGGTCGGTCTGGTATTACAGCTATCGGTGGTTGATACAATAATACGGAGTTGTATTTCACCCTCTGGCATATATCACAGGTTTTTACTATTCTCCCTATGGTTCTCCGGAACCCAGTCCATGTGAAAGTCTCTCCTATTGTAGCCGCTAATTTATCTAGTCCACCATGACCAATCATTCTATGGATGTACCATATGAGTTTACATCTTAATTTGCGTGGCACCACCACTCTTAATTTCTTCCGATCTTTGTCTATGTATTTATACAAGATGTTATTCGTCAGCACATAATCATCTATTTGATCTTCGGATCCATCATTAGCTGACCTTCTTAGACAATACTCAATAATCTCCTTCAGAGACGAATCCTCAAGTTGCAACTCCGGCAATCGTTTTAGACTTTCCAAACATTCTTCATCCTCTTGAGTTACTTCGATCACATTGACCTCCAGAGGCTCTTCTGTTGGATTTCGGCTTAGACTGTCTGCTAACACATTACTTTTACCCGGGCAGAACTCAATTCTTAAATTAAATTGTTGCGCATAAAGTGCCCATCGTGATACTCTCTCGCTGGATAAGGTGGTTTTTAATACAAACGTTAGTGCCTTATGGTCCGTCCTGATGACTACTGGATACCCATACACGATTTTCCTCCACTGTTGTAATGCGTAAACAATGGCCAACATCTCAAGTTCAGTGGTCGTATACTTAAGCTCATGGTTTCTTAATTTTCTACTAACGAAGGCCAAATAGTTTATATTATTCTCCCCATTGCTCTCCTGATACAGTACAGCTCCAACTCCAACTGCTGAGGCATCAGATTGAATAATAAACTCACGATCGAAGTCCGGATATCCAAGTTTTATACTGTTAGCTAGTAATTCCTTCGCGTTAACAAAAGCTCGATCATGACTCTCATTCCATCGCCAACGATTATTGGTCTTCAATAAATCTTGCAGGGGAGCTAATATCTCTGTATACCTTGGACAGTGGCTAGCGAAAAATCCCGTCATTCCCAAGAATTGTCGGATATGTTTAATCCTTCTGGGCTTCGGAAAGTTACATATGGCCTGTATCTTAACTGGATTTGGTCTTATTCCAGTTCCATCAATTACATGTCCAACAAACAAGATTTCAGATTGGCAGAATTTTGACTTGGATCGATTGATTTTGAATCCAGCCTCATCTAAATTTCTTAGCAGCTGTTCCAACTTGACTACATGCTCCTCGAAAGTTGCTGTCGCCAGTACGATGTCATCAACATAAATGGTTATAAATTCTTTTACTTCCGGTTTCAAGTTCCTGTCTAAAGCTCGTACCAACGCAGCCGCAGAATTAGAAATGCCGAATGGGAGTCTTTCAAAGATATATGTTTGATTATCAAACATGAAACCAGTAAATAGCTTGGATTTACTCTCCAAAACTATGTGGAAGTATGAGGAAGTCAAATCTAATATCGTGAAAAATCTCTTGTTTCGAAATCCTCTTATTATCTCCTTTATTACTGGGGCTTTATCATACTCAGGAATTAATTTGGAGTTGACCTGTCTCGCATCAATGCACACGCGAATCGATCCGTTGCTTTTTCTTACCACTACCAGAGGGCTAACGAATGGTGTATGTGCTTTAGATATTATACCATTATCAATCATTTCTTGTATTACCTTCCTAGCCTCGGGCATGAATTTATCTGGTATAGGGTACGGTTTAATCTTAAACGGCCTCCAATCTTTCACTAATAACTTGTACTCAAAGTTCTTTATTGCTCCAGGCTGGCTCTTAAAAGCATTGCTATACCTTTTCAGCAGATTCTCAATTATCCCTTGCTGTTCAGGATTTCCTCCTATTCCACTGTCGATTATCTGTTCACATACAGCATCTTCTGTGTCGTATCTTTCCATTATCTTCTCGGCAACATGTGCAGCTTCATTTATTGAAATGTTCATGGTTTTCTGTAGCTCACTCGTTTCTTTGTTTTCTATTCTAGCTGTAATGTCCTGTCCTCTTTCACCGTCACATCTGATCCTTATCTCTTCTCTCTTTAAATCAATTACTATGTTGTTTTCCCTGATAAAATCGGACCCAATAATTAAGTTATATTGGATTTTATCCATGACTACAAATGGATGTTCCATTAAATTTCCTCCGATCTCTATTGGCAAATAAGTTTGTATCTTGCATTTCGTGACCTTGTCTGGAATTATGCCCTTGATTTTCATGTTGGCAATCGGAATTACAGGCAGGTGTGCTTTGTCTTGTAACTCTGAGAATAATAATTTGGAGATGATACTTATACTCGCTCCAGTATCCAATAATGACAATACTCGAATACCCAATATTGTGACGTAAATAACGGGTAGTCCTCTCTTTAATTTCGTTCCTTCTGGTCGACCGTCTTCGTGCAACAATTCCTCGGGTTCAAATTCCCACGATTCGATTCCTGCTATGACCCATTCATGCTGCCTATAATTTGGATTTAGCTTACTAATTCTATTATTTGTTACTGATTCCAAAACGAAGTTTTTTTTTTCACCCCGTCATTGCCTTGATTGTTCTTGTCAAATGGTGTGGCTGCGGGATTTAACGTTTTATCAGTGCTTTCTTTCCTTTGTTCTTGCTGATACAACAGACTAGCTGCGCCCACGCAATCAGCGTTCATATCTTGATTCAATATCGCTCGTTCCCATTGTTTGCATTCCTGCTGCTTTCTTAATTCGCCAAGGTACCTTTCTCTTTCTTTGTTTATCTCCTCATCCTGTCGAATATCTGATTGTCTTGAATTTTCTCGATACCTATTTCTGCGGTACGGCCATTTGTCTCTGTTCCGACTCCACCTTGTATTTCTGTAATACCTAGGATATCTCCGCTCTTCGTTTCGAAACGGTGTCCACTTCTGGCGCGTCTTGTCACTCTTCTCATCCCTATGTTCCACTCTTCTGTAGCTTTCATTCGTCCTAGGTCCATCTCCTTGACCATGACTATTGTATCCCTGGTTTCTTTCTACGCCTTCATCTCCTGCTGGTGTCACAACATTTACCGTCGGATCGACGTGTCTTACTATGCGGCTATTAGTATGTGTTGTCGTGCTGTCAATTTGCCGAAGTATCGACTCCGCTTGCACGGCTGATTGAATGTTTGCCGCCGTCAATAATCTCTGTATATCCGCAGGGAACTGTTTGATTATTGCTCGTACCATTTCTGTCTCTGTAGGTGGAGAATCGAGCTCCTTCAGTCGATGAAATTGCATCGTGAAGTATTCGGCAAACCTACTCGGTCCTGTTAAAGAATATTTCTTTGAGTATAGATCGAGTCTGATTCCTTGCTGAACGTCGATCCCCCAGAATTTATCCAAGAAAGCTTGTTTAAAGCCTGCATAATCTTCAAAAACGTAGCGAAAAGCCTTAAACCAAATGAGTGGTGCACCCTCTAGGTGTTTCTCCACTGTCTTTAACTGACGCTCCGTAGTTACCTTTGCTTCCCTAAAGTATTCCTCAATCTCTCTTAGAAAACCACGAGGAGTCATACTGGATCCTATATTTCCGTTAAATTTCTTAGGCCTATCTTCATAAGTGCGTATAATGTTAACAATCTGGGTTCCACTTCCTGTATGAATTGTCCCGTTGTCATTAATATCAACGCAAAGCTGAGGTATCTCAAATTGACTGTTTACTTCAGTCTTCCTTCCATCCTCAATTATCGTCTGTCGGTCGTTCAACGATGATACCAAATTCCTATTTGTTTCGTTTTCAATCCTCAGGTTCTGTACGTCCTTTTGAATAGCATTTAAGTCGTCTTTTAATCCTTTTATTTGCTGATTCATCAAAGCTTTATTCTCTTCAGATTCTTCCGTTATCAAATTGAATCTGTCATTGATCTGTTCTCTTGCTTGGGTTATCTCTTTCCGTATATTCTCATTGGTGATGTTGACTTCATCCGTTACCTTCTTGAGTTTTCCATCCCAATTATTATCAGACTCTTTCATCTTTTCCTGCATCACATCTACTTCTTCTTTGAGCTCTTTAAGGTCATGGTCGACTTGAACTCGCAACTCTTGGATGTTCGACTTAAAATCATCCTTCAATTCTTCGAATTTTTCTTGAAAATTCCTCTTATTCTCATTCATCGCCGCATTCACTTCTTCTTTTAAATTTAATACTTCCCCTTGTACCTCAGCGACTTTCGATCCTAACAATACAATCTCTTCTTGCATCAGCTTCATATTTTCTTGCACCATATCGGTGATTCTGTCAAAAGTTCCTTGCATTTTCTCGTGGGATTCGTGAATTTCTGCTCTAGTAGTATCCTGTGATTCCTGGATTTTCTTCTCGGTATTTTCTTGCGATTCTCGTACTTCCTGAATCCTCTTCTCGGTACTTTCTTGTGACTCACGTACTTCTTGAATCCTTTTCTCAGTACTTTCCTGTGCCTCCTGAATTTTCTTTTCTGTATTTTCTTGTGCTTCTTGAATTCTCTTTTCTGTACTTTCTTGCGATTCTCGTACCTCTTGAATTCTCTTTTCTGTACTCTCTTGCGATTCCTGCATTTTATTCATTTTTCCAGCGAGCTCCTCCAATAACAGTTTTACTTGAGCAAGAGACGCCATCGTAATTTCCTATATCGTTCCTTATCAAGAATATATCACCCTCAATCTCTCTATAGTCCTTATCCAGTGTTTCCACAACACCTATACCTGCCTAGCACCTCACGAATTAAATTCAATAAATGAACGTATGGGTCTCTCCGGATCTGACCCGAAATATGACGGACATCCAATAATAAGTGACACGGAACAACCTATCGCTCTATCAAAGTTAAATGACTCATTATCCCGATTAACAAGAGCTGAAACTCTACGGAAAATCCTTCCATAATGTCATAAAATAAAACTAAGTAAAATCGTAGTACTGATTAACGGCCAAATCCTTCCAATATTACTCATAAAATACACGATTAAATAAATATTTCAAACATCCTTCACCAACAACGTTGTAGATTCAATGTTCTCTGATTACCAATGTCTTTTCGAGTTTTCCTTTCTTTAATAATCTCTACACTGTTCTCTTCGTCACGAATTCCACTGACAGGCATTAAACGATGATGTATACAGCTCAAGTCCACTGCCAAGCGATAAGTAATTCGACTCTAGTCGTTCGGTAATAAAATAATTCAACTCTGGCCCCACAGTTGGGCGCCAAGTAAAATTAAATATGTGCCCTGACGGCAATCCCTGTGACCATTTTGTAAATCTTAATTCTGTATCTCAGTGTTGGGTTAGGCCGCGGCGAAGCAATGCAGTCGGAGATCCATGAAGGCTCCACTCAAGGGACGTGCAAGTCCGAAGAGTTGGGTCACAGGTTAATTAAGTGGACTGTTATCATCGTGGTTTTTAACGTAGAATGTAATCACCATTTCCTGCCTAAATTACGTGAATATTCCACAATAGAGTATTAAGAGATCGAGAATATTGGCATATTCGACGAGATACATTGTTCAACATTTAATCTTATCCTAAATTAAATAACTATCCTAATGTTCCTACACTACTTTAAATGAGAACTTCGTAAAATGTTTTATTTATGGAAGGATCTCCCGTTTAATGATTTTAAAATAACTTCAAATGCATCAACTACATTAAGAGCAAATTATTGGCAACACAAACGGATATGGAAGGAAAATATTATGTTAAATTCATATAAACACTTAACTTCATGCTCTTGTTACAAATAAATACAACATCGTCAATCGAAACAAAAGAGACAAAGTGTCCCTCTGCTGAAGGCTTACAGTGAAAGATCAGTTATCAATCTCGCATTTTTCTAAAATGAATCACTGGGAATAGTGGAATCATCCACTTCAGAATGCTATTTTCTACCCAAATATCTCACAATATTCCGTCATTTCTCTTTTAAAAATTACCGCATTGTATGTCGGTATCTGTCTATCTAGCAACTTGAAAAATACCGTTATTCTAACTTCATAAAATCACCATAAATGCAACAGAAATGTTTGAAAGACACAGGATCGTAACATAATATGACATCCATCAAAATCATGCATTTAAAAGACAGACTCGATCCTCCCGTACATTCATCGGTGACTGCACCTAGATAAAAGACATCAAAAGACATTGCAACGTCTACAATACTCTTGTCTAACTACGTTGATTCTGCGCCTCCGGATACCACTGCGACGTTTGACCTGTAATACTACATTAGCACTAGGCGTCAACTCAAATGATCTACAGAGTCCAACTAGCAAAGAAATGATTTACTTACCATAGAAGATCATATTTCCTTTACGACATGACCTCAATATCTTTACGTTACCGATTATCCTGCGAAGATCCTAAACATCCCTTTAATATCGTGCGCTCTGGTCAATCTTGTATTTAAATAGGATAAATGTGACGACCAACTACTAGTGTTCGTGAGTGCAACATCCTATAACATTATTCTAAAATACGGCCTCGTACCTAAATAAATTATTCATCACGACAACATCAAAATTCACGCATGACCAACATATTTCCTACCATCAATACCATCATCAGGATCTTCACATAACATCATTATAAAATTCGCAATCCTAATGACACGTCTATAATCATCACATCTCTCTATCCACGTAAATACTTTCAAAGATCCTACCGTAATTAACACCTTGTTACATCGCACAACTCGTCATGCACAGCGAATTCACAATACTAAAGAACAATCCATTCAGGCAATTACGTAAAATTACTAAATACGTTGCCGCATTAACTCCATATCACCACAATAGTATCACACTTCTATTATCAAAACACTGTATTTCCACACAAGCACATAACATTTTGAAGACCACAGAAACGCGCGTCGCAAAATACCGAGCTCCTCCGAGGTATTCTGAGCTACAAGTTAAAATTAACGTTCAGTACCATAACACCATTACGATACCAATAACATCCATGTCGAAAAATCTTTCGTAAAACCTTGCTAGCAAACATTAAAGAAATCTTACACAACCATCGCATATTATCACAACGTAGTCTGGCTCACCATACTAGACGAAACGATCATAAGTATTATAACGCAATATCCTACAAATAACGGTCGCTTTCAAGTTAAAATTGTTCATGTCAAATCGACATTAAAATGAATACTACTCTACATCTACAATAAGCAATTACGTGGCGGAATATATAAGATATTCAAGTACTCATCCTGGGTTGTTGCTCCACGACGGTGTCACCTTCCGAGTTCAGCTCTCACTCAATAACATTATCAAGTATTGTCCATCGCATTTCTGGTCAGATCCTTTGAGGTCCCTCTATTTTAGTTGTTCATGTTGATGCGTGCATTCACTTCGTCTAAATATTTGATTGCTGACGGTTCCATATTACCTGAAACTCAGAGATATCAATTAGAACAAAGTTATACACCTTAATACAATCTTTACAGTTCAAATGATACACTTGCCTTTTTCATTCAATAACAAGATATCTTGTTTTACAATATTATATGTTTATGATATGCCAATATCTCTCTAATATTTCCTTTCAATACGATCTTTTCCCTATGAATTCTTGCTTCCGATCTTTCTGAGATGCCGATTGAGAGTGTGTCAACTTCTTCAGAGACAAAACAGATTCTACTACAACATAATAATTGCAGACGGTTTGCTTTTCGGGATTTCTTCTCAGCTTCTAGCTCCCCTATGTTCTTGACAATTGGAAACATTTGACACATAATGTAAGACGATCTCGTACAAATCAGCTGTACTAGCAAAGGAACTTATTTAATAATTGCCGCCTCGTATTTAGGTTATTAATCGACAGTTTCTTTTCTTCATCTCGATCGTTGGATCGTGCGAGACTAGATGTACAAGGTATGGCCCTCTCATATGAATTTATTATTTACATATTTCATGGCCCTCAGTAGCATTCCGTCATAGATATTCTGCCGTTCATGCATTTCGGAAACTTTACTTGAAGAATACGTATTATTCATATAATCCTGCCCTATGTTTCACGATGTTTAACTGCCTCAACATTTCCGAGATACCACGGGGTTTAGAGCTTGTTATCAATCCGCTGATATCTTCAATTCAGCGATGCCGTTCACGTAATTAGACAAATCAACTGCCTTCTAATTCATCTGGAGGTGTGATAATCGGACATAAGATTTCATTGACATTATTTCTCGACATAAACTTCCAATGTGTTCACCAATCTCATCCTGACATACATTGGAAGGTTATAATATCGGCAAATCAAACGTCTCTGGTAACAGATTTT
Organism: Anabrus simplex; assembly: GCF_040414725.1. Taxonomy (NCBI): domain Eukaryota; kingdom Metazoa; phylum Arthropoda; class Insecta; order Orthoptera; family Tettigoniidae; genus Anabrus; species Anabrus simplex. The sequence continues at coordinate 1,270,052,983 of NC_090265.1, forward strand.
GTGCTAGCGTGGCCAAATTAAATATCACAGCATTTCGGGCTTTGTAATCTAACCTAGCCGGCCCCGTGGTGTAGGGGTAGCGTGCCTGTCTCTTACCCGGAGGTCCCGGGTTCGATTCCCGGCCAGGTCAGGGATGTTTACCTGTACCTGAGGGCTGGTTCGAGGTCCACTCAGCCTACGTGATTAGAAGTGAGGAGCTATCTGACGGTGAGATAGCGGCCCCGGTCTAAAAAGCGAAGAATAACGGCCGAGAGGGTTCGTCGTGCTGACCACACGACACCCCGTAATCTTCAGGCCTTCGGGCTGAGCAGCGGTCGCTTCGTAGGCCAAGGCCCTTCAAGGGCTGTAGTGCCATGGGGGGGGGGGTGAATTTAACCTACCCTCTGTGAATTTCTAGACCACCTTTGGCACTCTTAATAGACTAAACTTTCCGATAGTTAATAATAATAATAATAATAATAATAATAATAATAATAATAATAATACCAAGGAGGTTTTCGGAACGGCCGATCAGCAGCAGAGCAGTCCACAATCTGAAAACGATGATAAGATGTATGTTGAGAGGCCGAACATATGTATGTATATTTTTAGACTTCAGAAGAACATACAAATCCACTGATCGTGATGTGTTGCTTCAAATAATTGCAGAAATGGGAGTCGACGAAAAACTGCTATCGGCAATACGAGCAACCATTAATAATAGCCTATCATTTCCAAAGTAAAATTCCAAGGATGCTTCTCTGCACGTTTGAAATTTAAATGGGTGTTAGGCATGGAGATGGACTCTCGCCACTCTTGTTCAACTGCGTACTGGGGAAAGTAATACGGAAATGGCTTTAGATACTACAAGACAGAAACTTGTTCAGACCTTTAAGGACTGGGGCGAAGAAGAACGGAGTGGAAATCGAGAGAAAATGTTGAAACTGGAACAGAAGAAATTCACGTGCTGAAAGAGATAGCAGAACAAACAGGCTTGAGGATATTCTTAAGAACGACGAGAGTAATGTCAAACATCAAATACAAAACGACCCAACTAAAAACCGAATATGAAACATTAAATATCTTGTTGTGTGCATCTAATCAAACGGACTAGATACAGAAGCTTTGGAGGTAGCTTTCCAAACCACCCCCAACATATGTACCTAAAGGTGCTTTTCCATAAATACCAAAATTCATCGTTACAGCACTGCCACCAAGCCGGTAACTCTCTATGCGTCAGAATGCCTTATCCTCTCTCAGAAATGTGTGATCGATAAGTTAGAGCAAAATGAGAGAAAGATTCCTCACAACACACTTGGCCCAAACTACAAAAAACGTGATCTACATAAGAAAATCCGGACAATAAATCTACTCTAAATACAGAACATCGCAAACTCAATGCGCAAACGCAGAGCTCGCTTCTTCGGTCACCTACGATGACTAGGCGACACTCGATGGACAAAACGCGTTTTGACTCAAAACCAAAAACGACAATTCCCTGGTATGTCAACGTTAAGAAAGACCACGAAGAAATGGGTCTTCGACCATATGACGCGCAAAGACGAGACCTTATCAGAACAAGCATCATGACTTTTGGGACTTCACGAGACGAGAAATGGACAACTGGTGAAATGTGGTCGGATGGACGCCGTGCCTAACATAACGATCTGGCATGCAAATGAACTCGTGCAGGACCTCGGCGTCTCTGAAAACCATGACAATAGTTATAGGGGCGTAAAACCAATAATAATAATAATAATAATAATAATAATAATAATAATAATAATAATCTTATATGAAATACATTTGATCAGAACGCGAGGAAATGTACTTCTGCACCTTGATTTGCTAACTTGAGAAGTTCTATATTGAATTATTGGTTAATTACTCGTTGTCCACAAAGTAGGGTATGTAATTTAACATTTGATTGTAAAGCCCATCATACAACAATCACTACAATCACTACTGATCTCCATTTAGGGCAGTCGCCCAGATGGCAGATTCCCTATCTGTTGTTTTCCTAGCCTTTTCTTAAATGATTTCGAAGAAATTGGAAATTTATTGAACATTTCCCTTGGTAAGTTATTCCAATCCCTAACTCCCCTTCCTATAAATATTTGTCCAAATTTGTCCTCTTGATATCTAACTTTATCTTCATATTGTGATCTTTCCTCCCTTTAAAGACACCACTCAAACTTATTCGTCTACTGATGTCCTGCCATGCCATCTCTCCACTGACACCTCGGAACATACCACTTATTCGAGCAGCTCGTCTCAGTCTTCCCAGCACAAACTTTGCAACAATTTTCTAACGCTACTCTTTTGCCGGAAATCGCCCAGAACAAATCGAGCTGCTTTTCTTTGGATTTTTTCCAGTTCCTGAATCAAGTAATCCTGGTGAGGGTCCCATAGATTGGAACCATACTCTAGTTGAGGTCTTACCAGAGGCGAATATGCTCTCTCCTTTACATCCTTACTGCAACACCCAAATACTCTCATAACCATGTGCAGAGAACTGCACCCTTTATTTACAATCATATTTATGCGATTACCCCAATGAAGATCTTTCCTTATATTAATACCTAGGTATTTACAATGATCCCCAAAGGGAACTTTCGCCCCATCAACACAGTAATTAAAACTGGGAGAACTTTTCCTATTTGTGAAACTGACAACCTGACTTTTATCCCCGTTTATCATACCATTACCTATTGTCCATCTCACAACATTATCGAGGTCATTTTGCAGTTGATCACAATCTTGTAAATTATTTATTACTCTGTACAGAATAACACCATCTGTAAAAAGCCTTATCTCTGATTCCACTTCTTTACACATATCATTGATATATATATAAGAAAACTTAAAGGTCTATTAATACTGCCTTGATGAATTTCCCTCTTAATTATTACAGGGACAGATAAAGCTTCACCTACTGTAATTCTCTGAGTTCTATTTTCTAGAAACAGAGCCACCCATTTAGTCACCCTTTTGTCAAGTCCAATTGCACTCATTTTTGCCAGTAGTCTCCCTTGATCTACCTTATCGAATGCCTTAGACAGGTCAATCGCTATACAGTCCAATTGACCTCCTGAATCCAGGATATCTGCTATATCTTGCTGGAATCCTACAGGTTGAGCTTCAGTCGAATAACCTTTCCTAAACCCAAACTGCCTTCTATCGAACCAGTTATTAATTTCGCAAACATGTCTTATATAATCAGAAAGAATGCTTTCTCAAAGCTTACATACAATGCATGTCAAACTGACTGGTCTGTAATTTTCAGCTTTATGTCTATCACCCTTTCCTTTATATACAGGGGCTACTATAGCAACTCTCCATTCAGTTGGTAAAGTTTCTTCATGTAAACAATAATTAAACAAGTACTTCAGATATGGTACTATATCCCAACCCATTTTCTTTACTATATCCTCCGAAACCTTATCAATTCCGGCTGCTTTTCTATTTTTCAACTTTTGTATCTTACTGTAAATGTCTTTGCTATCATAGGTAAATTTTAATACTTCTTTAGTGTTAGTCACTTCCTCTATCTGGACATTATCCTTGTAACCAACAATCTTTACACACTGCTGACTGAATACTTTCGCCTTTTGAAGATCCTCGCACACACACTCCCCTTGCTCATTAATGATTCCTCGAATGTCCTTCTTGGAACCTGTTTCTGCCGTAAAGTACCTATACAGTCATACTCTTTCATTTTTCACTAAATTTGTATGGTCGCCAATTATGCTTGCCATCATGTTATCCTTATCTGACTTCTTTGCTAGATTCAAATTCCTAGTAAGTTCCTTCAATTTCTCCTTAATTCCACAGCCATTTCTAACTCTATTTCTTTCCAACCTGCACCTCTTTCTTAATCCCTTTACTTTTCTGTTATAATGTAGTGGATCTTTACCATTCCTTACCACCTTTAAAGGTACAAACCTATAGGTACAAACCTATTTTCACATTCATGAACAATTGCTTTAAACCCATCCATTAACGTGCCTATACGGACAGGATATAACAATTGAGTAATCAGAGGATTAATGAATAGTCATGGTGGAGGGGACATGATGATAAGTATTACTGACGTCAGCAGCTATTCTCTGAAGCCAACATCCCGTTGAAGCAGATGCCTTTGTGGTGGATTTTTTATACAAATACAAAACGCATTGATGGGAAACCTTTTCATGTGATTGAAATGGATGTTTAATGATATTAATGAAATTGTTAGATTCAAAAGAAATCGAAACTGACTATTTTTCGGAAAACACAATTAAGTACCACATTTTTTTACAGGCGTGCTTGTTATGAAAGATTTCTGCTATAGACCACAGCTGCTGTATTGGTGTGCCTTTCACAGAGTTCAGGGCCATACCAGTATTGAAGCTAAATACATTTCTGTGTGTGCACTGTACCGCAAACACCGGCTATAAATATTCATGGGAGTTCATAGGAAAGGCGAATTTTGTGCTGTTGTCATCAGTATCAAAACTGTCTTTTAATATCCCTACAGTACACTCTATATTTATGCAAATGCCAGAGAGAATGGTTCTGTTCGGTCTCTGTATATTGCGAGTTAGAATGGAAGTATAACATAGATCTGACGTAGGCCATGAATGTGGTACTTGATTTCAATCATATAGTCTTCCATCTCCGCTTCCTTGTCGAGTTGCACATTCTTCTACCGCTCTTCCCACACCCTGGTGGAGTAGTGGTTATGCTGAGTACCGGTCATTTAAAATTGTCCTCCGCCTTGTTATTGAAGGTCAGCTCTGCATCCTATATCCGACTACTCGAAGATATGAAAGGCGAAATTTGGGAGTCAAAATTATACCTCCTTAGGTTGGTTAATATCTTTTCAGTTATGCAGTCAATCAATCAAACACCATTGACCCGCATTTAGGGCAGTCACCCAGTTAGCAGATTCCCTGTCAATTTTTTACCAAGTCTCGTCTTCGCTAATTTCAAAGAACACTTCACTAGGTAAGTTATTCCAGACTCTAGCTCCTCTTTCTATAAACGAATATTTATCCAAATTCGTACTCATGAATTCCAAATTTATCTTCATAATGTGATCTTTCCTACTTTCACAAACACCACTCAAGCTTATTAGCCTACTAAAGCCATTCCTAGGCATCTTTTCACCGACAGCTCAGAAAGTACCGCTTAGTCGAGCAGCTGGTCCCCTTCCTCCAAAGTTGTCCCAGCCCAAATTTTGCAACACTTTGGTAACGCTACTCTTTTGTCGGAGCAAACCGAGTTACATTTGTTTCGCTAGTTTCCGAATCAAATAATCCTCATGACGGTCCTATAAGCTTGAACCAAGCTCAAATTGCGGTCTTACCAGAGACTTATGTGCCCTCTGCTTTACATCCTTACTACAATCCCTAAATATCTGCATAACCATTTGAAGAGATGTTATTATTATTCTACAGTTATTCCCACATTGGTGGGGTTGTGGGTGCGAACTGTGTCACATGTGTATCTGGCCCCGTTTCACTGTAGGATGCCCTTCCCGACGTCAACACTTTCCTGAGGGAGGAATATACTTACTATTGCGTGTGTTTGGTTGATAATGTGGTGTGTTGTGTGAATATGAAGATGAATGTGTTGGGACAAACACAAACACCCAGTCCGAGATCCGTGGAAATTAACCATGCACAGTTAAAATCTCCGACCCCACTGGGAATTGAACCCAGGCCCCTCTGAACCGAAGGCAAGCAGGCTGACCATTTAGCCAAGGAGTCGGACAACCATATGAAGGGATCTGAAAACTTTATTTGCAATCCCATTTATGTGATTATCTCAATGAAGATCATTCCCCATATTAACTTCCAGGTACTTACAATGATCCCCATGAGGAGCTTTCTCCCATAAAAGCAGTAATTAAAACCGAGAGCACATTTCCTCTTTGTGAAGCTCACAATCCGTCTTTTCCTCCCATTTAATATTATACCATTGTCTGTTGTGTCGTGTACCGACCTCCCCAAGGGTTCGAACCGGCGGACTGTCAGATGAACGGCAGCCGGGATTCGCAGCCGAGATTCGATCTTAGAATATCAAGGGAAATAAATAAGTGTCAGAGTAATAACCAGTAATAAGGGACACCTTGTAGTTTCAGAACATTTGTATGGTAATTATATTAAGATTTAATAATTAGAAGGAAGAAGGAGCTTTTCAGTGAAGTTACAAGTAGTGGAGAGCATTAGTCAGGCAGAGGGCTTGCGAAACGCGCCTACAAAAATATGTTTACAATAGAGGATGTTTGCTTGTTTGTGTATTGACAAGCGGAGTCTAGTAGTCGATATTGGAGCAGGCGACTCGCCGACAAAGAGCTCAAAGCCAATACACTTGTACTCTAGTAAAGATAAGGAAACAAAAGTGTAAGGAGAAGGACAGAGACAGTATTGCCCAGAGAGCAGCAACTACTGAGACAATTAGTTCGGAATAGTAATTGAGGGCACCACCTACAAGGCGATCAGCTAGGTAACGTCCATGGGCCCAACCCCTAAGGTAGTGGGAAGGGCCGACCTTTGCTTCTAGGGGAGCAGATATAACCCTAAGCCAAGATGGCGCGGGTCTCTCTCTCGACCAGTAATTCGTACTCTCTTGACCAGCCTCTTTCGAGCAGCAATTCGTGACAGTGAAGTTGTATATACGTGCCACAGGGCAGTATTCGGACTTAGCACGTAGCCGTAGGTTAGGATCGAGAAGCAAGCTCTGGTCAGACCAGCATATTCAGAACCTGTAAATGAATTTGTATATAGTGTACATAGTCGTCCTGGGTAATAAAGGACAGTGAAATTATTTCATGTTTTATATCGGAAGTTGCGGGACAGAGTTCGCACCTACATTTTACCTCCCTACATAACCGCTGGGCAGGAGAGGTAATACGCCAACATCATCGGCCGGTGATCAAAGTACTATAACGTCTCGCAGGACAGGTAGGTCACGACAGCTGTCCATCACGCAAGGGTGTCGAGTTCTTTTTTGCAGTCGCTCACAGTCCTGTATCTTATCAGCACTCTACTGTATATAGCGTAGTATAACATCATCCACAAAAAACTTCACTTTTGATTCCAGTTTTATAATCATATCATTTATATATAAAAAGAAACATTAGGGTCCAACGTTAATGCATTGAGGAATTCCCCTCTTAATGATTACAAGATCAGATAGTGCTTCACCTATTCCAATTCTCTGAGTTCTGTTTTCTAGACATATAGCCACCCATTCAAGCACTGTTCTGCCTAGTACAATTGAACTCATTTTTGTCACTAGCCTTAGATAAATCAATTGCATCAGCACCATCAACCGGTCACATTTCTACGTACCGGTACTGAACACATTTGCCGCTATATCAGCAAACCGTTGTTTCAATATTGCTCAGCTCCTGGATCCTGTTCCAGGTCAAATTACCACCAAAATTTCACTAATTCGAGAATATAAAAGTGGCTTACGAGAGCTTTTGTTGATTATTGTCAATATACTACAAATAATGCCGGCGATTACTGTTTTAAGACGAAGAACAACTGGGCAACCATTTCTTCCTTTTTTTTTTTCCTTTTTTCCTTCAGCGATTGTCTCTTCTGCTGGTGGAGTCCTCTCTATGGAATCGTCTGTATTTAGTTCTTTTATTTTTTGTTTGCAATTGGATTTACGTCGCACCGTCACAGATATGTCTTATGACGACAATGTGAGAGGACAAAGCTAGAAGTGGGAAGGAAGGGGCCGATGCCAAAATTAAGGTACAGCCCCATAATTTGCCTGGTGTGAAAATGGGAAACCACGGAGAACCATTTTCAGGGCTGCCGACAGTGGGGCTCGAACCCACTATCTCCCGGATACAAGCCCACAGCTGCGCGATCCTAACCGCAGAGCCAACTCGCCGGTACCATTTATTTCTGTCCTGGGCCATGTCAGGGTGGAGATTGACGCTCTTCATATCGTTGTGAGGAGTATCGGCCCATCGCTGTTTTGGTCGTCCTTTTGGTCTCTTACCGGCGACTTCTAACATGTATTCCATCTTCGCGATGTTGTCATCGTCTGCCCTTAGTACATGTACAAACCAACGTAGAAGACACTCGCGCATTTTTTCTTGAATCGGTATATCGCCAAATCTCTCCGTGATAAATGCATTAGAGATCCAGTTTTAGTGACGCCAGCTGTCCATCTTCACATCTTAGTCTTCACGACACCCGGTGGACGCTCTATCTCAGTCGTAGTCGGCTAACATTCACAACTATACAGTGCAACATGTCGGCTGACAGTACGATAGATTTTTTGTTTTGAGATTATCTTTCATCCTCCGGTTTCATGTGAGGCCGGTTGTTATTCTCCATTTAATCCAAGCTGCAGTTATCCTTGCACTGACATGTTCGACAAGTTGGCCATCGCCAGTGACCGTGGAACTCGGATAATTGAATCTTGTCACTCGTGGCAGGGCTTCATCGTCTACCTGTCAGGCTCCATGGCTAAATGTTTAGCGTGCTGGCCTTTGGTCACAGGGGTTCCAAGTTCGATTCCTGGCAGGGTCGGGAATTTTAACCATCATTGGTTAATTTCCCTGGCACGGGGGCTTGGTGTATGTGTTGTCTTAATCATCACTTCATCCTCATCACGACGCGCAGTTCGCCTATGGGAGTCAAATCAAAAGACCTGCACCTGGCTAGCCGAACCCGCCCTGGGATCTCCCGGTACTAAAAAGCAATACGCCATTTCATCGTCTACCTGAATGGTTCCGATTGCTTGTGGATCTGACCTCATATATTCAGTCTTCTTTCTACTTAGGTGCTGGCTGTATTGCGCCAGTCGGTCGCTCCATTCTTGCAGATCAACCTGGGTCTCAGAAAACAACGTAACATCGTCTGCGTAGAGAAGCGTCCATGGCAAATAACGGCGCATGTCTGCTATTTCAGTGCCCATTACTAGAATGAACAAGAGCAGTGTCAGCGCTGAATCTTGATGAACGCCGACGGTGATAGGAAAGTCACTGGATGCTCCCGCGGCGGCCTGAACATAGCTCAGTGGATCTACATAAAGCAGTTGAATCCAGTTGACGCGGTATTCTGGTATGCTATGCTCTAGCAGTGAGAGCCATATATGGTCATGCGGTACGCAATCAAGGGCTAGATGAACTGGCTTGTTTTTCTCACGATGCTCCTATTCAACCAAGAGCCGTGCAGCATGGATTGAAACGGTTGTGGCAAAATTCTTCGAAATTCCGACTTGGTTTCTGGAAAACTCAACGATCTCACGTATCCTTTTATCAGGAACCCGTTCGAATACCTTCATCGCATGACACAAAAGTCAGATCGGTCAGTAATCAGTACATTCAGCAGAGCTCCCCTTCGTTTTGAAGATGGGTACTGTGATGCCCCGTTACCAATCGCTCGGTGTTCAACCCTTTTTAATAATCTGTTTGAAGAGTCGTACTAACCATTCTGCCTCATCCCACTCTCGAGAGTACCAGAATTCTGCTGGAAGATCGCCTGCGCAAGTAGCTTTTCCCGGCGTCATTTCTTTTAAAGCAGCCTTAACTTCTTCGATATCAACATCAGTGACTGGGATTGGTGGATGGGGAAATTCCTCAGTTGAGATCTTCCCGAAGTATCTACGCCAGTGCTCTCTTGGCTTTTTCCAATCAACCAATAAGTTTCCTGTTCATCGTTGATGCCATAGAAGCGCTGGATGTCTTGTGTTTTGCAATGCCTCGCTTTGTTGAGTCAGTATAATTACCGCTTAACCACACGCGTGTCTAGGTTTGCATAAAGATGTGCTGTTTATGTTGTAGCTATGATCTCTTTGCATCACTACGAGCTATCTTGTTGGCAATACAGCGAGACGGTGTCTTGTTGGCAAGAAACTCATGGTAATGCTGTTTCTTCTCTCGTACTGCATTTCTGACCTCATCACTCCAGAGCCATGTACTTTTGTCAATTTTTCGCTGCCCTGGTTTTGTTGATCCAAGAACAGTACATGCTGTGTCACGAGGAGCCTTTCAGTTTGATCCAACTCTCTTCGACTGTAGTAATCGGTGGTATTCTCCTTTGTGTGACGACATCGGCCTCTTATTTCTTGAAGCACGACCACTTGATTCTCGCTGGTCCTGTACGAAAGGCGTGTTCTGGATTTGGCGATTGAATACGCAACTGGCAGATGAATGTTCGATGTTGGGCTGCGACAGTTTCTTATGGTACAACCATTTCCTATTAAAACTAATCAGAGGAAAACATTGGAATAAGCCTGAAACTTCGAAAATGAAGGTATCGGCAAAAGAAAAGGTTACTAAAGGCATGAAAATTAAACATGCCCTTGGTCTCGAAAACCTAACACTACCGGGGTCAAAAAATGTATAAGACTTGACAAAAGGAGTTCGGATAGGAAAGATGACGGTGGGGACCCTGACACAAGTAAGTGTAAGCAATGCCAGACTTAAGTAGGTGAACCGCGGTCCAAAGTTAAGAGGACCTAGTCCCCATTTTAGTCACATTGTACAGCACCCACCAATGAACAAGTTACAATACCACAAAAGACGTGTAGGAATACTCACTAGGTGCTGATTAGACATTGATCCGAGATGTTAGACCTCCCTTTAACGTTATGCACTAAAGTGAATAAAGTCACCAATTACCACTAAGTAGAACACTTGACTATTTACGGTTTATATTAAATTAATGTTTGTTTGAGTCCACCTGATAGCCATGATCATTAAGACGTCAAGTCTTTAATGCTCTGACATCGTGGTTAGCCGGTTCGAGTACCGAAGGTGTAAATATTTTCACCATCAAAACGCTGGAGGGGTGATAGCGTGCCAAAAGCCTAGGTGTAATTTTGAACCTCTCGTCAGTGTTATATAGCGTAAGCTCATATGGCGCTGTTGATTGTGATTTATCTATCGGATGGAGAAATTAAACTTTGGGCCGACCCCTTGCTGTTTTTCGGTAGGAGTAGGAAATATGCCAACGCAAGGTTTCAACCTATCTCTACCTCAGTAGTATCATCATCATCTCACACGCAAACATGCAGTTCACCCATAACCTTTAGATAGAAAGACTTGCACCAGGTGAGCTGAACATGGCCTTGGACACTTCTGGTACTAAAAGCCATGTCTATACTCTATATATAAAATAAGAGTTTTGTCTGTACATTGTTCAGAATTTATAAAAGGACGGTATTTCTATATCAGTCGTGTCCACGGTAACAAGGAAATCCCCTTTTCAATTTTCCGTAATGTCTGTCTGTCTGCCCATCTGTCTGTCTTTATGTATGTATGTATGTATGTATGTATGTATGTATGTATGTATGTATGTATGTATGTATTGTGTATGTACACGCATAACGAGAAAAAGGCTGAAGGTAATTTAATGAAAATCGGTATGCAAAGTTGGGGAATAAGTTGCTATAATCTAGGCCATAAATAATTTTATTCACGCTAAGTGAAATGGTAGTTAGGGGAAGGCCTAAAAGTTAATTTTCAAATATTTATGTTACTAGTGGTCCTATTTTAATGAAGATCGGTATGCAAAATATGGGAATAAGTCGCTGTAATCTAGGCCATAAATAATTTTATTCACGCCGGGTGAAATGGTAGTTTAGGGGAAGGCCTGCAATTTAATTCTCAAATATTCATGTTATTAGTGGTCGTATCGATACTACATAAATAAAGTTATGTTATTACATTTCCAATCATCTTTGTCTAACATAGATATTCAAGAATTTAGATTTTTGTTACTAAGACCATAACAGCGCCGAGTCACGAGAAAATGGGTAAACTGAATTGAATGAAAATCGGTACGGTATGTGAAGTCGGGGAATAAGGAACTACAGTCTACGCTATAAATAATTTTATAAGACGCTCTAATATCACAGAGTCGAATGAAAACTAAATGTGAAGGCCCACAATATAGAAAGCTCATAAAAGTGATCAACATCAACATTACATTGACCACTGTTTGTTGTAATGTACTTTGTCTCTTCTGTTGCCACTCATTTCCGATAGGTAGGATTACTGCTGCGTACCGAGTTTTTTAATTTGCTTTACTTCGCACCGACACAGATAGGTCTTATGGTGACGATGGGAAAGGAAAGGGCTAGAAGTGTGAAGGAAGAGGCCTTGGCCTTAATTAAGGTTCAGCCCCAGTATTTGCCTTGCGTGAAAATGGAAAACCATGGAATACCATCTTCAGGGCTGCCGACGGTGGGGCTCGAATCCAGTATCTCCCGGGTGCAAGCTCACAGCTGTGCGCCCCTAACCACCCGGCCAACTCGCCCGTTCCTACCGAGTGTAACAGCCTGCCGGAATATTGGCGGGAAGTAGCTGGGGAGTTAGATAACGTTCTTCTTTAGCATGCCATTCCTCTGGTTCATACATTTTCTGATACTACTGGTACGTAACACACTGGTTCACCATAGCATTCGAGCTATTCAATCCCTACTCTGAGGCTCTGATTGGAATGAGTAGTGTGCATATTTAACGGAATAATGGCAGAGGAGTGTTCACGGCAGTCTGCAGCCTGGTCATTCCAGCTCTGGAACTTTGGACTGTTAGATCGGCACCGTAGTACTCTTCATTAAAAGTGACAAAATGTGTGGTTTTTCATTTGATCGAGTATTTATATGATAACATTGCTTTTAATCGCTACCTTCCTACTGCCCTTTTTGTAATGACCTATGTTTACTTCAGTTAGAAAAACTACAAAGTCGTTCTTTTTTTGAGAATCCCGTAACGAAGCGCGGGTATATCAGCTAGTTCTAAATAAATAATTAAAAAAATACAGTATCTGAGTCATAGATTAGTTTAATGGAGCCCTCGATGCCACCTTAACCTGTGCCAATATTTTCCTTTCTAGGCAACTATCTCATCCTACACTGTATATAATATTCATGCCTTGGTCTACTCCTACCGTTCTTACCATCAACATTTCTCTGAAAAACTAACTGAACGAGTCCTAAATGTCTTCAAATTAAGACGTGCCCTGCCATTCTATTCCTTCTTCTGGTCAAGTTTCGCCAAATCGTTCTATTCTCACTAATTCGATTTACTATCTCTTAATTCGTGATTCGACCAATCCATGTCACCTTCAGCATTCATCCACAACACCTCATTCCAAAAGCTTCTATTCTCTCTCATGTCTGTTTACCCCTAAGTCCCATTTTCTGAAACAGGCTCGGGGATGAGGAGAGATGAAATTATATGGCATGCTTTTACGGTCGGATACCCTTCCTGATGCCAACCTCAGTTGAGGAGCCCTCTATGGTTTGCAGCGGTAGAATAACACCCACGATATCCCCTACCTGCTGTAGAAGGCGACTAAGAGGAGCCCCAGGGTCTCTTAACTTGGGAGTGTGGGTTGGCGACAACAAGCCCTTAGCTGAGTCATGGTATTGCTGCCACTTACTTTTGTCGGACTCCTCACTTCATCCTATCCGATCTCCGTTTGCCATCTCTTGCTCTTTCCAGATCCTGACAGTATTACGTATGGAGGAGGCCTGGGGAGACTTTCACTTTCACGCCCTTCGTGGCCCTTGTCTGTCTTTTGCCGATACTTTAATTTTTCGAAGTGTCGGAGTCCTTCCATTTTCTCTCTGATTAGTGCTATACAGAAGATGGTTGCCTCTTTGTACTTCCTTCTAAAACATTTATCACCACCATCTGTTGAGGAGCTAATGAAGATGAAATGAATGATGGTGAATGAACTGGGTAAGGAGATGGAAGTAATCGGTTGTGGGCTATAAAATAGGAACTGTCACGGCATCTGCCCTGAAGTTAAAATGGGAAACCACATAAAACCATTCAGGATAGTCGACAGTGGGGTTGAACCCACTCGTCTCCTGGATTCAGAGCTTGGTTCCATAACCGTAGGGAGTTAACAAGCGCGACCACTCCATTTGGTCTTCTATTCTCACTTATAGAGAGTATTTCTAAATACCCATTACAGACTTAGAGGGCTTGCAGTGGGGACCAAGACGGTTAAATTTATCACAGGAACGTTTGTCCGGAAACGTACCGTCTTCCCGCTATCCGCAAAAAATACCCATAACACACGTTTACAGCACCCGCATTTCCGGCGCTTTGTCCGACTCCTACTGCTTGTTGTCTGGGTCCAATTACAGGAGGGGCTCGATGTGACGACCACAGACGTCAACACAGACACGGTACCTACGTTTCATGTTCTCGTACACACGGTCACCAATCCCTCATCCCCCAACATCCGCCACTGCCATAACTCGCACCAGCAGGTCTTCGCGGATTCCACAGGGGTCTCGTAAATCAACTTTTCATGTGTCCCAAAAGTCAATAGTCTAGCGATGTCAAGTCGGATGAACGTGCGGGCCAAGCAATCGGGCCACTACGACCTATCCACTACTGCACAAATCTTTAGTGCAGTACTGTAAGTAGAGTACTTTACGTACAGCTTAAGTAAAGAATTATTGCTGTACTGTAGTACGAACAAAGATCACAAGCACAACAGCTGGTACAACACGTCTCCGTGTGGAACACACACTCAACTGAATGGCATGGAATGTCAACAAACCTTTAGGGGAATGAGACATCACGTGATCGTCCAATGACGTAATGACGTAAGTGATACTTCAAGACCTTAGGATTCAGTACGTGATAATATTTTGTTATCTCTGTGATGTTAGGTTAGTAATTATACAACTGAATCAGTTATGCCATCTAGTGGAGTTTATTAGCAGCGAAAGAGTCACAGCACACCTTACCATCAATCAGTGTTAATTCATTGTTGATCATGAGATTGGTTAGTGTAGTCCATCACATTCAGTTTTCTTCCTGCTTGGTGATTTTGGCACTTCGAGATTTAGGCTTTCTCCATTGCGTCCCTCTTTACGAATACGACTTCCCTCATTCTTCGGGCGAGTATCTCCTCACTTCAAAAGACACATCTATTATCTCCTTGAGCAAGTGAGGCTAATGACTACGAGGTTTTGCAGCTCATGACAACGATCTCGATAACCCCTACCTTCATTTTAGTTCATTATAAGGATGACTGAACAGTATTTCCACACCAGCGATGGTCGCCGTCGGAGCACTTAGCAGATCAGTAAAAGGACTCAAAATACCACCGGACTGAGGCAGGATTGAACCTGCCAAGTTTATGATTACTATGCATACCGTAAGTGGGTGGTCAGTTTTCGTGGTGATTGGTAATTTCTTCTGGAATGTATACCAGGTACTCCAGTGCCCAGCATGTAGAAGAATGTTGAATGTCAACACATCAGAAATGGTATTACCCCACTAAACGTCACGCAGAGGTATAAGGTGACTGGGGATAACTGCTGTTACTATTATATTTACGTTAGAAATGTCGATGCAAGGGAATATTATTACTGAAGGCGATTGTCACCAAGTTTAGCTTGGCAGAACTACGGTTCATCTACCGGACAAGAAAGTTTGTTTATAAAACAAACCAGAAATCTTTGGATATTATAAATGCTTCGTTCTGTCATAGCAGAGTCTTAACACAAATTATTCCTCATTTATAAATGGAAATGTTATAAATCTACTGACGAGAAATAAAAAGGAGTCTTCATGATGCTCTTCATTCCCATGCATTAGTAGTAAAGCATACACCAGAATTTCCATGACACCAAACTCTCGTGTTCAGATCGTGTAGGTCGTGTAAAAGGAAAGTTTCACTTTACCGTCTTCTCTCCTATACCAGTAGTGCAGATCTCAAATTTTCCGTGGGAACGATCGTCGTGAGACTTGGTAACTAAATATTGCATATTGACATTGCTTCTTACTAGGTTGACTCGTGATTCGAATTTAGTCCATCGTGTGTTCTAGTGTTGAATCGTGTCGATGTGGTTTGGATTTCTTATTTAAATGCTGGTATGTTGAATAATGAACTGGACGCTCACCTATGCGATGCTGTAGTGGAAAACAACTACCTTTAACAACAAAATATAATCTACTCTTGGTCACCGAACGCTACTCTTCGGAATTCGTCCTTCCAGGCACTCCATTTTTATACCATTGAAGACAGGCTACACGGCAATGCGATGTGAGTGGAAATCATCGTAGCTGCCGAACCAGATTCAAGGAAACGATAATAATTGTCGATATTTTCTATGTGGTACTGCCGCAATCTTTGATCTTGTAGTGAAGTGACGCGGTGTTGTTTAATGACAAGATTACAGTTTACGTTTTTGCGAGTGATTTCCCTTATTCCTGGATGCTGAGTATTCAATTAGTACGGTTGTTGAAAATGTGTAAAAAGTTGAGAGAACATTATATACTCTAAATTCGAATGAGTAATCCTATAGGAATGAAATAATCCGGTGTGCTTTAAACTCTAATCGACAATTTAAAACATGTGTAGTTACTTCTGCGCCTGGTATTAAAATTGTTGTGGAAACACAAAAGGGAGAGTGTTAAGTACGAAGAGAAATTAAGATTGTTCATTTTAAGGAACTATTTGAATTATGGTATAGAATCGGCATGCAGGGGTATTTTATCCCTGGCTGCTAATCAAGATATGGTGGATGAGACGACAACAGACGCTTTTTAGGGCACCTAAAGAGAAAGATGAGTTTGAAAAGTGAGGCAAGTCGACGGGACTTTCAGATAATAGTAGAGTTTGTGATATGCACTTCAATGAAGAGTTGATTATAAAAACGGATTATTATGCAATAGAAATTGAAAAGGTGAAAATACTCAGGATGTGTTGCAAACTGAAACAAGGAGCATTTGCTCATATATTCCCTAACTTGCCAAAATATTTGTAGATACCGACGAAGTTTCGCCAACGGCCAATAGAATGACATGAAAATCCAACAAGAAGACGGAAGACTGAATATAAAATCAAGTCAGGTGAGTCAGTAAAATGTATTTCAAAACAGGTGGAGACGGTTATAATACTTACATGCTGAACCCTGTTTTTTTTAACACAGAGAATACAAATGAATCAGTTACCGTGAGACATCATATTCTAAAATGTTCTAAAATGCTGACGTAAAAATATCAACCGGAAATTAGTTCGGACTGAGATTAATCTCAATACCGCCCAATCCAGGATAAATTTGCTAGAAAAGAAACAGAAATCGATCATTTCCAATGCACAAGTAATACGTTTGTTAGTAAGAAGCAAAAAATTGTTATAGACGCTATGCTTAAGAATTGTCCAATGGCATCAGATACAGCGATGACCGGGCGAGTTGGCTGTGCGGTTAGGGGCGCGAATCTGTGAGCTCGCAACCGGGAGATAGTGAGTTCGAACCCCACAGTCGGCAGCCCTAAAGATTGTTTTTCGTGTTTTTACACTTTAACACTAGGCAAATACTGGGGCTGTACCTCAGTTAAGGCCACAGCAGTTTCCTTCCCACTCCTAGACTTTTCCTTTCCCATCGTCACCATAGGACATATCTGTCTTGGTGCGACGTAAATCAAGTTGTTAAAAATGTACAGCGATGATCTTATTTTTTGACAGTTTGCTGCTCAACATTAAAATCCCTCAAAGGATAACGACATGGAAACATTAAAATGATGGATCAAGAAATGTTGTCCTTCTACAAGAAAAGTGCAAAACACAGCCTGTGTGGTTTACACAGGTGCACAAGCACCTATGAAAAGTGGGTGTCGAGCGGGATGAGATACAGGACAGAACAACATTTAGGAAAAAGCTTGCAGGAATGAGAGATACACCCTATAATCTACTGGCCAAGCCATGGAACATGTCGCCGGAAGGGCGAGAAAGGAGAAGTCAGACACTTAAGGATCTCTGGCGAGAGTGCGAAGAGAAGGGTTTTAGTCTGCGTGACAGAAGGGCAGGTAAATTGTATAAGCGTGGTCCACAAATGGCCATATCGATGAATGAATGATTGATACAGGCATTTGAGGAGCCTCAATTTTTTTGTATTTGCTTTACGTCGCACCGAGACACAGATAGGTCTTATGGCGACGATGGTTGGAGTCCCATTCCTCGAGAATATTTTTACCTGTAGAATGTTGGCTGGCAGGGTAGGGTAGGTGATGGTATACAATTTCTAATCACAAGTTTGCATACTAATATCCTGGATTAAATTCCAAACCTGCACGCAGTGCTCTTAAAGAGTAAGAGCGTATGACACTCTTGATGGTGATTCGTCCATCGGATGGAGATGTAACTCCTTCAGTACACCCCTTGGTGCTCTTCAACAATAACAATGGTCACGAACGGGAGCGTGCGAAAGCCAATGATGTTTCACAGCCCAGCCCAGCGCCGTACTACGACCGGTCCGTGCAAGACATGCAAGTCAGCACACCATGGCACAAGGCAACGTTGAAATATTTTTTTGGAAACATCAACATTATAGCGAAACATAAAAATGTTGTATCCCATGTACTGTCCTATGAGGTCTGCAGACTGATAGGTTTTCACATTAACGTGATCATATGCATCATTTAAGACTAATCGAACTGTAGAACCAACCATCTGCGATACACATGCTCGTGATAGTTCCACATTTTATGCTTCTCTTTCTTTATCACTCTATAAACAAAACGAGCCATAGTCAGAGATTTTGAGTACCTATGAATCCTCGTAGGTGACTGTTAATTTTAGTTGAATAAAAAGTTAAAGCAGACACTTAAAATTTAAAAAAATGGGACATGAGTAAACGTCACGAGAACGTTACAATTATATTGTTGCACTTAACGCTTTCACGGCCCGTGCTTATAGAAATGACACTGCATAGGCTTTTGGGATTATGCCGTGTCAAGAAAATAAGGTGAAATTCTTTTACGCTTCGCAGAGAACTATCCTCTGCGTAATCAGAAGAAAATCTCGAATGTCCTCGAGAAAGGTTTCTTAAACAAGCGAAATGTAAAGAATTTCACCTTATATTCTTGACGCAGCCAACGGCCGTAGCTGTGTTGAAACACCGGATCCCGTGAGATCTCCGAAGTTAAGCAACATTGGGCGCGGTCAGGAGTTGGATGGGTTGCCACGCGCTGTTGGTTGGGGGTAAGGGAATGGAGGAGCGGAAAGGAACTGGCCACCCTACCGCACGTAAACTCCGGCTCAGGAACACCTCTGCGGAGGTTCGGACCTGCCTCCGGGCAGAATAACCCGTATCTATCTTCACACGGCATAAGCCCAAAAGCCTATACAGTATCATGTCTATAATTATACCGTCCCTTAAGAAACAATACCGCGTATCTGAAAATGCTGTTCCTGTCCAATATTTTCCTTAAGTCTCGTCACGCCCGTGGGCCACATATTGATATGTAGTCCATCAGAAGAATTTTCGTTGAATTAATTATCCTATCCGCCTGTGTAAAAAAAAAAACATGAGCCTTAAATACTGTACATCATACTCTAAGACAGGGCCTCTCAAACGCCCAAAATCTCACGCGTGCAAGTTGAGGCGCAGAGTTCCTGTGCACAGTGCATCGGTCCCATTCGGTTCGGTTCGGACCAACGCTTCGTCTCTGGGCTACTCGGCTAAGCTCGGCTCAACTCAGCTCGGATTTGGAGCGCTGCGGAGCAAGTGAGGAAGAGGGAGACAGGCGGAGCGAGCGAGAGAGGCGTGGGGAAATAAAGAGACAGCGCTATTGGTACAAATCGAGGAGTGGGGGTCTGCACTCTGGTCAACCAAGCGAAGTCGTCTTTTGCACCGTGCACAGGTGCATGCACTCTGAGAGGCCCTGCTCTAGGAGATGGTTATGTCATGCAAACATATATTCCTACACAATGGTACACTAAGGTTGATTTTCCTTTACACACACTCATAGAAAAATGAACTCAACGAAAATTGTTCTGATGGACTGCATACCCATATGTGGCTGAGAGGCGTCACTAGTCCTGACATAATAGATAGGAAGAGCATTGTCAGATACGCGGTGTTGTTTCTTAAAGGACGATATTCTTTTAACATACAAACTTCAATGCAATGTTAAAATTGAAATGGAATTAAACCTTTTTTTGGGGGGGGGGGATTATATAAGCGAAGCATTATTGTGTTAAATAAACTCTCTTAACGCTTTTTAGTTGTTCTGTACACAAAACAAGTTGTTCATAAATGTAACTGTTACTTAAAAGTGGAAGTGATGTAATTGTTTAATTTCTTTCGGCATTTGCCCATTGGATTTGCCCCTGAGGACATATTATACAGTAAAACAAGAAAAAAATTAAATGAAATTGTGAGGAGATAATTATATATAATTGTTGATTAGTATATTCGGCATATGTTGATCCATTAAAAAGTTTGGGGGATACGGTTCTTCGGGATTTAGATGTACTATTTCAAGGCAGTCATTTAACTATTATTATTGAGTGATCGCGGTTCAAGGATTTGCTGAACTTGACGAAAAAGAAAGAAATTGTTCCTCCAGCGCCAACCAATAACCCAGTGCCTTGGATATTATCTTATTGGTACTTTGTTGATAGAATGTGATGGTTGGTTCATATGTTGCTTTCCTTTCGTCATAAACCTCACTTGTTGTATTTCAGACTTTTCAAATCGGATCGTCGGATATATTTAAGTATTCACCCCCCAAAAATAATGAAACTTTGTCGTTATTTGTTCATAGTGGCGGAGATATCACGTATGTCTTCGAATCATTGATAGCTCTTTATTTTAAAGGAAATTTCCCTGCAACCTGTACAAAATGCATGCTTTGAAAATGAGCGCACATTACTTGTGGAAAGGTATGTTTCGTAAATGAACGCAATACGCTTATTAGTTAAGATGTGATATATTACAACTTCCTCAAGAGTCTCTAGCTGCAAAGCATCACTATCTTCTCGAATTCTGTTCTTTAGTTCCTCACTGGTTGCTGGTTTGTTGATATAGACGTTTTCTGTGAGTTATACCCACAGACAGAAATCGGGGAATTCAAGTATGGGGATCAGACAGATTTATGGATTATTGTTTTTCAAAGTAACGTTGAAGAAACTTTATACGCTGTTCGATACTCAATATTTCCACAGTCGGTGTCTTTCAGAGGGCTTCAATAGGGAAAAGGAATAGTATTTTA
Source organism: Anabrus simplex (assembly GCF_040414725.1). Taxonomy (NCBI): domain Eukaryota; kingdom Metazoa; phylum Arthropoda; class Insecta; order Orthoptera; family Tettigoniidae; genus Anabrus; species Anabrus simplex. The sequence continues at coordinate 1,270,073,954 of NC_090265.1, forward strand.
TTTTTCACAATTATCTTTAAGTCTCACCGATACAAATAGGTCTTAATGATGACAATGGTATAGGAAAAGGCTTGCAGTGGGATGAGATCGTCTGTGGCTTCAATTAAGGTACAGCTGAAGCATTTGCCTGATAATAGTAATGGCGTATGCCTCCGGGGAGGCCTGGTGCTGGTCTATTTCTAGTAGACGACCTATAGGTGGCCTACATGTCTGTGAGGACCCTTAGATGATTTCTAATGTGGAAGACATCACAATCATTCAACCCCCGAGTCAGACGAATGGTATGAAAATGAGAAACCACAGTAAACCATATTCAGGGGCGTCGAAAGTGGAGGTTCGAACCCACTATCTCCCGAATGCAAGCTGACAGCTATGTAACCCAAACCGCGCAGCCACTCGGTAGGTAAAAGATAATGTCGTAAATATAAAGTTATGAAGTACATCAAAAAGTGCGAGCATTATGTGCCAATCTGTAGTTGGAAGACTACACAAATCAATAATAAGAGTTTCAAAATACTGTAAGGGTATGATATTAGGTATGAGTTATTGAAATGAACTTAACACATTGCAAACTTCTGTGTATCCTGTATATAGATATGAGTGATGGATAGAGCACTCTTTCGACCCATAATTACTACCAAATGAAATTACTCAATTTTTGAAAACTATTTCATGAAGCTTCAAAATATACTATGAATTCAATCAAAATGACTGGATTATCCACGCAGACTTTTGGAAGAAATGTTGAGTAGGGCTTGAACAATGTGCAGTTGTCAGGCTCCTTGGCTCGATGGTCAGCATACTGGGCTTCGGGTCTGTGGCTCCGGGTTTTACTCCCGTTCATGTTGGAAATTTAATCTTAAATGGTTAATTCCCTTGGTTTAGGGAATGCTTCTTTGTTCCGTCACCAACATCCTTGCAACCCATAGGTACATTACATGCAACGCTAACCTCCACCACAATAATAAGCAGTTCCTCTCGGCAGACGCCACCCAAACTTGTCGGAAGTTCTGCCTTGCAAGGAATGCACCCGGCTAAAAATAATAATAAAAGTATGTCCCAGTACTTTTACGGTTTCCAGAGATGCCAAGGTGCCTGAATTCTTCCCACAGGAAGTAGGGCTCAGAAGGCCAGCGCAATTATTATTATTATTATTATTATTATTATTATTATTATTATTATTATTATTATTATTATTATTATTATTATTATTATTATTATTATTAGCAGTAGTAGTCAGTAGTCGTATTTATCTTTAGAAATGGAGAAATCGTGCAGTACATCTTTGAAAGAAATATTGCATCATCCCCATCTGAAATACCGTCCGACTTTCAGCTGTGTAATAGTCTTTCGACAGTGCTCCCTGTCACAGTGGGATGAATGCTGGACACATAAAGAATTTTAGTTTACAAGAGTGAACAGGCTGTCACAGGTCCACAGATTTGTTACTTAACATTATCTAACATAGTGTATGTTTCGAATATTAAGAAAAAGCTGATTACTGTCAAGAGAATATATTAGTACAAGGAAATGTAAAAATCAAGGTTTCAATACTATCATGAAATGACAATATATCCTTAAAATTAGTAGTAGGTCATTTGAGAATACTTGCAGTTACATTTGGATTCGTAATAACAAACATGTTTGTGATATATTGTTGTCGATGTGTAGTGTGCATTTTGACGGGCATCCAGTTGAGAGTGTTGATGCAGTGTGGCATTGAAGTGAAGAGTGTCGACATCACCGCTCTAAAGCATGTTTTCCAAAGGTGATCAACATTCGTGGATTAGAATAGAGGTTGTCTGTGGAAAAAATGTATCAGAATGTTATCGAGAATTACGTTGAGCCAGTGGCGATAATGCATTACCGTATAGGACGGTGCACGATGGGTCAAAGCGTTTCGTGTTGTGGAAATGCGTCTGCGGATTTGCATCGCACAGGTCGGACATCCATTCCTCAATATCAGATTGGCATCGTGATTGGTCTCCTTTCCGCTCGTTTCCGTAGACCATCGATGGACAGTCCGGGAATTATCCGTAGAGAATCATCAAACGGTATGACACACACTGACGAAATGTTTTAACATGACAAATATTGCGTCCCACTGGGTTCCACATCAACTCACCGATGTACAGAAATGGCACCGGTATGCACTGGCTGGCATCCACCTGGGCAGACACCGCAACGAAGAGGGTGCATTTCTTCAGTGTATTGTCGCCATTGATGAGACGTGGGCATGGGCCTGAATTTTAGCGTCAATCGAACGAATAGCGTTACCTAGGTTCGCCACGTCCACAGAAATTTCGACACGAACCCAGTCGGGGAAGCTTACTCATATGCTGATTGTGGGATACGACTACGAGGGTGTTATTGTTACGCATGCTGAGCCTGAGGGACAAACCGTCAACACTGACTACTATTGCCGATCTCTGAAGCGACATATGCATCTGGCTATGTGGCTCGATCGTCCGCGTTTATTGGGAGACGATCGCCCTATCGAGTTGCATGACAACGTCATGTCACAATGTTGTCATTGCAACGGTGGGAGTGAGAAGTCTTCGAACGCACTCTGTATTTACCAAACATGAGTCCTTGGGACTTCGACCTGTTTCGGAAGTTCAAGGAACCCCCTCCGAGATCGCCGGTTTCCTGACGTGGCATCTGTATTCCGCGTAGTACACGATACGGGGCTGGGAGTGGTGTCTCGGGTTAGACGGGCAGTTTTCGTTACCCGGGGAGATACCACGACCAGCCACTTCTTTTAATTTAGTTTTAGGCAGTAGAATACCTAGTTAGGATGTCAGTAGATTGTAGTTCAGGTAGCATCTGACATATCTTACATATCCACGCATGTGTGGAATGCTACAGAGTACATTTAATAGATTGTAATTTAGACATAGGGGGAAGTAGTGGCTTGTTATCTTTATTACCTGGCCGATGGTATGTACTATGGTGCAAATGAAGGTATGTTTACTCCTACTCCGCGTGGTATTGCGCCCCGTCGCTGTTATCAACAAAGTAAGCCTTGCCAGCAGTCCCCAAAAGCTTCCCGACTTTTGGCAAAAGGTAACAGAATTTTCGGGTGACTACAATGAAGGAATGAAATGCAAATGTACTCGTTTGTTCATTAAATATTGCGTTCGATCAATATTTCCAGTACTTTATTTACAACCCTTAGGTATGTTAAAACCCTTGTAGATGGCCGGGATGTTTTACTGAATAACCATTTCCTGAAAAGAGTTACAGTTCTTTTCAGCCTTTCATTTCGGATATAAAGTAGTGAGTGAGATAAAAAGGGGAATTCGAGGATGATACAACAGATTGCCGCGATGTCATCTGAAAAATGTGGAAGAAATTTCAGCATTATGCGCTTTTGTTATCTGCGAGTCTAAAGAGGGCAAGCAAATTGTGAGGCAGACGCGGAAGAAGCAAGCGCACGCAAATTGATCCAACTAGGGAAACTAATACGCTTGACGACGAGTTCCAACAAGAAATTTGCAAGGGAAACTCTGCAATGAGAACGTTTTTAACGTAGCCTTAGTTACTTCTGGGTTGAGCAACACCTTCATTAGCTTGGTGCGTTTCTATCCGTAGTTTGTCAGACACATGTCACTAGAATGGAATGACGACAGGGTTTCTCTATTCTTATTCTAAACAGACCGAGATTTCCAGACGATTTACCACAATGCAATGCTACGGTTCATTGCATTCTTCCCTCTCCCTCTGCCAGTTCATTTTACATAGCGTCCTCATTCCAGACGTCTGAGGGAGAGTTTATTTGATGTCTCCAAGACAGGACAGAAAGTGCCGGGCAATTACAGGATGAAGTCTATGTTTTACAGCCTAAGTGATATCCTATCATGGAACGTATTTACTTTCAGGTGAATATGATTATATTAACTTGTAATTAAACGAAATTTGAGTTATGGTGTTTTATCACTTATGAAGAATAGAGGCTATTGAGTTACTAAAGTGAGAAAATTGATTGAATAGAATAAAGAGATGACCCAACCCCAACGATCGCAACAGCATATTGATAAAGAATCTTAAGAATAAGAGTTCGTTAACATAACATGACAGTTATGAAATATTCAATGCCTTAAATGCTAGAAATGCGTATCTAATGTAATCAGCATTCCTCAGCAGTTGTTATATCTTAATAAGGGGACAATGCCTATAAATTTAATGCAATAGAATGAAAAGAATTATCTTAGGAGTTTCGAGGAAAACTTTCAAAATCATTTCAGTAAATCGGAATATTGCAAGAACTTAGTAATTCAGAAAACGTGAATGGCTGAGGTCCAATTATTGCTATGCATTTCTTCTGTACACACTGTATAAGTATCAAATGAAGAATTTGTCAATAACTATGAAGCCGGAGCATGTTCCTATATAACTTCGAAACATCTATTGAAATAAACAATTTTCACTTCAGGTATCAATTGACTGAGTATGTCTACACTAAAATAGAATTGTCCTCTTCAGGCAAGATTTCATCAGTTACGAGCTGACTCTCTTGTCCAAGCACTTAGAGAACCATTTGTAAGAAAGCTCAATCTATACTGTTTCGATGCACTGGATTCTTATTTAGGTGCAGAACTGAAACGTCAACTGAGCAAGATATTCACCATTTATGGAGATATCGTTCAACATCTGGAACCGATACCGTAAGTTCTTATCATTCAAGTGTTTCAAAATCTGATTGTGAATATTGATCGTTTCGAAGACGTATTTTTTTCGGAGCACCACCGTATTATGGAAATTGATTTTCAAGATTCATAATGGGACGATATATTTTATGGAACGCCACCTATCGGACGATTGACGTGACACCAAATTCATGTTTATCGCCTCTTCCACCCCGTCGAATTCATGCGAGAATTCTTGAAATTCCATGCATAATGGGTATTTCGGTACCGGTGGCTAAGTGAAGAACGATATATTACATCCTTACCTTCGATTGCTTTATCTGTATGATCTGAACCATACCTGGTAACAAATATTTTATATGTGTGGACATTGTCATATCACACATCAAAGAACAATCTTGAAGGAATAAGACTGCTAGCATATTTAGGATAATCTACTTGACCTAATACTCCTATGATTGACCTTGACTACAAACTGTAGAGGCCTATAGTAAATCCAAATTGATCCATTGTATCATTCACTAAATCCACCAACTGTGTCCACAGAATGCTTCTCTACACGAAGTCCACGTAAGCCGTAACCCGTCAGTTTTACTGTCTTGACATGTACTACTCTAGCATATGTTGCGAATATAAGAAAAGGAACACGGACATTTAAGGTGGGTATACCACGTTCCTCCTACTACAGAAACTGTAAATGAATGGAATTAAGATTATTTGTCCTTGATACAAACGTGTTAAAGTGGATATTTACTTCGCAAATATTCAAATAATAAATAATGTTATTGGCTTTACGTACCAGCAAGCAAGTATTCAAAATAGTGCCTTATTTGCCTTTAACTTAGCACAAAAATATCGTGAACTCAAACTTGACTGGCTTGAATATTCATGTCATTGAAGTTATTCTATAAGAAAAGAACAAAGTCATCTCCGTACTGGCCATGAAGGCCCCGGGATGTGTGGAAGGTAAAGACTTCCATTACCCGTAACCTGCGCACTTGATGACGTAGAGTGGTTAGTCACATTTCGCCCCCCACTTCCAAATTAACATGGTAATAATATTTAGTGTAGACCGAGCGAACCGCAGGGCTATGCGTACCTCCGAAACCAGAAATCTCGTTTCTGAAATGTTTCGACTTCCTGATGGGGAATCGAACCCACGCCCTTCCGGGTGAACCGAGCACGCCTTTACCGCCGCAGCCAGGCATCCCCAAAGTTATTGTGTATGTACCTGATGGAAAGGATGCCATTTATCATAATCCTTGTATAGTCTTTAAAATCAGATAAACAAGGTAGTGCGAGTATCCAGTATTCGGGAGATCGTGGGTTCGAACCCCACTGTCAGCAGCCCTGAAAATGGTTTTCCGTGGTTTCCCATTTTCACACCAGGCAAATGCTGGAGCTGTACCTTAATTAAGGCCACGGCTGGTTCCTTCCCACTCCTAGCCTTTCCCTGTCCCATCGTCGCCATAAGACCTATCTGTGTCGGTGCGACGTAAAGCAACTTGCAAAAAAATTAGTCCTCGTCCGAAGGAGAAAGACGACGGAAACGACTGGTATAATGATTTGAAACTCCGTGCTCTTTCTTCGAAGAGGCCCAAGGTGATCAACCCAGATAGTTCGTCGCATCTTACGCTGTAATTGATCAGGAGTATTCTTAACACAGCCCTCAGTGGAGAAGTGGAAATAATATAATTACGTTTTTGTCACGATATAAACAAATTTCGCCGTCTCTTTACGCATTCATTGACTGCGTTTGATAGTTTAGAATGTAACGATCCACGATTGAAGAACATACCTGTAGACCTGTGTAAGAATTTGTATTACCACTACCTCGCGAGGCTCTGTCTGTCCTAAGCAAACGTATGAATAAATTATTCACATTTCTAGTGGTCGCTGACGCACAGTAATAGAAGTGGAATTGACCTTCAGCAGTGAGGTGGATTCGACAGTGAATTTAATGTCGACTGAATAGTATACAATGAATGGAAATGAATTCACCAGACTTTTCCGATTTACCTCCCTTTCAACTAAACAAATAAATATATTAGAAAATAAATTTATTAGTCTGACAGTAGATACAGCTGGCCAAATGAGTTATTCTGAGTTATTACCAAGTTATTGTCCGACTCGTTGGCTGAACAGTCAGCGTACTGGTCTTCGGTTCAGAGGGTCCCGGATTCGATTCCCGGCCGGGCCGGGGATTTTAACCTTAATTGGTTAATTCCAATTGCACGGGGGCTGGGTGTATGTACTGTCTTCATCCTCATTTCATCCTCATCACGAAGCGCAGGTCGCCTACGGGAGTCAAATAGAAAGACCTGCACCTGGCGAGCCGAACCCGTCGTGGGATATCCCGGCACTAAAAGCCATACGACATTTCACCAAGTTATTTCAATAATTTTAAGTTATGGATTGAAATTCATGATGAGAATTAATTTCGTGCTTTAAATTAAGAAATATTAACGATAGTTCTTCATCAAGGTCAGGATAATATCGGGCAGGAAGTCCGTTAAGAAGCCGCGTTCTACCAGAATGCGAGACACGAACTTCAATATACCGCCTCTAGCTGAGAAAAGTAAACCATACACTTCCCAGTTTTTAATGGGAAGTTATAGTGCGCGTTTAAATGTGAAAGACATGGATCGTAGATTTGTTTTCTCTCTGACTGTACCTCCATCGCTTGTTGTACATTGGTATCGAATCCAACAGTTGGATCCAATACATTACATTTGCTCACAACTCGATCGGTCGACAGTTTTTAGAAAGAACTATTGAAAGAGTACCGCTCCAAGTTGTACTTGGTGAAACTTTATACTCAGAGTGGTTAACTATCAAATATGGTTCAGAGTGTCCCGGGTTCGGTGTCGCCTGGGTCGGTGACTTAAATCGAGTGTGAATAATTAATCTGCCTCGTGGGCTTGTTGTGTGTTCTTTTCTTTTTTTTTTTTTTTTTTTTTTTTTTTTTTTTTTGCTTTACGTCGCACAGACACAGATAGGTCTTATGGCAACGATGGGATAGGAAAGGCCTAGAATTTGGAAGGAAGCGGCCGTGGCCTTAATTAAGGTACAGCCCCGGCATTTGCCTGGTGTGAAAATGGGAAACCACGGAAAAACCATATTCAGGGCTGCCGACAGTGGGGCTCGAATCCGATATCTCCCGATTACCGGATACTGGCCGCACTTAAGCGACTGCAGCTATCGAGCTCGGTGTGTGTTTTTTACCAACACTCTCCTCTTAATATTGAGACAATATACCTTACTGCCAATCAGCACAGAAACACGTAATAGTCATTACATCCCTCCAGATAGGGTTGACGTCTGGAAGGGCATACGGCCGTAAAACAAGGCCAAATCCAGATATGTGTGACACAGGTCGCATCCGCCACTCCAAAAGGTGTCGGAAAGATGGTAGAAGTAAAGAAGATGAAGAGTAGCTAACTATCACATGTAGGTCTAATTAATAATCATTATAATGCCGGTAGAATATTTTCGACGAACAGTGGAGCCATGAGTATTCTTCCACATACGCTGAAATTTCGCCAAGTGGGCGAGTGGACATTTAGAACTTTCGTGTCGTCTCGTGTGAGGCGACATTGCGTTCAGCCATCCCCGTGAGTATTCCGTCCGGGAAAAAGTTAAGTACAATATGAGAACGTTTAGTGACACATGTAGCAAATATTAAATTCCGAACACTTAGCATGATATGTTCGCATGCTGTAGCCTCACATTAATTAATCAGAGACGTGCAATTTATATTCTGCCATCCACCTTAATTTAAATAGTTAGACAAGTGTCTTGTGAGGAAATTGCGCGCATCAGTTGTGTGTTAAATTGTTCATTACAATGTGCAGCATTAAACACGTGCTATTGGTGAAATTAAGGGCACCTGAATCGTGTGTATTTGCGGGGAAACAAGAGGCAGGAAATTAATGCCAAAATTAAATGTGCAAAGTTACATTTTCGGTGTGCTACGTTACACACGTATTCGTGCCAAAATTTGCTATTTGTTTTACGTCGCACCAGCACAGATAGGTCTTATAGCGACGATGGGACAGAAAGGGCCTAGGAATGGGAAGGAAGCGGCCGTGGCCTTAATTTAGGTACAGCCCCAGTATTTACCTGGTGTGAAAATGGGAAACCACGGAAAACCATCTTCAGGGCTGCTGACAGTGGGAGTCGAACCCACTATCACCCAGATGCGAGCTTACAGCTGTGCGCCCCAACCGCACAGCCAACTTGCCCAGTAGTGCCAAAATTAAGAGTACTTGAACGCATGTATACCTGTGTTACAATGGTAATAATAAAATTGCGCAAGTGAAGTGGAAAGGTTTAAGTAAGTGTGGAGTGATGAATACTCCAATATTAAGGTTGTAAAGGTTACTAGAACCTTTAGCCATAAGACCTATCTGTGTTGGTGCGACGTAAAGAAGATTGCAAACAAACTACTAGACCGCCTAAGAAATTCCGTACTTTCGTAGAACGCTCAGATTTAACGTGGGAGATAACTGGAACGTTGTATGGTGAACATGTTATTGGAAATCGAAACCAACAACAGAATGCATTTCAGCCACAGTACCTCGGACACCATCATGAAAGGCTTCGACCCAACCTGAAGATCATTCGAAGAATGACCAGATAAGTCTTTGTTAATGTAACATTAAAAAGTGCATCACCTAAATTTAGTATAAATTCTTAGATCATTTTGTTTTCAAAACAATAAAATTCGGTTAAAGGCAACGTACAAATTAATTAGCCAAGTAAACGAATTGTTACGTGCCAGCCCTGTGGTAGCTCTTTTCGGTATTTTTCTAAAAGGGACTAGAGTGTCAGCCGACCGGGGAGCTGCAGGCCGGCCAGGAGACTATAGCTGCTCTCTCCTTGGCTTGTTCTCTTCGTCTGGTTTCCTCGTGCGATTCTGCGCGGTGCACGGAAAATGTTCTGTCGCTAGCAACTTCGCGAATATTCCGGTACAAATCACCCGAGCTATAAAAAGGAGGCTAGCTGCGAACGGTCAGTCCAGTGTTGGTCTCAGAGGTGGAATCAGTGTGGGACTCAGTTTTGAAGTCGGAGTAGGACTCTGTATGTTGAGGTTCAGCAGCTGGTCTGAGGGTGACAACGGAGTTGTTGTTGTTGTTGTTGTTGTTGTTGTTGTTGCGTCGGAGTGTTGAATGAGCAGCTGAAAAGGGATGCCTGTTGAATGCCATAAGTGGCTGGTGGGTATCGTCGCGTACGGAACGGTGTGTAATGCCTGAGAGTACTGTGTGTGTGCTTCTGTGGACTAGGGACAGTCGTAGAATCAGCAATAGGAGCAGCTATGCAACTATAGCAATTGTAATTGGGATGGTGATAGTGGTCATTGTTGTGAGGAGTTTTGTCCTACTGTTTAGCACTGTCGAGCTGTTGCTGTTCAGTTGTTCACTGTGTTTGACTGTGTGAATTACTGAACTGTCTCTGGAGTCAAACCATGGAAAAATCATTGTGTGTGTGGCCAATAGCCCTGTGCATAAACGTAAGAGTCTGCATGCAGCTGCTGTGTGGGCTGACTGAGCTTGTGAATCCAAGTAAAAGGCATGTTAATGAGAATCACCGTCTCTCAGGATATACTAACGAAACGGAGCGCCCGCTGTGTGAAAAGAACGGAGACATGTTAACAGGCAATTATTAGTGAGTGTGGTCAGTTATATTTGAAGAGAAGTGTATATGTGTGCATGAATTTATTGGATCAACCTCAAATAAAACAAACGCTGTTTTATTCGTAACAAAAATGATGTCAGAAGTTGGAATAGCTGTCATGTGTCATATATCATTGTAATCAACGTGAGTCAGCCGACCGGATACAGCAGCTTTCGACCGCCGCTGGAAGTATTCTAGAACATCTTTGTAGAGCGAGTTAGCACACACATAAATCGTTCGGTTTTCTTCTTCTGGTAATTACCGCATGCCGGTGGAAACCCGAAGCCATACAAAATAGAGGCTCAGTTAACTGCACTCGTCGACAGGATGAAGGAGGTAGGATAACATCAGAAAGAGATTAAAGAAGACATGAAGGAAGAGAATGAAAGAAAGCCAGCAGAGGATAATGAATAAGACGGATACCAGAATAGGATAGTAAGGAATTTGAAATAAGGCTATATGAAGATGGAAGAAACCTGGAAGGGAATAGAAGAAAGCCAGGAGAGGTTGATAAAGTAGATAAGAAACGTCCAGATGAAGACTGAAGATTGCTGAAAGAATACTGATAGTGACAAGAATAAAATGGTTGGCGGCCAGTAGAAGTGATGGTGATCAGAAAAAGGTTGAAGATGACCAGGCTTGAAGATGATCAGGCGACGGAAGGTGGCAGATGTACACGGAGGACAGCCGAAAGAAGGCTCAAGACGACAAAATGGAGGACGTCCAGATGTAGTTGAAAGATCACCAGGAGAAGACCGAAGATGGTCGTAAGAAGACGGAAGACTACCAGAAAAAAGACGGAAGACGGCTATAAGATAACGGATGAAGGCCGATAGAAGACTTAATACGACCAGAATAAGATGGAGAACGGTCAGCTGAAGTCATAAAATCACAAGGAGAAGACGGAAATCCACTAGGAGAAGACGGAAGATGTTCAGGAGACGATAGAAAACGGCCAGAATAATATGGATGAGAACAGAATATGGTTGACGGGGGACTCCACGAGATAAAGGATGTTCCACGCGTCGACGCTTTGTCCCGAAGATCTTCTCCAGAATACTGCAATTTCTGTTTCGGGTGGTACTGCCAGCGCGAAGTTTTCTGCTGAGAGACCACAGTGGGGATCGAAAGAAACTGTAGCAGTGCACGAGATTAAGGGATTTACACCAACGATGACACCGGTAAAGGGAGAACTGCGACTTCAAGGGGATTTAGCGTTTGGCCGACCTGAGGACTGGCCTGCCCTGACCGACAGGTACTGCCGGGATCTCACAAGGAGATCAGAGGATGTACGCGCCGCTGTTCAAAATAGTGCGAGCACAGAGCGCGACCGAGTGAAGGCGTGGTAACCAACGAGCGGACACCACTAAAAATCATGAGAACAACCTAGGGTGGCTGAATAACTCGTAAGGAAGAGAGGCTTGTCATTCAAGCTCCAGAGTACGTGGAAAGGCTCTTACCACGTTCTGAACGTATAAATGACGTCAGTCAACGTGTAAGATGGAGGCTAAGATGCAAGTTGAAAGTAGTATATCTGAACAGATTCGCGCCATACCGAGGAACAGCTGAGAATATATCTGATCGGGAAGATCATATTTCGAGTGGGGGAGGGGCAATATTTAATGCCAGCCCTGTGGTAGTGCCTTTCGGTACTTCTTGGGGGGGGGGGAGTAGTAAGTCAGTCGCACTGGGAGCTCTTAGCTGACCTGGAGGGCATGTCGGTCCTTTCCGTGTATTGTTCTTTTCTTCTGATTTCCCCGTGTGATTCTGTAATGTGCATTAAGAACGTTCCGTCTCCAGCCACTTCGCGAATACTCCGGTACACATCACCCGAGTTATAAAAAGGAGGCTAGCTGGGAAAGGTCAGTCAGTGTTCGACTCAGAGGCGGAGTCAATGTTGGACTCAGCGGTGAAGTCAGTGTGGGACTCAGTGTTGGAGTCGGAGTTGGACTCGGTGTTTTGCGGTTTGACAGCTGTTTTTGTCGTCGTCGTTGCTTTGTTGTTGTTGTTGTTGTTGTTGTGTCCAGCGAGTAATTCGAATGGGTTTTCTGTTGGCTGACGTCAGTGTCCGGTGGGTATCATCGCGTACGGAACGTAATACAGTGTGTACTGCCCGAGAGTACTGTGTGTGTATGTGTGTGTGGGTGTGTGTGTGTGTCAATCAGGATTATCGGCTCACAAGAAATACTAACGAAGCGCACCACCCACTGTGTGACCTCTAGCATCAAACACAGAGCAACTGGCCACACAACACACGATGAGTTTTCTTTGGTTCATCTCTGGAGACAGTGCAGTAATTCACTCAGTCAAACGCAGTGAACAACTAAACAGCAACAGCTCAAGAGTGGTAAACAGCAGGACAAAAATCCTCACAACAACGACCATTAACCCTTTTCCAAATTACACTCACGATAGGTGCATAGTTGTTCCTATTGCTGTTTCTACGACACTCCTCAGTCCATAGAAATACACACATACCCAATACTCCAAGGCAGTACACACCATATTCCGTTCCGTATGTGATGATACCCCGACTGACGGCAGCCAACGGTCGTTGCAGTCCTGCTACTCACTCGACACTCCGATGCAACAACTCATCTGTTACACTTAGCCCAGCCACCGGACCCCAAAACACTGCGTCCAACTCCGACTACAAAACTGACTGTCCGTGATTAGCCTCTTTGTTATTGCTCGCGTGTGTACCGGAACAGTCGCGATGTGGCTAGAGCCAGAACATTCTGGCTGCACCTGACAGAAACTCACGGGGAAGCCAGTCGAAAGGAACAATGCACGGAAAGGCCGACCACGCCCTCCACGCCGGCCAAAGGGCTAGCACCTAACAGTATCACAGTAATTTGACTGCTATTAATGTCTCGTGTAGACTTGTGTGATTTTAATATTTGAGGATGAGTTTAGAGCCGTGCGATTTTATTTTGATTTAGCAGAATTGATAGGTGAATCTTAAGTGTTAGTTATATGTCATCGAATGGTCGTAGGAAATTAAACATTCATCAGTACTCCAACGTTGCAGCTTGAAATTCTAATGCGTTCTGTATAATGTGGTCATGGTGTCGACATCGTTGATAATTCCTGTCACAGCTGAGCGTTGCGAATTATCATGATAAATGTTTATGGAAAATTTCCTGTCTGAGCTAATGTGTAATAGGTTATTAATATAATGATAATCTCCATAATCATCGACATCTTGAGGCTAGGGACTTGATGATTGCTAAATAAATTGCGGTTTCATTTTACTTTCTCTACTTATTTAATTGTCCGTATTCTTCTCCCATGAACCCTAGGTTCATTATTTATATACCCTATACGACCCTGTAGATTAAGGTCTCAAGATTGGTACAGTATGTATGTATGTATGTATGTATGTATGTATGCATGTATTATAACCTTTCAATGGTCTCGAGGTCAAGCGCGAAGGAACCATTTAAATTTATAGGTAAATAGATCAACAGAATTGGGGCATAAGTACGCAATCAGCCGGAATACGCCCAGTTTATACGTCCAACTACGTACTAAAACCGAGACAACTCGCTCACCAAATGCAATTTTACGGAATGAAATCAGGAAATTCATAAGCTCAGAACCCCGTGGTGTTCGGAGGATTGAATTAAGAACGACAGTTGGGATACAAATAGAGACCAGTAGTTGAAAGATCTCAGATCAACAGCTGTGAAGGAGAAATCTCATATGTAACATTCAGGTCTAGAAACGTCGCGCGGCGGAGGCCATGGAACAGTTTGGAGCAATGCGAGTTCTACCAACATGAAGGCGTATGCGGAGTGACGGACCGTATGCATTTGAGAATAGCAGAATGTGTACCTTTGTGCAGTTCGGTGAATGGAGAGAGTGATTGTGTTAGGCAAAGTTCCTCAAATGTAAAAAAACATATGTAACGGAGATTACGACATAGCAATTTTTGCGTGAATCATAAAACGCGAACCAAGTATTATTGTGATGTCATTAAAATGGGATTTTGTTTTATGACAATGTATGAAGAAGAAAACAGCGTTAAAGGTTGATTTCGAGAATAGCTCTGATATATACTGAAGGAATTGAGGAGATTATAAGGGTTTAAGATATCCTAAGGTTTAAAAGAGTTCAATAACAAACTATACAGTGCTGATATACGAAGGCGAGTTTAGTAAATGAAATTGTGAATTTCAACTCTGTTTAGCACTATCTAATTCAGTTTGTACAAGTTTCAGGGTGGAAGAACAACGAGACTGGTTACTATTATGATGAAGGATATAGCCAAGACGGACATATGTGCCTAAGCCGAGACTAGGATCCTGATGGATCCTAGTTCTGCTGGAGATGCCACAATGACATGAAAACAGATGACCATAGCTACCACAACCTATAAGATGGGATGAACAATAGTATCTTCGGATGTTAAGTACCCAAGCATTGACTTCCCTTATTCTATTTGTAGAACCTTATAGTAGTGTTAGATTTATCATCATAATGGGTGATTTTTTAAAGAATACGGCTGGAGTAACCTAACGTGTTTGTCATTATGTATCTGTGTGAAGTATTGATTCGATCATTAGTAGGGTAGAATTCGGTATATCGTCAGTGTCAAGTAGTAGAGGTATACAGGCACGATTATATTTCATGTAATGTCCTAATACTGCCTGAATAATCGTGAGAATCCATTTTTCGATGAGATAATATCGAGTTCTGTATAGATAAGTTCAGTGAGTGATGGTGCGTAATTTATGTCAATGTCGAGATCCTCGTAGAATAATCCGTGTCGCAGAATAATTTAATGAAGTGCGTACGTGCTGTAAGTGATATGATGTTTTATATGTGTATAGTTGAGGTTCTTCGATACCTGCTCTTATATATTTGAATAATGATGTAGACATGGTGCACTTTTTGATGAGATTTGGTAAATATTAGGGTCGTCGAATGTGTTATGATGAAATAGTGTGATTATTATAAGAATGAGGTTTGTTGAATTGATGCTACGGTGACGTGGTAAATCTTCGAAAAGGCCAATGAACCTAGGGTAGTAAGGTTGTGTGAGGGGTTCATCATGTGATTTTAAAGATTTGAATAGGCAAGCGGGATAATATGATGCTAGTATTTTCAAAGGTATGCCGGAGAGATTAAATATTAAGCATGTGGAAGTCGTCAATGCGAATTTACGGCACAGCATAGAGGTAATACGAATGTATTATCGGATGAATTGTTAGGATCTTCGGTGAATGACATATCTAAATAATAAAATAAGTTGTTTAAGGTGTTAATATCACCTGATGAAGTGCATTGGCATTCAGGGTAATTGCTTGCTGTAGTTATTTGGCAGTAGAATTATTTTCAGGAAACACTGGAGGAGAGCAGATGCATTGAACATGCCAGTAGTTAGATGTTGTTGATTTTCAGACACGGCGAAGCTGAATGTTTCCGATGAGTTTGACAGCACCAGGATAGTTCATTTATTGAATTTATTATGTCTCTTAGATGATTGACAGATAATTAAACTTTTCTCCTGCAACGTTAGTTGTATATTAAATAGCTAGACATTTAAATGATCAAACAGGTAGAACTGGGGAAGGCAACTATGGGCAAATATTGACTCACATGAATGAACAAAGTGAATGACTTTAAGATTGGCAGATTTTCAGAACTGTTAATTATTTCATTATTTGTGGAAATATTTCAGAGATTGTGATGAGTTATCCTGAGTTTTAATTTAACTTGAGATAAAGTTTCCTTTTAATATGTTTGCGGAACCGACAAAGATTGAGGAGATATGTGTTACTTGTGAAACTCCGTCCTGTTGTCTAATCAGATGATTATTATAATTATATTTTTCATGATTACTTAATTAAATGGAATATCCTTCCAAACTTTTATTGCGATCTTTCATTCTAAAATTAATTTAAGAGCCATTACATAGTTAGGTAGGACGTGGAAATTACTCTGTTTGAGCTGATGATGGAAGAGATTTGACCGGTACTCGCCGAATGACAATGCCCGCGAGTGGAGTATCTTGCGAACCATTGATACTAGCCGAGGTTTAATTGAAGAAAATCATATCATCTCGAACCACTCACATCCATGAACGGTCACAGTATGTGTGTACGTATGTATGTGTGTATGCATGTATACATGTATGTACGTAAAATATAGTGCAGTATATTATTCAGCCCGAAGGCTACTTGGATCCTCAACGGCTTCACCATCACCCGTCATTGATGTTTTAGGCATCTCAAGGAGCCAGAAGTGGCTAATACATACCAGTCTCCCAAGCACTCTGAAAAGCTCGCACCAACCGACCCTAGGAGTGACATTTTCTCTCCAGGCATAAACAGGACTGGTTGCACGATGAATGTCATTGCTAGCATAGCTCGTACATCAGTCTATTTCAGATTTTCAAAGCTAAGGATGAGATCGAGAGAGGTCTAGCACATATCAGAAGACAGGGGCTGTTTGGCCGAGGGCGTAAAGGCGTGCTGGGTTTACGCGGAAGAACGTGGGTTCGACTCCCAGTCAGGTAGTTGACAAATTTAAGAAACGAGATTTCCACTTCCGGAGTGCATGTGATTTTGAGATTCACTCAGCCTGCACCAAAAATGAGTACTAGGTTAATTCCTGGGAGCAAAGGCGGCCGAGCGTAGAGCTAACCACTTTTTCCCACCAAGCGCCAAGGTTACGGATTATAAAAGCCTTTACCTTCCACTCCTCCAAGGGTCTCCATGGCTTGTACGGAGATTGCCCTGCTTTTTTGCATGTCAAAAGATAAGTGCACTGAAAACACTAGAGCTAGCCAGCAAAGACATCTGCTCGATTAAATTCTGCTCTCTTCATTCGACGTTGTTACTTCAAAGAGATTAATGGCACGTTTTTCCAACAAACAACAGCATTTGAAACTTTTTGATAACGGTGCAATTTTAACCAGCATAGTTTTTCAAAGTTACAGAGCCGTGTTGAAAAACTCATTTGATCCCATTGGCACAACTGGGTCTTTTCTATGATCCATATGTTCGGTAATAATCAGCCACCTTCACACAATGCTGCGGCCATGTCTTTTAAACAGATGCTGGTATTGGTGCCGAAAGCGTCAATTAGACTCATTAGGATTGCCCGTACTTAGCAAATCCGATTCACTGCGCGTGATAACTCTACTACACAGCAGAGATGGATTCCTCAACTAGAGTATCAAACTAACGTTCTCTTATGGTTATGTAGTTTCGTTGACACTGAAATCGCCTAAACATCTTACGGCATGTACTCTATAACGAACAGAGATGGTATCAGCAACTTCACTTTTAATACTTGACAGTTTATGTCAGTTATATTCTCAGTGCAAATTCTGTTGAATTTATTCGTATTGCTTCAGTGTTTACGCGATATGAATTTTACTTTTGCATTTAAGTTAGGTTTTGTACTGTTGTCTTAGACGTCTATCAATTCTAATTTAAAATCCCGCTTGCCTTGCTTCTTCAACTTGAGTTTTATTATGTTGATATAACTAAAAGATGAAAGTAGCCCGCAGCACTCTCTAGTTTGGTAGTTACACTTTCTTCTTTCTTAGATAATTACATTTGAAACTCGACGTAAACTCCAGTAATATTAACAACATTCTTCTTTTAAAGCTATCAGCCAATTCATAGGGAGAAACTTCGGAGTTCATGGCTTACTTTACCGAAGAATTGAAATTCTTAACAATTCTTGATTGAACTGTGAATATACAAGTTAGTAACTCCAGCATCGAAATGTCTGTTTGAACCTAATGAATTGTACCTTTCCGCTGGTTTATCCCCGAATGTAATATCTTGTGACGTCTCTCAATATCTTTAGAGGATTTATAAGACTTTTACATGAATAACAGCACATACATCGGCCCGGAACAGACAATACTGGAATTGAATTTCTATATTTCATGACCGTATTTTACTTAAAATAGGTTTAAAGCTTATTTATTCGCATCGAATACGTATAGTTCCTACCGAATGTATGTTGAGTACAGAACAAAACTGGTCAACCGGATACCGGTGAGAGCACGAACTACTCCCTTATTATTGACGACCGAGATTGGGCTACGGCAGCCTCGTTCGTTCTTGTTTTGCTGGTACGAATCAAAGATAAAGGTTTGGAACTACAGCCAGCAAATGAACAATTTGATCATGAAGCAGGGCCAGAACTAGGAGATTTGTCAGGAGGGGGGCAAAGATCTGTTTGCCGCCCCCATCCCCCGATCCCCCTTCCTCCCCTACCACTAAAACATAAAATCCGTAAGCTTTTTTTTTTAGATGCGGCAGGTGAAATTACACACCACATATATACTATTCAGAAGTTTTATTTATGAAAATACTTATATTAATACACTTATACATATTAATACATACATTACACTCATATTGAAAAATACTTATGTTAATACACTTATACATGACTAATAAAAGTGATTTGTTTGTAGTGTGTCTCAGTTCTAACTACGCAAAAATTTGTTATGTATTGTACCTCAATATTCAATATTCAATTCTTCGAGCCTTCTTAGCTGCAAATGTACTGATGATGTCGTCAAAGTTGATACGGGATGCTCGTTTGTGTTCAATTGATATTATACATAGATTAGAGAGTTTCTCCTGTTCCATCGTACTTCTCATGCAGTTTTTGATGATTTTGAGTTTGCTAAAACTTCGTTCTCCAGATGACACTGTAACTGGCAACGTGAGAAACATTCTCATTGCAATTGTAATTTTACGGTAGCCTTCCTCTAGTTTATTTTTATAAATAAGGCTTAACATTTATCTTGATGTGATTTATTTTAAATTTTCGTCAACTGATAAGGCGTGGTGCTTGAAACTTTCTATTTCAAATTTAAATTCTTCAATGTTGAGATCAGCAGTGTAGATATTCGCCAATTCTTCTGCTTTCACTTTTAGATCTTTTGTTTGCATTTCTTTAATTCGACCTCCATTCAGAAATCCAGACTTGCTGTTTTTGTTGTCCAAAGCCTTAAGCCTGTCACTGAGTTCCGTAATCGTCTGGTCAATAACCTCTAACATAGCTACTTGGTACACATTCTCAGTACTTGTCGGAGCTTCATCGCCACACAGCTCATCATACATTTTTTCCCCTTCCTTTGTCTTTTTTCTGAGAACTCAGACGGTAGATCACTCATGCTTGCTAAGAATTTACCCTCAGTAATGGCCTCAGATGGAGCAAACTCTCTGCAAGACTACAAGAGCGGTAAAAGACCTTGAAGATTCCGGGCAGCTAAATTTACTATAACATCCTTTCTTTGCAAAAACGCATTGTCATGATTGATCTTTTTGAACAAAGCATGCCAAGAACATGTGAAAACGATGAATTCAAGTTTCCCAATATCTTTCAAAAGGGAGCTGGCCTCACTCTTAATTTGGGGTGTTGAGAGATCATGGTTTTTAAGACCTCTAGAGCCTGCACAACTGTATCGTAATGTTTATACACAGCTTCGACCGCGTCTAATCTTGCAGACCATCTTGTATTGCTTTCAGGTTTCAATGTCAGTGGCACATATTTTTGGAACTTCCCAGCGCGAAGTTGAAGCCGCAAAGAAAGAATACATACTGTTCAAAGTTCCGAAAAAAATTCTGAGCCTCAAAAGTAGCACTGGCCGCATTACCACCAACTAAATTGAGGGAGTGAGCAGCACATGGGACAGAATATTCTAACTCGTTTTCCTGAAGTAGTCTGGACTGAACTCCTTTATACTTCCCGGCCATATTTGCACCATTGTCATAGGATTGACCTCTACAGTTCTCTAAGTTTAGTCCATCTTTGTTTAATATTTTTTAGTATTTCTTAGCTGAGACCTTCACCTGTTTTGTCACTAACTGGGGAAAATCAATAAAACTTTCTTCTACCTCTGATGTATTTGTTTTGCCGTAACGAACTGCTTGAGTCATTTGCTCACTGTGGCTGATATCCGGGGTGCAGTCAAATGTTAAGGAATAATATTTCACATCCAAAATGTCTTGTATAATCTTTTGCCTTACGTTATTGGCAATAATTTCAAGGAACTAATCTTGTATTTTATATGAGAAATACAATATTTTTCCTTATACGAAATTTTTCCAACAAAAGAACTACATTTGATTGCGAGACACGACGTATCTAATATCCTCGCGTCTCTTCTAAATCACAACCAACTATATTCTCAAATTACCACCCGAATTTCTTAGGAGCGATTAATCATCATTCATACTTCATAATTTTCAAATAAAAACTATCAACAATATAATAAAGATGTACGTATTCACAATATGCATGTGTGTGTAAGTACCAGAGGAAGTACAACCTAGAAGAAATCTCATCCATCGGCCTAATGGTAGGAGCGCGCGGGATCATCCCTCGTCTCTTCGCGGAATTCTGGCGAACCTAAAGAAGATCGCCGTGTTGGCTCTGAAAGGCTTGCTCCATCTCCACGAATCACTGCTACCGAGAAGCAACCGCAGCAACAACAGAAACGAACCATGATGAATACTCAAAATTTTAACCAGTTAAAAGTTTCGTATCTATACTTCATTAGGAAGGCTGCCCAGGAATGCAGCAAGTGTAGGGTGAATAAATCCTAGTTATAAATACGAATTACGGCTATTTTATTTGTAACAAATTGGTTAATGGGCAGTAAACTCTAAAATAATAAAATAATTAATGAAAAAGTGTCTCATTTAACTTTGTTCTATCGTATTCTATAAAAATGACTTCATGATTCGGTTATGTTGGAAGTCTTATTGGAAGCGCTGAATAATTATTACTCTGTTGCTAGTGGCTGTTGAATGAACTTTAGTTTCTAAACAGCCTCGTATATAAAAATACGGTCGATTACAATTTGGAGAGTGTGCATGCTAAAACGGAGGGTTAATTTAGAGTCTGGAGAGTGTGCATACTCAGACTGTATGGCCTGTGCAACTTGTGAAATACTAAGTAAATTAATTGCTCTATCAGTTTCGGCCAATACGGCTGACATAATCTGAGGGACTATGATCCATTAGCCATAGATACTACTTTGTGTGTGACATCTTCCTCTAGAACATGTGACTAGTCTCTAAGGAACTTTGTGAATATTGACCTACGGATTTTTCATAAAAGAAAGTACATACAATTAAACTGCCACCTCCATACACCAAGGCTGAATAACATTAATAATGACATGATTAACTAATTAGAGTTGATTTTCATCGTCCCGATGAAGAGAGTTATGAAGACTGACAAATTCTTCTTACGTGAATGCAGATTTGTCAGTAAATAACACAGTGGACAGAAGATACGGATCAGCTGGAACCAAGTGCAGAAGGTCACTCTAGGTAAAATAAAACACACTGTTAGTTGGAATCTATATCCATATTAAACGGCATTAATAATTCATATATTTATTCCTGATTCACATTCGTGGTGGAGTGAGGGCTCACGGCCTTCTCTTATATTTAACCACTTTCAATAATATAATTTTAAAATTTAATCATAAATGAAGCAGTTACTGTCGTAAAAGAGACCTAATTTTAAGGATTTCAATATTGCAACGAACTGTTATTCTTAATTTTTTCAACATGTTGCAAAATCCAGTCTACCTAACAGTCATTCTTATCAAAATTATTTTCTATCCCGTAGAAATTAATATAACCCCTGGTGTGTTCCCTGTATTTATGATATAACGTACAATTTATCTGCAGAAAAAGAAACAGAGACGTTCCTTATGTAATCTCGCAATCTCATACAATCTGGTTGTCGTGAGATATCTAGATAAGTCGGCGCATGGTAGGTTCTCATTCTAACTCTACATAGAGTTGCTAACGGTTTACATACTTTGTACATACATCTGCACATCGTTAATATGAATCTGTTACTTGGTTTTATACCAGAAGGAAGAGATAAAATACAAGAAAATATGAAACTGCACAGGGTTTGAGAGAGACAGGAAACGGGTACGTCACGGCAAGCCACTGATAGCCAGTTGCTAACGGTTTACATACTTTGTACATACATCTGTACATCGTTAATATGAATCTGTTACTTGGTTTTATACCAGAAGGAAGAGATAAAATACAAGAAAATATGAAACTGCACAGGGTTTGAGAGAGACAGCTAGCGGGTATGTCACGGCAAGCCACTGATAGCGAGAGTCTGTCTATCTACATGCAATGCCATGAGGGGCCGACAGAAATTTAACCTTGTACATGGTTTGTGACAGCTCCATGAACGACGGGTACAATACCTAGTTTTAAATAACAATCAGAACATCATTATTTTATGTAGTAATGGCACACAATCTCATTAGAAGAAACCTCCGAGTTACCAAGTAGATAAAGTCACGGGTTCAGCGACCTCCACCTCCACCGGCTCTCCGCAGAGGCATCCTCCTCCTCCTCCTCAGGTCCTCGGGAGAGGCCTCCTCCCCCTCCTCCTCCCCCTCCTCCTCAGGCTCTCGGGAGAGGCCTGCTCCTCCTCCTCGTCAGGTCCTCCTCAGAGGCCAACTCCTCCTCCTCCTCAGGCTCTCGGGAGAGGCCTCCTCCTCACGGGTAGGAAATTTGAATTTTGGCGCAAGATTTGATTTTGTAAACAAAGCCACGTGCATTTTGACAGCTGTCATCCGCCATCCTACATCGCTAACCTCAGTGCTGCCATCTTAACGCCACAAAACCTCAACAACAACAACAACGCATCGCTAACCTCAGTGCTACCATCTTAACGGCACTAAACCTTATAGGCACGTGGTGGTAGGCAATTTCTACGTGCTTTTTTTGACAGCTGTCATCTGCCATCTTGCATCGCTAGCCTAAGTGCTGCCCTCTTTACGGCATTGCGGATAATTTAAAATCCACGTGATGTTTGACAGCTGTCATCCACCATCTTGCATCGCTAACCTTAGTGCTGCCCTCTTTACGGCACTACCTTTGAAATGTGGTGGCGTCAATTTCCACGTACTCTGGTTTGGAAACAAACCTACGTGCTTTTTGACAGCTAACAGCAGCCATCTTCAATCAACAGAGCATCGTGCTGCCCTCTTTAGCTACATACCTTTGAAATGTGGTGGCGGGCAATTTGAATAATTCTACGTGCTTTTCTGACAGCTGTCATCCGCCATCCTTAATCAAGAGAGCACCGTGCTGCTATCTTTACGACACTGCGGGCAATTTGAAAAATTCGGTCAGCTGACATCCGCCATCTTTAATTAACAGAGCATCGTGCTGCCCTCTTTATGTCACTGCGGGCAATTTAAAAAATTCCGTCAGCTGTCATCCGCCATCTTGCATCGCAAACCTCAGTGCTGCTATCTTTAGCTACTAC
Source organism: Anabrus simplex (assembly GCF_040414725.1). Classification (NCBI taxonomy): domain Eukaryota; kingdom Metazoa; phylum Arthropoda; class Insecta; order Orthoptera; family Tettigoniidae; genus Anabrus; species Anabrus simplex. Next base: position 1,270,097,581 of record NC_090265.1, read on the forward strand.
CTTTGAAATGTGGTGACCGATAATTAAATAAATTTTACAGCAGCCATCTTTAATCAACAGAGCACCGTGCTGCCATCATTAGGTACTACCTTTGAAATGTGGTGGCAGATTTCCACGTGATTTTTGACAAGCTGCCAGCTTTAATTAACAGATCAAACAAAGCCACGTGCATTTCTGACAGCTGTCATCCGCCATCTTACATCGTTTACCTCAGTGCTGCTATCTTTAGCTACTACTTTTGAAATATGGTGGCGGCAAATTCTACGTGCTCTTGTTTGGAAACAAACTCACGTGCTTTTTGACAGCTGACAAGCTGACAGCAGCAATCTTTAATCAACAGGTCATCGTGCTGCCATCTTTATCGTAGTAGCGGGCAATTTGAAAAATTCCGTCAGCTGTCATCCGCCATCCTTAATCAACAGAGCACCGTGCTGCCATCTTTAGCTACGTCCTATGAAATGTGGTGACGGAAACTTGAAATTCTGTGTGCTTTTTTTGACAAGCTGCCATCTTTAACTACATGCGCATAGCTTACTACTATTATCTTGACGGAGGTTAAACATTATAGCGCGGGACTTCCTTACGCCGCAAGCAAGCAAGCTGCCCTTCTTACGATCTTATAGCAAGCTGCCCTTCTCAACATACTATTTAGTTTTTAAACCAAGATGCTGTTAGAGATGCCAGCTATGGGCGATTGCACAGAAGCTACTGAGCAAGATGGCGGCTGCTGTTATGAAGAAAGCTAGCTCAGAGAAAGCATATCCCTCCATCGAACAAGTTTAAACATGCATCATGAAAGCAAAAGTGTGCACGTGCTGCAGCGAAGACGTCATCCTAGATGTGCATGTTTAGACTTGATCGTTTTTTCAAGAGTGCGTAAGTGTAAGGAATGCAATAAGTACAACATCTGGAATGCAATGAAATATTTATTTACAATGTATTACAAGAGTGTTCGTTTTGCTGCTGACAAGGTTGGTATGCTTCTTAACAACGTTTTGCGAAGAGGTAGCATGCTTCCGAAATGCCTCCTGCAACATTCAAATTAAACAAAACATTTAGAATTATACTAAGTATGTTATGCTTTACAAGGAAGATAATACACTTCTTACCTTGTTGTTATTCCTTTTCTGAATCATCATGAGGTACTAGAAAAAGTTCATTCATACACTGTGCACAGTGTTCAATCCTTTGATTTGGTCCATCCGAATCACCATCACCATTTTCTCCTCGATGCTTGTAATGACGCTGACAGGTTCTGCATAAAGCTACATCGATTGACATCTTACTGTGTAGAGGAAGGATGCCCCAAAATCATTTACGTAAGGGGCAGCCTACGTAGACAAAAATCTTGGCGGTAAGTATTGAATAAGATGTTTTGGCATCGAGCTTCTATGTTTATAGAACATCTTAATAGCCTTACTTACTCGTGTAAGATAAATAAGATGTTGCGTATGAACATGCAAGCAGCATGCACATTTACAGTTTTGTTCCATAGCGTACGATGTCGAAGCACACACTAATGTTGATGTTAAAGACCTATCCTTATTTATAGTCTGGTAACAATATTCGTTAGCGCATGGTAAGTAACATCACTCATATGAATAATAAGACAATAGGCTGCTGTGTTAGTAGGAATGTTATCAGATGTTTCATATTCTAAACGAATATCAACAGGAGATTCTTTTATAGATTCTTCATGATAAGAGCAGTCTATAACTACAATCGGTACTTTACCTTTAAATTCATGAGGTGTAAATAGCGGACGATATTCTTTCTGATAATATGATGATTCAAATTTACAAAACATGTCATAGAGCATCCCAGATTTATTTTTCTCAAAGTTAATGTCTATGTTTTCGTAGGGATACGTAATTCCGTTGAAATATAGTCTAACATGTCTTAATTTACAGTGATCAAACAGTGAGCTAACTTCTTCGTGATTGAATTTACGATTGGTTTGAAATCCAAAAATAATATACAAGGCTTCTCAGTAAAACGTGATGTTTTAACAGCCCAGCTATGCTTGTTTGTAGGTGGTAACACAGGATATTCATGCCGTTCCCAACTTCGAAAACGTATAGGTAATGGTGTATCATTTTCTACAATCTTGAGCAATCGAAGTTTTTCACCATCAGATAAGGTTACATGTGGAATCCTCCACAGTATACGATTAAGTGTAATTTTCGATTCTACCGGGGTTTCTGCTGCTTTAAGAGAATTGTAATCACTTCGATCACGTATCCGAATAACCTCTTGTTTTGCGTTGATTATAATACGTGCAAAGTCTTCTGCGAAGCCAAAAATATGTTTTAGTGATAACATACACGTAAAAGTTCTATCCTCATTAATCATTCAGTTGTTAGTAGCTTTTGGACACCATCCAGCCATCCGCAAAAGATTACTTTCTTCATCACAGAAAGAAGGGTAGAGCTTCATTGCACTTCTAATACCAACATTCTTCGTTCAGTCTATTTCAACATTATTTACTTCATATCGCGCTTCAGAAAAGAGAAAAGCTAGAGCATGGTTGTTTAGTTGTGATGTGCTTGGTCCACTTCCATCCGACTTATCTAGTCGTCCTTCCATATAGAGGTAGATTTCATGTGGTAAAGTGTATACATTTTGCTGATCAATAATAAAATGAATTTCATCATTGTTATTTAATAAAAACGTAAAAGGTTGATGGGAATGAAGCTCACTTCGTACTACACCTTCACGAGTTTCTACTGTATTCGTAATGTCTAGCATTTCTTACATTCTGTTGTAGTAGTGTATAACTTAAATCATGGAGTATCTGCTTATGGATATCTGTTAACTCGATGAGTCTTCGCACACATGTAGTATTTCTTCGGAATGTACACCGTGTTTTATAGATGTTTTTCATACTGGTTTGAGATGAAGTTTGTAAGCTGCGTACGCGTGCCGATCTAAATGAATAAGCTGATTAAATTTATTTACAAGCCTATGAGTAATGTTACTAATGTGTTTTGCAGACACAGGATGATAAAGAACTACTGCTGGTTTCTCACAAATAGTATATCCACGTTCCTCTGTAACAATAAAGTCCTGCAGGACGTGCGAAGGTTGTAGATTGCTATTCAAGTCTGTAATAATATTACAAGTAATGTTCACATGATAATCATCGAAGAGTGTTATACGTTGATCAGATTCGTAACGTACGTTCGGTAGGAGCTCCCTTGATGAAAATCCAAGCAATGGTCCAATCGAATCAGGTTGTGATTTGAAGTCAATCTTAAATGATGATTCAATAACACATGTATATGTAATGTTGCTTACAGTGATTGAGAACTTGTAATTATGATTACCAAACTATCTTCTCCAAACTGATCAATTAACGTACTTTCAATATAATCATGAACATCATCTACTGATTAACTACATGATGGCAGCGTTAGCACATACTCATCATAATAGAACTTGTTTACACCATCACGCACTTTATAGATTTTATTGTAGCTTTCAAACGATACTAGTCCAAGACTATGTACCTGATAGCCAAGCTCGATCGATGGATTAAAATAGACGGTTTTTTCAGGTACTTCTCTACGTACAGCAAACGTTATTTTACTGTTAGTCATCACGTGCACACCAATGCTCTTTCTCTACTGTCTGGGTTTGATATAAGAACATAAGACGTAATCGTCCGCACATGCGTGTATTAAAGTTTTGTACAAGGTTTTTATTGTAAACAATGTCTGCACTGCTTCCGAAATAACGTATGAGCTCAAAGGGAGGAGGTACGTCTCCATAGCTATCGAAATACCAATAAAAAACAATAAACGTACACTGAATGGCCAAAAGTCATGGGAAGACACTGAATATGATGTTAATAACGAGTTGCTTCCCGGCGAGTCTTCAAAACGGCATCAATACGGCGAGGCATGAACTCTACAAAGTTTTGAAATCGTGCTGGAGGGATCTGGACCCAATCGTCTTGCACTGCTAACCACAATTTGTTTTGTGCAGTTGGTGCGGGACTCATGGAGCGTACACCGGCATCGACATTATCCCATAAATGTTCTACTTGATTAAGATCGGGGAATTTGGAGGGCCAATCCAATCACTGGAGTGCTTCTCCAACCACCTGTGTGCCCCCACAGAGCGGTGACATGGCGCAGTGTCTTGTTGAAACATGACTTCGCAATCAGGGTACTCTAGGGCCAAAAATGGATGCAGATGGTCTGAAAGAATGTTCGCATAACGTGCACCTGTCAGTGCTCCCTGAAGCCGGGCAATGGGGCCAAATTGCGACCATGAGAACACCGCCTAAACCACAACTGAATCACCTCCCGCCTGGATACAACCTTGTTGACACGCAGGATCAATAGCTTCATGGGGCACACGCCACACTCTCACGCGCCCATAAGCTCGATACAACTGGAACTGGGGTTCATCGGACTATACCAATGCTTCATGGTGCATTGCCGATGTTCGCGTACCCATGAACGTCGTTGAGCTCTGTGTCGAGGTGTCAGGAAAGGGACACGAGTTGGTCGTCGGCTGGGTAAGCCTATACGGTGTAGTTGCCTCCTTACATTCCTGGTAGAAATCGGTTCCTGACTCCCAACATTCAACTGGGCGGTAATCTGACCCACTGTAGCCGCTCGAGCGCCCAGTATGGTTCTGCGGAGGTGAGTGATGTCCGTTCGACACCTGTGGTCTTCCTGTTCAGCGGTTTACGCGTGTAGTAACATTCTCTCTGTGGAATTTAATATCCACCCTCGACACTCTTGTCTTCGGAAACCCGAATTCGCCTGTAATCACCGCAATGCTATGACCCATACGCCATGCGCCGATGAACATCCCACGATCAAAGTCGGTTAACTCGCGATGTGTTGCCATCTTCAAGACACTGGTGTCTGTGACAGACTTCTCAGCTACGGCGCAGCTAACCACAACGTTCAGAGGTCATGCTCGGCACATTTTCTGTGACTTTTGACCACTCAGTGTACTGTATAATAGACCCGTCTATAATGAAGTTTTAATCAGGAAACAGTATCACACTTATAGTATAAATTAATTTTCTTTTAACTGGATTGGTTCTGTGGATAATTGACGCTGGAAAGTTTTCCGCTTCGAAGATAAGGCTGCTGATACTGGATTAATATTTTGCTATCAGGGCTGTGTCATCAGCAAAAGATTTCTATCTGTACTTTCTGAATACTAACCTGATACTTAGCTACTATACCAGATAGGAAAAATAATAGCCCATGACGGGTTCAGTTTAATTTTCGTCCTTATGTCTGTTACAACATCATGGGAAAAAACAAGTGATTTTTCCTAGAATTTGGTGTTTAAATTCAGGTCAAAGGTAAGTAGAATATTAGCCATACGTCGTTCAAGACATCCACCAGTATCGGGGCTTCGGAGAGAGCCTGAGACATAAAGCTGGTCTTACAGGAAAATTGTTCATGAGAAGATTTATTTAGAATATTATTTATAAGCATTTGTGCCCTGTATCTCTTTCCTGACTCAGTGAATTGTAAGGGAATTATCCGTGACAGTCATGTGAAAGTTGAAGACCACGAGCTGATAACTAATACTGTGGATATCATCCTATCCACATTTAAAACATTGTGTTTAATATTTACCTGATACTTGGATTTTATACCAGAATTTTGCCATTCCTGTAGAAGGGAAGGAGGATAGATAGGAAGGCTTGATGCAAAATATCCGGTAAATTAGAGAAATACCAATTTCTGAAGGATTTCTAACCTTTACTGTGTCTTCAATATTGAGAAGAGTTGTGTGGCCATCAGATGGAAATGTTACTAGGCATTTGGAAGACAACACGAGCAAATTACTACTGTCATAATACATACTAAGGAAGTACCGTAAGATAGGTTGATATATATCATCTATATTCGTTTTTCTGGAATGTGATTTAATAGCATGTACATTTAATGAAGAGTGAAAGTAAGGTAACCGGATTGTTTGCCGAAAAATTAGGAGAGGTGGTGGTATACAATTTTCAATCTCTATATTACGTGCCGAGAAACTTCAGTGAATCATGCAGCAGCGCGTTGGCTTCTCACCGCTGAGAAATTCCGGTCACACTAGGTGAAGTTTGTGCTAGACAAAACGGAGGCGGGAGAGGATGTTCTCCGGGTACACCGGTTTTCCCTGTCATCCTTCATTCCAGCAACAATCTCCAATATCATTTAATTTCATTTTATCTGTCAGTCATTAATCATTGCCCCAGAGAACTGTGACAGGCTTCGGCATTTCCCATCCTCTCTGCTAGATGGGGCTTCATCCACTCAATTCCTGACCCGGTTGAAACAGGGAACAGGCTGTGGATTTTCATTTCATTTTCGTTACGTGGCGAATGCCTGGATTCACTTCCAAACCTCTCCCCTGTGCTCATATGGAGTGAGGGCATATGGCGCTTTTGATGGTGAATCGTCCATCGGACGGAGACTTTAATTCTCTAGCAGGCCCCCTGGGGCTATTTGACA